>NC_141693.1:1097741319-1098268819 GCF_964263255.1 Lissotriton vulgaris
AGCTTCTTTTGTGCAGTGTCTAGGACTAAAGGCAAAGCCACATTATTGGGAAATGCTGGTTTCTGATTGGTCCCCGCTAGTTAGGAACCATGGGGGGGCTCTATATTGTTAGTATTTGTATGATTTCACTGTGCATTACTAATCTAGTTATATTTGGATATGCTTTCCCACTTGCCTGAAAGCAATCCCCCTTTCCATGCTCTCGAGACTTGCTACTGGCCTTTGCCCCTACTCATCAGAGTTAAACTCCTGAGCAAATCCTTTCTCATTTACCCGATTGAACTTTCATTTGGTTCTGCCGTTTGAGGCTTTGCTTGCTGATACCTGCTGCTTAACTTCTCCCCATCTCAATTGAACCCTCAGCTCAGCATTAGGGATTTTTCCTTCAGGGGAAACAAAATCTTATTTGATTTGTTTATGACAACCTTTAAATGGCGTGCCTTTATATTTGCTATTTTTATCATGCATTGAATTGTGACAAACAATGCTTGCATAAAGCTAATTATTGATTTATGACTAATTTGAATAATTTGAGTTTGCAACTTTGCTAATCTGCTAATAAACCTTCATGGTTTTCAAATCTGTTACTCTCGGTCATCTCTGTTGGGCCTAATGCTTCAATGACTTACCGCTAATTGCATTACTCTGAGAACATTTTCACCCTAATTAATTATATATTGAGGCTGCTATGCCTCCTGGACACACACTTACCAACCTAAAACATATAAAAGACCCTCCCATCCTCACCACTTCCTGATTTCGTTGTCTCAAACCCCCACATTATACAGTTGGCCTGGTCCTAACTGGGCTGGAGGGAGGGCTTTAATTAATTATGGTGGAAACGTACTCCGAGTAAAACAATTACGGGAAAGTAATTGAAGCATTAACTCCTCGTAACTTTTTCTCCTAAATTAATTACATATTGAGATATAGCAAGCAATAACATAGATCAGGACAACTAAATTGCCATGTAGAACCCAGTTTTATTTATTTGGAATCAAAAATCTCCTCTATTGCCTCATACAAGAAAGCACTTTTGGACCTCAAAACTTCCTTTAAGTCGATTTCCTGCATTACCCTGTAAAACCTAACAAAGTAAAGGGTGTAGCCCACATTCCAGTCCAACTAAATGTAGTCAATGACACTCACTGTGACTCAGCAAGAGAAGTAGACATGGCTCTGATAGGTCTACCTTATACTCCTGCTGAACACTGCCCATGCCTTCTTATATACCAAAGCTATAAGGGATCAGACCTATCTACTCAGAGTCTGAATGGAAGGTGTAGACCCGTTCCTGGCAGAGCCAATTTAATAAAAGCATGGCTTCAGAACCTCTATCCAGGATAATAAGAAGTACATGTTGAACAACCAAAGAATGTAAATCCACCTCTTCAAAAGTACCAGGATTAGTATGAAACAATGGGAGAATTAACCCTGTTCTCTTTCGAAAACAGCTACATTTTGGGCACAAATGAAGGACCAGGCTGGAGAACCACCCACCTAAAAAATCCCTAAAGAAGGACTGCATCACTGACAAGAAATACAGTTCCTCTAACATCATCCCTACAGTAATTACTACCAAGAAGAACCATTTCAGGTTAAACAACCTGAACTCAACCTTCTACAATGTTCAAAGGGAGAACGTCTCAAGACATCAAGGACCAAGAGAGATCCCAAAGAGGGAAAAACCGGTGAAGCCAGAGGTCTCAGGTTACAAAAGAAAAACCCTAATAACTACTTAAACTAGACCAGGTCTCCAACCATATATGTGATAAGAGCTACTTGTGTTCAATGGAAATTCTCCTGAGCTGCTAGCATTAATAAAAATATAATTGCAACCACATCAGACAAGATTACCTTAATGACCACCATTACTCAAATGTCAACGTAAAAAATATTTAGGAAATCCAACTGTTTTTCGCCAAAGATCAGCTTATGAATTTTGAAAATAGATATTCTATTTTAAAATACATGCTTGTTGATTTGGTATACATATTCCAATTCAACTAAGAAAAAGCTTCTAATTTAGCTGACTGGATTGCACACAGGACAGCTACTTAAAGGTAGCTGGAGAGCAACCAGCTGCTCACAAGCTAATCACTGGAGAAGCCTGAACTAGCCAAAAAACATGATTCTAAAAGTGGATGCCCTCTGAACTTGAACCGTAAAAACTTTCATCCCTAGAAATCAAAAACATCCAGCAGGAAATCTCACACCGAACTAGCTCAATCGACCGAGCCATCAAGCGTCTGGACTCTCATCATCTCTGGAATTAAGCCAATGTCTTGCATAGGAAGACAGTGTGGAAGCCTCCAAAAACAGACTGAAGAGAGAAATCCACCCTCTCCAGCACCAGCCATGCCCGCTCATCTCAAAGCCACCAGTCTGGGGGGTTTCAAGGTCGTCGTAAGAAGACAGGGAAACATTAGGGTAGACGAACTACCAGGCGAAAAACCTCCTCGCTGATCCACATTGTCCAGATCAGATTAAATCAAGCAAAGCGGGACATACTGGATCTATCTGGAGTACTACAGAAGTCTGCTGCCATATCCTAAGCACAAACCTTAGAAGTACAGGGAAGGAATGAGGTAAAGAGTCCCCCCCTCCCGCCAAAGGTAAGAATGGCATCCAGTGTCCAAGACTTTTCTTTCTCAACTCATGAACATTATAGGGGAAGCAGGGTAATCAATGCTGATGTGAATATATCTGACCTTGGAGATCCCACCTATGAAAAAACCTGGCAATGTCCGCTTGCTCAGACAGAAATTTTGTGAAAAGGAATCTTCTCCACCTGTCTGCACACTCGATTTCCAATAAATATAAATCGATTTTAGATTTAAGATCTTGTCCAATGCACACAAGAAGCTCTGCTCTGAGATCCTTGACAGAGTTGGGGACTATGTCCGTCCCCCCGGCCGCGTTTGAGTAATTTTTCACTAGAACATTTTAGTCCATCAAATAATAAGTAAACACCCTAGAATTGAATGAACTCAATTGTTGGAACTTCGACCCTGTACCATGGACCTTATCCAGGCTCACCCATTTTGTTGTACTGGTAGCTATGTCAGAATGAGAGGTGGCTGAACTCCTGTCCCAATGACTGATAATTACATACACCTAGAATTCTGCTGTTTCATGTCCACTACCATTAAAATGATTAGCGACCAGTCCAGAAAAATCGACTTTGATGATTCTTTCCTCTGTAGGAATCGCCAAGCTTATTTTTATTAGAGATTTTGCACAATAAATATCTCAGGAGCGGCGCGTATTGGGTAAAAGAGGCGGGTGGGGGAGGGGTCATGGAGGGGAGACGGACGGGAACAACGAAGATTAAAATACAATTAAAATTACCTGCCGTTGTGCTCTTCCATTCCTCTTCGCCGCTGCAGGCAGGCACAGGCTCACAGCCTGCCCTAGGGCAAATCCTGAATCTGCTCTCACATGACAGCAGCTTCAGGACTAGCCAGAGAGCCAATAATGTGTACTCTAGATCAGACCGGAAGTCTGTGCCTGCTCTCTCCAGCCCCAGCAATGCAGCTGGGGTTGGAGAGGGGTAACTGCGTATGTGGTTTTCAGCCGGCCTGAGACCGCTGGCCAAAAACCACATGCACAGTGTAGGTAGAGCCCACCACTCCCCCTCCAATCTATTATAACCCCAGCCCCGCCTCAAGCAAAATAAAAGATAAAAAAGTTTTATTCTTTTTTTATTTTTACATATTTTAAACGGCTGGCGCCGCTCCTCCGCCATAGCCGAGGAGCTGCCGCTGGAATATCTGGTCTTTGAGCTGGTGTCATATCAGACTTCATCAAGTTACCAGAAGTCCATGATGTGTTAGTCAGGGCTTTAAGTGGGATGAAAAAACTGGGGGGGGGGGGGGGGGGGGTCTCTCAAAGGGGGGTGGTCAATGTAATTAAGGGAGTGGCTTAAAAACACATAAGCTAAAAATCTTTAGCACAGTGTGCCGCCCGACTTGTATTTTGCTATTCCCGTAATTGCATCCAGATATATGATACAACATGTCACATCATACCTACAAGTCAGGACTTTTGGCGTGGTCAATGGTTGCTAGTTGCATAAGATAAATAAGCAGCAATTATGGCTTTTATATAAAAATGAAAAAACTTCCACTTAAAGCCCTGGTGGCACCACAACAATGTTGCTGCTCCTGAGTTTCAAAAGGAGAAGGGAAATCCAGAGAGAAAATGACTCTCTTTGAAGGATTTCCCTTCCTCTACAACACTCACCACACGCACATCAATGTGCCGATGTGCCTGCGGTCACTACAGTCCGGGGAAAAAAACGGACCGTCTGTGCCAGGGCACAAAGCAGAGCCCCATAGAGACCCGTTTCGAGGCCTCCTTAAAAAACACTGCTGGTGCTCAGACCCGGTAAACCCCCGGCCCATTTAAAGCCCTGGTGTTAGTACTGCAAGGACTCAGGTTGTCTGCGTCTCTGTGTTTTCCTGGAATGATGAAATTACTGGATAATCATTCCAGGAAGGTGGAATAATACTGTCCACCTTACGTAACATGTCCACCAGAGAAGATACGAACTTTATCACCTATGCTCTCTTGACTGAGTGAACAGCGACCCTCGCTGACCCATCTTCTCACAGTTCGACCTCTGTATCCATCAGTAGAAAAAGATCCAAAAAATGTCTTGGATGGCTGATGACAGAGACTCAAAGTGCCTCACCAGCAAATGCGTTGTGTATGCATTAGGTTTCCATCCCCCAAGAACCAGTGCATGTCAGATTGATCTCCTCCTTCCAGTGTCTAAAGATCAGCTCCGTGACTATTCTCATGAAGTGGCAACATCAGCCCACAAGGTGTGGCATCCTGCAAGAAGAGTCACTCGTCCACCGACTACTGTGACAGCACATCGAAACTCAAATTATTTTAGAATAGTAAAATATTGAGTCAGATCTCCCAGACAACAAAGTACTCTGATCCTCAAAAGCAGATTCTGGAGAAATACTCATCCTTGTTTTGAAGGCCTAGGATCTCGTGGCCTCGAGTCTTGGCTGCAAAAACCGTTGCACCACCTCCTCAATTGGGAAGGCTAATCAGCAGTCTAGTGCTCTGCAAAAGGCCTTATTGTCTATAGACCTTTTCAAAGATAATAGCAAACGCCTGATCTGGGTAATGACTATCCACACTCTTAACACAAGCAAACGCACCTAGCGCAGTCATTAATCACTACCCTGGCGCCCAAGCGGTTTAAATAACACCCTAAATTTGCACAACTAAATTTAATTTCAATCTGAACCTTAGAAAGCCTTGAAAGACAGTACATATGCAGCAAACAGACAACAGCATAACATTAGGGCATAATTTGAGTCAATTCATCTATTAGAAGGGTCATAATTAGCTATCAGAGCGTGTAGGCACTAACCTTTAACTCCTTAATCTTCATAGTGATAATGTAAGACCATTATCGCTAGGCCCCCATTAACTCTTTAATGCCCAATAAATTATCATAGATAAAGATGTCACCTGGCTAATTACCTACAGGCATGACTAGTATCTCAAAGTGTCTGTTGGTCTAAAAAGGAGAAAGTCATAGAAACGGTGTTGATACCCCTTATCAGTACGTATGTCAAACAGCAAATAGAAACATCCACTTGGCGGATGTGGCCTAATGGCTAGAGAGGTTGACCTTGAAGCTGGAGAAACAGTTTCGACCCTCGGCAGGGACGCTCTACCTACTGTGATTCTGGGCAAATCACTTACAGCCTGATTCATGAAAACCGGAATCTGCGATTCTCAAATAGCGATTAACTGCGAATCGCAATTGAGAAATCGCAGAACAGTATTCATGATGTTTTGCGAGAAAAAAATGCGATTCGCACGCGGCCGCAAAAACCGTTTGCGATTATCGAAAATCGCAGAAAAATCGCAATTTTCGGCAACATCTGTGTCGGATTTGCGGTATCGCAAATAGCGATATCGCTAATTGCGAGATCGCAAAATCGCGAGATCGGGAAAACGGGAAGTCGCATTTCGAGCACAGTGATGACATCACAACCAGGAAGCAGCCAGTTCCCACCCCCATTCACCACAGTGCAGCAGACCTCGAGGCAGCAACAGAGACAGCTCCTGCAAGGACACCTGCAAACTTGGACCACCACTTCCAATTCCACTGCAGCAATGGCTGAGGAGGCAGTACCTGGGCCCAGCAACACCGGGCGCAAGAGAAAACTTAAGTTCTCCGAGCAGGAGTTGGAGCACCTAATCGAAGGGGTGGTGGAGAACCACTCCAAACTGTTCGGGAGAGAGTCAAGGAGGGTGCCCGAGCAGGAGAAGCGCAGGATCTGGGTCGGGATAGCGGCCGCAGTGAACTCTGTGGGTGTGGCCGACAGGTCACTTGATGAACTAAAGAAAAGGTGGTACGACCTCCGAGGTCGTGCCAAGGAGAAGGTTGCCGAGAGGCTGGGAGAGTCCCTGGCCACTGGAGGGGGAGGACCTACAGTCCCTCCAAACACCCCCATGGAGGATCGTGTCGAAGACACGCTGGAGGCCGAGGCGTGCATTGGAGTCACCCGATTGGACTTATCCCGCCCCACCCAAAAGAGCCAAGGTAAGTGGCATGGGACTGCGACCCTGTCCCCTATGAATGGCCATGACCCTATAGCCTCCCATAATGTTCCAAAGTCGTGCCATCGGTGCACATTAGGTAATGCCCTAAAGCATTGTGAGACATGTAGTGTGGCCACAATGTACAAGTACCCCAATGCAGCCAGACAGGTTCAAAAGTACGCAATGCCATAGCCAGTCAGGGAATGTTACCCAGCATGCATGTAGCAACTGCACGGGTGACAGATACATGCAACTAATGAACGTCCACTTCCCCTCACAGGTGGCGCAGACAGCCGCGACAGTGAGAGGCTGCTCATCGATGAGCAAGCACAGGATGACGAGGAGGTGCCGTTACCAACACAGCCTCCAGCGTCTGCGGCAGCACCAACCCCTGCAGCCCGGCCCACTACAACTGTGCCTCCAGCGTCTGCCGCAGCACCAACCCCTGCAGCCCGGCCCACTACAACTGTGCCTCCAGCGTCTGCCGCATCACCAAACCATGCAGCCCGGCCCACTACAACTGTGCCTCCACCGTCTGCCGCACCATCTATGCCTAGCTCGACTCCACCAGCAGCTGGCACATCCACATCAGGTCCAGCGACAGCGGTGACACAGCGGCCACCCACTGTGGCCAGCCAGCAGAGCAGGCGTGGCAGGGCTCGCCTGCAGACCAATGCTCCCAGCGCCAGGAGGGGGATCGAACAGCGCTTGCCGAGCATGAGTATCGAACGTAGAATGCTACGGATTCACCAGCTGCAGGCACGCAGGCAAGGGGCCATACAGTTGCAGCGGTATAACATTGGCCGCAATGTGGCAGGTGTGGGGGAGAGGATGGACCGCATGACGGCAGCCATGGCAGGTGTGGGGGAGGGGATGGCCCGCATGACGGCAGCCATGGAGGCCAACACAGCTGCCATGATATCTCAGCGCAACACAGCCCGCCGCCGCCACCGGCAGCTACTCACGTGGCTGACGGCTTACACTCGGTCGAACTATGTAATCGGTAATGCCACGCCGCAGCTATTGTGCCGGTCCCTGGCGCAGCAGCAGCAGCTCATTCAATGCTGCGAGGATGTGGCCAGGGTTTTAGAGCACCTCACCACTGCCGTAATGGCACTTCATCCCGCTCTACCTGCCACTGTCGGGGGGGGCGATGCCAGCGAGGGCACGTCAAGTGTGAGCAGCCACTCTGCCTCACACGTAGGGGCGTTGAGACGTAGCACCAGGCCCACTGCAGGGTCACATGCGGTGGCTGAGGAGGAGCCGGAGAGGCGCTTGGGTGCTTCGCGCCGGAGGCGCACCTGACTTACATGAACTTATACAGGCACAGGCTGAACATAAGCCTGCCCTGTGTATTGGACGCAGCAGTATGGAGCAACACTGTTTGCAATGGAAGGATGGCAACATGCACAATTATTGTGAATCAAACAATAATATTTAATATAGCATCACACATTGGCGTTCTGTCATTATTTCATTTTGCATGCAATTGTGATTTGTTGGGTGAGGGGAGAGGGTGCACTAGAAACTGTTCATTGTGATGTGGTTGCGGCGTCTGTGGCCTTCAGCTGGGTTCTCCCCGCGTGCATGGCGCGCATGTGCAGGTGGCCGGTCGTCCCCTTCCGATTCACTGCCAGAGATGTCGACAGGTATCCGGCTCTTGGTAGCAATGTTGTGTAGTATTGCACACACAGCCACAATGTGGCAGCACACATCAAGACTGTAGTACATGGCCCCACCTGTCTTGTGAAGTATGCGGAATCTGCTCTTCAGTAGCCCAAAAGTTCTCTCAATGCAATTCCTTGTGCGTATGTGTGATACGTTGTAACGCCGTTGCTGTGGTGTAGCAGGGTTGAGGTATGGGGTGAGGAGGTATTCACGCAGGGCGTAGCCACTGTCACCTGAATGAGAGGAGCAGAGGGTGAGTGCCTGTGCAGCGCAGCTACTTCATCGCAGTGTGACATTGTGGGCAAAGTGTACTTACCAAGTAGGTGTCCTTCCCCAAAGTCTCCCCTGGCCAGTCGTGTGTGGAGGCCGCTGTGCCGGAATATGAATGAGTCATGTGTACTCCCCGGGTACTGTGCCACTATGTCCGTGATGTATGTCTTAGCATTGCAGACCATCTGGATGTTGAGGGAGTGGTAGGACTTGCGATTGCGGTACATGTACTCCGTTGCAGCTGGTGGGCAGATGTGGATGTGGGTACAGTCAATGCATCCTATCACGTGTGGGAAATGCGCACCATTGTAGAATTGAAGCTTGGTCTCCTCCAATTCCTGTTGGCTTGTTGGAAATTTGATGTGGTGGTGTAGCTGGGTCAGCATTGCGTCAAGGAAACTCCCTAGGCAGCGGGACATGGTGGGCGGGGATATCCCCCCAGCAGCCACAACTATCCCCTGGAAGCTCCCGGAGGCCAGGAGGTGCAGGCTACACAATACCTGGACATGTGTTGGCACGGCATTGGTCCGCCTTGTTGGGTGCTGCATCAGGGGGTCAAGGTCCTGAATTAGCTTGATGATCATTGCCCCATTCAGGCGGTACTTTGCGTAAATTTGCTCTCTGGTTTGGCCCAGCAGGGTGACCCGCTGGCGGAATATCCTGGCCTGGATTCTGCGTCTCCTCCGTGCTGCTCGCTGTAGCCTTCGCCGCCTGACCACCATGTACATTCCTGGCATTGTGACACTCCTTATGCTGATGCTGCTTCTCCTTAACCCCTTCAGTGCTGATGACAAAGCCAGCTCGTCATGGGCTTTACCTGCCCTGTGCTTATGACGAGCTGGCTTTGTCATGTAAAGTGGGATTTATGGAATTTCAGCACCCAGGGGGAAAACCCATAGCAGCCAAGGTGTTAAGTGTGTTTGGTCAGGCCAGCACCAGTTGCTGATTGGCCAACGGTTTTTCAAAATTTTTTTTACTATGGGTTTGATGGTTACCACCTGCTTTGGGTTGTCCTTAAATTGCGCCTCGCAAAATGCGATTTTGGGGGTTTTCGCTAATTGCGATTTTTCATGAATCCCGATTGCGAGGAAATTGCGATTTCGCTATTATTTTCGCAGAATCCGTGATTTCTCGCTATTTCCGATTCGCAACTGGTCTACTGCCGGGAATCTGCGAATATTTTAGCGATTTCGCAATTCTATGTTAGCGAATTCGCTATGTTCGTGGTGAATACCGATTATGGGAATTGCGCCCGCAATAGCATTTTCGCAGCTATTGCGAGCGCAATTTAGCTTCATGAATCAGGCTGTTAATCTCCCAATGCCTAACAAAAAAAGTGAATGTGCCCAGCTGTAATACAACTGGTGTTCATGCAAAGCGCTCCGATACCTTCGGGTCGAGTTTGCTCTAAACAAAACTAACAAAATAAAATGGTTTCAGAACTGCATAGAGTTGCCTTACGTCAACGGTAAACATGGCGTATATACCATGTCCGTGACCAATCCTCTGACTGATAATTCAAGAAAATAAAAACAGGAAGTCAAAGATATTAATACGCATGACTATATGAAACGTTAGTTAAGTCTTAAACTCAAGCCCGTGTGAACCTGAACAAACGGCCTGTATGTTTGTTTAGGGAATCATGGGTGATAAATTCACCATAGGCGGATGACTTTGCTTGAATTCCAATCAATAAGCCACAATTTTAAATGCTGACAAACTTCACCATTTTTACATTTGCCTTATTCCCCTTGGCAGGACTTGAACCCCTGATCTTAAGGCAACGTTGAAACCAGAAGAAAGCACCTGCTCAACTGAGATATAGCTCTTAGCTGCTCGTTTGTCTTTTCATTTGCATTTGTACTTCACCATGATTGTCACAATAGCGCTGACAGCTCTCACCTGTCAATGGCTCAATGCAAACCCCATCCTGTGCTGAACAAACAAAAAGGTGGAGTTTGTAAAACATATCAACTTGCACGTCCGAAGTACAGGGTAAGTATTCAATACAAGTGACCTGTAATCAAATGGATAAAAAAAACACTAAGCCACCCAGCTAGGGTTGGAATATACATATGAGAGAGAGAGAGACTCCTTCATATATTAATAGTACATTGATATGTCCAGAGCACTACACAGTTATTTCTTCATGGTCTGCCAGTGCAGCAGGTCCAAAACGTTATTGTTGAGACATCGAAAGTTCGGTAACAATCAGGTTAGTGTCAAAAGATGAAACAGCCAACACGTGTTTTGTCATCGACGACTTTATCACAGCGCGGGAACTGACACTCTAGACGACTATCGCCCTCAACACGATAGCCCGCCCTGTGATGTTCGAGATGATTTTGCCTACCAAGCGTAATTGATGCTCTTAAATGCAAGCTCATCTATTCCGCTCCTCTTACTTACATAAACGTCTTTGTACAGATGTTTTTAAGCATAGATTTTGTGGACTGGGAGCTGATTGTGCATTTGTTTCGTCCTGTCCTTGGGGCTCCAAGGACTGTACGATTTCTACACAGTACGCGCCTTGAGCTGGAACACTTTTTCTAGTGATACCGCTCAGCCTTGAGAAAGTCGTCCATGACGAAACAAGTGTCCGCTGTTTCATCTTTTGACACAAACCTGATTGTTACTGAACTTTCGATGTCTCGATGACTATAAAGTTTTGGACCTGCTGCCCATCACATGCTGCTTCAGTCAGGCTTCATCTTTCTTAGAAGAAAATTCAAGATACACAGCCCCAAACATCCTTACGTTCAGCTGGAAAGTTATTTTATCGAAGTTCTTAAAATATGCTTATCCTCTGTTGTCAGGGTGGAAGAGCTTTTTCTTATGCTGCTACTTAAGAATGGAACGATATTACTCTGTACTTACGCATACATGCCAACCCTTCCAATTCAGGCGGGGGACTACCTATTTGAAGGCTTGTCTCCCGCCTCCTGAATCTTGCATGCAGAAACCAGATTCAGAGTATTGGAAAACTGCCACAAATACATTGTTGATGCCTATCACGTGCTCGCCAATCACCCCCTTCAAGAATCATCTCCGACGTTAAAGGTTAACGCTTTGCGCTTAATTCTTGGAAGGGAAGAGTAGAACATGTGACAAGCTTCAACATTTTATTTTTGGCAGTTTTACATAGTGCAAACAAAAACAGAGTTTAGAACTTTGTTTTTGTTTGCCAAAAATGAAATGCTGATAGACCCGATGTCAGACAGATTGCCACTGCTTCAATATGTCTTTTTTTATTTTATTTTATTATTTTTTATTGTTAGCAGGCTGACAAGGAAAAAATACATTAATACATATATTAGCGGACATGTATATGTAATAAAGAAAACAGAAAAACAGGAAAAGACAAAATAAGAGAAAAAAATTATGGAATTCACTAATACATATTTAAGGAGTTAAAGCATTTTTTCAACACACAGCCAAAATAAATTGCCCTGGAGAAACGTTAAGAAGAAAGAAGAAAAAGCTTGTTATTAATAGTATTAAAGCACAATGTTTGCCTATGCTTAGCAGGGGGAGAAAGCACCATCATTCCACAAAGGTTCCCCAGTTTTTTTTATATTTGTTCAGTGAGCGTGTTCCCCTTAGATTCGCTAAGGCTAGCTCCATCGAGTGAATCTCAGTTACAAGTGCCCACCAGTCCCAGACCGCAGGTGGTTCGGAGCAGGTCCAAGCTCTGGCCAAGGTTAATTTGGCACAAGACATAAGTATAGTAACCAAGGCAGCCTATGGGAAAGAGACAGGATAGGTGTCTAACAAAACAGAAGCAGCAGTAAATATGGGCAGCTGAATCTCCTTAATTTTCAAAACCTTCTGAATATCCCCCCAAAAGACCTTAAGATTGGTACAAGAAAACAGCATATGTGCCAGATCGGCTGCCTCGATGGAGCATTTGGGGCATTTCGTACGATCGCTGTAGGAGTTATTAGGGGACCATTTGGAGATTCTTTCGGGCGTGTAATATAGCATGCAAGTTGTTTTAAATTGTTGGAGCCTTAAACTAGATGACCGTACTCGCTTATTAATATTTGACAGGGAACACTCTATCTGTTTTGATGTTATATTTAGACCCAGTAGTCTGCTCCACTTATCAGCTAGTTTTGGACAGTTGTTTGATTTGAGACCGATTAAAAGACTATAAGCTTCACTTATTACTGACTTGCTTTTTAAAGAGTATAGACAAGTCCATATGTCACAATCGGAAACCTCCTGAACCTGTTTTTTGTCGATCAGATAGTCGTGCATCTGTAGGTGTTTGTACCTCATAGTTTCAGGTAGATCATATATCAGTTTAAGAGTGTTGAAATCTAAGAACCCTTGTGTGCCATATAGGTCCCCTAAGACGCCAATTCCTGACCTAGACCAACTATGAGCGATGTTATCATTAAAGATTCCCGGAAGGCCCGGATTACCCCACAGCTGTAGCTTTGAATGGAAGAAAGTGGTTTTGCAAAAAGTTAATATATTGCCCCAAATCTTTATTATGTCCCTTGCGGTCTTAAATTTGACCCTTTTATAGTAGTTAGGGTCATTTGCTCGTAGCAAAAACATATTTGAGTCTTGTTTTAACATAAAAGAGTGGAAAAACAGTGCCCTTCCTCTGTTAAGTAGAGAGCGGAAGAGTATAACAAAAGCAGACCAAAGGTACATCTTAAAATCAGGAAAATTAAGCCCTCCCTCACTCGTATTGTTTTTCAGAAGATTCAGCGACCTTCTTGCCTTTTTGTAACCCCAGATAAAGCTGCTGAGTGCTCCATCTAGTTGCTTAAAAAACAGACTATTTAGTGCCAGTGGGATAGATCGAAATAAGTACACGAATTTAGGCAGTACCTTCATCTTAATTAGGTTAATTCTACCAATTAGATTCAGGGGTAATCTGTGCCACTTTTTTAATAGTAGGATAGTGGATTTAGTTAGTTCGTTGTAATTTATATTGTTGATTTCCTGTAATTTGGCCGTTATTTTAACCCCTAGATATGTAGCAACTTTGCAGATCTCAGGAACCGCCACGGCTGGGGTATAATTAGCTATAACTTGTGTCTTTTGTAGGTTAAGTTTATAACCAGACACCTTCCCGAATTTGCCAGCCTCTAGGGCGATTCCTTGTAGTGCCTCCACAATATCCTGTGAATAGACCGCAATATCGTCAGCATATGCTGTTATTTTTAGCACCTGTGAGCCGGATCTAAAAGGTACAATCTGGGTTTGGGACTGAAGAGCAAACAGAAAAGGTTCTAGTGAGAGGGCAAATAGAAGAGGTGAAAGGGGGCATCCCTGACGAGTGCCACGTAGGATTAAGAAATCTGGAGAGGTCAAGCCCCCATAGCTGGTGCAGGCCGTTGGGTTATCATACAGCGCCTGTATGCCCAGCAGAAATTGCCCCCCGAACCCCATTTTAGACAGGACGCACCAGAGATAGTCCCACCCCACTCGGTCAAAAGCCTTCTCGGCGTCTAATAGGATCATGCCGAGTGGGGTGGATTCTGTCTCTGCTACATCAAATGCCGTGATGGCCATATTGACGTGTGTTGTAGTGTCTCTCCCGGTTATGAACCCATGTTGCTGTGGGTTGATAATTTGAGGCATGATCGGGGCCAGTCTTAATGCTAATATTTTCGCGTCAGTATTATCAGAGAGATGGGTCGATATGACCCTCTCTCCTCCTTCAGCTCGTCTTTCTTCAAAAAAAAAGATTATTTTCGCCCTATTCCATGATTTAGGAGCTTTTCCGTTTGGTCCAACAGATTGCATTACCTTCAGCAACAAAGTTTCTAATTCCACTAAACACGCTTTATATATCTCCAGAGGTATTGTGTCCTCCCCCGCCGCCTTTCCTGCAGGTAATAAAGCAATGGCCTGATGTAATTCTGCCATGGTTATATCGTCAGACAATGAGTCCATCCCTGAAATGTTCTGTGTGTTTATTAAGTGCTCGTCAACATATTCCCGTATAGTGTCTGGGTTAGGTGCAGTTTCTGGGGTATATAACGTTCTATAGAAATCGGCAAATTGTTCTAGTATATCTAGTGGCTGGTTATAAATTTTGTTACCTGCCCCCCGAATATTTGTAATCAAAGTGCCTGCTCTGTCCTCAGCAACTTTATAGGCCAAGATTTTGCCAATTTTATCCCCCCCCGTATTGTGCAATTTTAAATTTATGAATATTAGCGCTGCTCTTCTGGATAAACTTAGTCTTTGCTTCACTTTTTAATAAGCCAAGTTTAAGGCCAATTTCTGTAGTCGTTAACAGATTTAGTCGAAGTGCTGAGGCCAGTATCTCTTCTTGAGTGGTTATTTTTTAAATCAACATAGCGTTGTGCTTGCTGCTTTCCAGGTTTTGTCTAATCACGTAAGCCTGAGTAAAACCCCTAATACTTGCTTTGCAAGCATCCCATACCGTGCAGCATGCAGCTGAGTCCATGTTAATATCTATAAATTCTGTAAGATGCGATTTAAGCTGCATCATATGAAGTGAGTCTGAGACTAAATGTCTAGGGAAGGAGAATGGTCTGGGAAGAGTCCTAGTGTGTGTTATAGTGAATATCAGCATTATTGCTTTATGATCCGAAGAGATTCGGGGGCATAGAACCATGGAGCTGACCTTCAGTAAGTTATCGCTTATTAATGCCATATCCAGTCTTGAGCAGAGTTTATGAGGCGCAGAATAGTAAGTATATCCTGGTGTTTTTGGATATAAATACCGCCAAGCATCTTTAATGTTGTGGATACGGCATATGTCAAGAATGGACGGCCTGGTTTTATGCATCCTTTGGTAGCTACCAGACCTAGTTGTGTCTATTTTGTAGTCCATGATACAATTAAAATCCCCCATGATGATAAGTTCTCCCTCCCAGTCCAAAAGTTTAATATTCAGCTGATCAAAAAGCATGGGTTCATCTGTATTAGAACCGTACACCACACATAGGACATATTTATGATTCTCTAAGCAAATCTGCGCAACAGCCCATCTGCCACCCTTGTCACAAGCGGTCTGTAATATTTCAGCCCTAAATCGCCTATCCTTGAGGATGGCCATCCCTCTTATGGAGTTTCCGAAGGTGGAGCAAACCACAATGTTGTATCCCAGTTGATTAAGTAGCTTCTTGTCCTTCCCAGCAATATGTGTTTCGGATAGAAGACCGAAATGAGGGTTGTGTAGTTTTAGTTCTTCTGTAACCAGAGATCTCTTATTTTTGCTATTTAGCCCTGCTACGTTCCAAGCTAGGCACTTTATTTCATACATTTGTAAATAATAAAAACCTTAAACCCATCTCCAGGTGTCCTAGTGAGTTTCATGTTCCTCATACCAATGGTAAACCAAACAAAAGAAACTGATATGTCCTCGCAACATTCTGTCCCATCAGCCTGAAAACAAATGTTACTAATTTCCCCCCCCCACCCCCACCCCCCATCCTGTGGAGAAAGAGACCCCCCTCCCCCCTAGCTCTCACCCCAGCCGGGGAAGAGCCACCCTTCAGCAACGGCTGCCGCTGGAGAGCCAGCATGCGTAACAGGTCACCTTAAGAGGCCCCCGCCCTCCCTCCTCTTTGAGCAATTTACCAAATAGGACAAAAAATAAAATACGCACTTTTCATGTTCTCAGTGATACGTAAAAAAAAAACCATACAGCCAGTGTTTCTAAGTACCAAACCCTCCAATTGTGAGTTATACTTGCGCACATAAATTAGAGCTAATTCTTCAGATTGATTTTAAGTCTAGCTCTTGCCCACACTGATGCTAGAAACATATGCTTCAGCTTCCTTTGCATCATTAAAGAAGTGTGTACGTCCGTTTTTAATAACCTTGAGACGGGCGGGTTCCTAAAGAAACGCCTGTCCTCCGCTAGACTTAATAGGATCGATCAGTTTGCGGAGCATCCACCGTCTGTCCATTGTTTCCTTGCTTAAATCAGAGCGAGCAAAAATTGAGAACTCACCTATAGCTATAGGGGTGTTGGGACGAGCTCTCTGCCAGACAGCCTGGCGCAATAAGAAATTACCCAAAAAAATTTGAAAGGGACGTGGAAACTGATTCTCCCTGTTTCTCTGAACCAAAGGCAGGCGATGAGCTCGCTGGATTTGTGAATCCCAGTCCCAGTCTGCTAGGTCTGGAAAAGCTTTCTAAAGCAACCCACTAAATAGGCCCTCGGATCAGAGCCCATCTGATCCCTCCGGTATCCCAAAGAGTCTCAGGTTGGATCGTCTCTGACGGTTTTCCAAATCTTCGACCTTCATTTGGAGCACTGACAGCTGAGCATCATGTTTGTCGACTGCAACCATCGTGTTCGTGCTTGTTTCCTCAATCTCGACCACCCGTTGTTGAAGTTCGACAATATCCTGTGAGATCCCCCTGAATTTGGTAGTAAGCTCATGAAGAGAGGATTGCACTTTGCTGTTGTCCTCCCTCAGTTGAAGATAGTGTTCCTGCGCTTCAGCCCGTTGATTACTCAATATCTGGAGTATTATGTCTAATGGAGAGGAGTCAGTCGCTTCTCGCCTTTGTCCCTCTTTGGAGGCGCTCAGATGTTTGCCCATCGCTGGGTTGGCTAAAGGAAATGTTGTTACAAAAGAAGAATCCCCGGGGCGGGGGGGGGGTGGCACCACCCGTCATTGAGGTGGCTATGATTGCATTAGGTTGTGAGGTTTCATCCTCCAGTACTGGTGAATCAGCCATGTGTTCCTGCATCGAGAGCTGTTCTTGATCGGTTGGTCCGTCCGATGACAAGTTAAGTGGGACGGTTAGGAGAAGTGTGGCTCACTGGTTAGAGGAGGCAGACCCTGATGCAGAGGTCAGACCCGGGACCAGGGTTCAATTCCCGACGCGGCAGGGTCTTGAGCTCAAAAATGTCCACGGACTCGATAATTCTCGCCTAGTGCCTACTCGAATCATGGGTTCACACTCTGCAACTCTGGGCAATAGCTTGTTTAATCCCCACTACGGCCCACTGCGATGGGATGCCTGGTCTTCACCCTGGGGATGCCCAGTAGGGGTTATCTCGCAGGGAAAGCCAGGACGGGTTCCCAAAGCAAGCGCTAAGAGACCTGTCGGTGATTTGGCGCTATATAAATCGAAATTAACATAACATAACATAACTATTTTCCAATGTAATCGGGCTGCCGGTGATGTGGGGCACCTCTATAGTAGGCATAGATTCTGTAGGGCTTGCCCCTGATAGTCTCAGCGTCATATTTTTAATCAAACCCTTTGCTTCAATCCATTTTCTTAAAGGGCTTTTGTCCAGAAGAATCTTCTTTGAGGCTTGGTTATTGTTTGTGATAGGCCAATTTAATATGGCACCAACCTTGCCACCTCTCTTTACCCTGGACTTGCTTTTGGGTTTACATCCTCTTCTCGCACGAGATTTTGCCATGCTATCTGTGTGGTCGTTCTTCTCCCCCGACTCATCCTCTGTCTCTGCGTCATAATCCTCAAAGGAGCCTTGTTCGATAAGCTCAGTAAGCTCATTGTGCTCCGTATGTTCGGTGGGTTCAGTGGGCTCCACACTTTCCTCTGCCAGCCCTCCTGTCCCGGCTGCGAGGCAAGGAATAGCGGGTTCAGCGAGAGATATTGAACCCGAGATGGCAATGCTCACCCCTCCAGCCACGATCTGTGCACCCACATTTAAGCCAGAACACGGGTTTTCAGCTATTTCAACCCTTTCAGCAGTGATTGGCTCATCTGTCAGTGTCTGTTCCGTTGAGGGGCTACTAAGTATCCCTTCAGAATCTGCAAGAATGTTGCAGGTTAGCGAGTTTAATTGTTTGAGCCCCTGTGTGTCACATATTTTTTCATTACTCGAGAGTGCCTCCTTAGAACCAGGGATCATTTTTAAGGGAGTAGCCTCTGAAGCATAAAACGCACAGTCTGCTTCACCCCCGGTCGCCCCCCCCTTCCTGCCGGTAGTTTAGCCGCCGTCTTGGTTACATTTTGACCGGACTTCTTAATGTGCGAGCCCACTAGTAAGATAGGTGGTCTCTGTACCTGTTTGCTGGTATTTCCTCTCCCCTGATGCAAGCCTCCCATCGCGTTAGGCTCCGGAGTTACTCCCATCGACCCAGCTGACGATCCCGTCTTCTCCCCTTCTATGGCAGGGCGTCCATCACTCTCTAGTGTGGAAATTCCGGCAGCTCCAGTAGCCACAGTGATTGGGGGAAGCGCTGCTGCTGCCGCTGCTTGTAAGATTACAGCCGGGGGAGGGGAGGAGGCGCCGCTGCTCCTGTTGTTTGTTTGCTATTCCGCGTTGTTCGTGACGGATTCTTTGGAGACATCCTCCTTGACCACCAGGTGTGCGAAGCAGCACAATGGTTGAGGCTAAGCCAGCCAAGCCCCGAGCTCCCAAGCAGACCTCGGATCGTCCGCCGGAAAAGCCAAGCCGTGTCCGGGAGCCTTAGCATCGGTAAGAAACGCCACCGCCACACTAGAGCTCCAAAACCTGTTTCTTGTTCTTTTTTTCCTCTTGTGATGCCCCCGCTGTCTTCCTGGGGTTAAGTGCTATGTCTAATGCAGCCTCTCCATCGCGAACGTTTCACCATAAGAGGGAAGGAGAGGAGCCTCCAGGTGAGCTGCTCAGCACAGATCCTCACTCCGCCATCTTGGATCGCCACTGCTTCAATATGTCAGTGAGGAAAATATATTCTTCTGACTATTTTTTTTTTAATCTCCCACTTGTCTGCTCTAAAATGTTGGCATGTATCTAACAGGTAAGGAAAAAAACGTATATATGCATCTATGATATCCGATTCAGTAGCAGCACATTTGCAAGTCCCATGCATTACAATTAGGGCTCCTGGTTTTATGGTATTTATTTTTTTAACATTTCAATCTGTATTTATCCAAATTTATTTTTTAAGCAACTTATTGGTATTTATTCATATTTCTTTTGTGTTTTAGGCAGCCAAAAATGAAAAAAAAATCTACGCCCACAGGTATATATCAGCATTATATACACATGTATACTTAGCTATGCCTGTAATTAAGGACATCTCATCTCATTTTTTACCTCCCCGTGCGGTTTGTGTGTTCAACTATTGGCCTGGAATACATGAAGAACAGTATGGAGAGTCACTCACAAGAAGCACAATTTTCTGTTTTTTTTCTACATTTAAAAATAAATACAGACCTCGGCACGTTGTTTTCTGTCTGTAAAAATCAATAAAAACGGAAAACTGGGAGCCTTAATTACAATAGACCCGATTCAGGCCGCAGTATAAGTCAATGAGAGAAATACATTATCCCAATTATTTTTTTTAACCTTCTCACTTTTCTCTTCTAAAATGTTGTCATGTTACTAATAACACTCGTCGCATGCAAGTCGCGCTCAAATGTCACCAAAGTGCACTCAGAGGACATTTTGAAAATAGAATTATGGAATTTGCCAGATGTATATATTTTCTACTAAACACCTACCAAAACTTCACTGATAGCCTGGAATTAAAACGAAGTGGTTCTAGAGGGGGCGCCTCTACGGTTGCAATAAAGAAGAGTTTGGAAAAATAATCTTCGGTGCAGGCGTTGCAGTAAAGCGCACAAATAAAGTCGAGCTCCTCTCTGCAACAAGTGCAGCGAGCTCACTTTCAGCTTTGGTGACCCCCGTGGCACCCACGCCTCACCTTTGCCTTGCAGCGTGTACAAGGGGCGGTTAAACGCGGGCTTGGGCGGCAACAGAGCTGGGCGCTCCTTCAGTATAGGGGGGGGACAGAGTAGTGGCAAGAAGCGGCCGGCGCTAGGACCGGCCCGGCCACCCTTTCACAGCCCAGACAGTCCTGTGTTTCATTCAGCTCCCTGACAACAACATACAGACGGAGCAGGAGTAGAAAGTCTGCTGCAGGCTGTCTGGGAGCCTGCCACCGCCTGCCACTCCACAGACCAGCACGGAACATGGGCAAGAGGGGCCGCCCGAGGAAGGAGCTGGACTGCGAGGACGAGGAGTCCATGGACACGTCCCCCGAGCAGCAGGAGATGCCCAGGAACCCTTTCTGTGAACTCTTGAACACCGACCCCATGAACGCTGACCCCATGCAGGGCATCAACACCTTCCTGCAGAATGTGCAGGTCATCCTGGAGGCAGCCAGCTACCTGGAGAGGGTGGAGAAGGAGAACAAAAGTAAGAGCACTCTGCAGCCTGTAATGCCCTAAAGTATGTTTGCTGGTGATGCCACCATGCCTGGCTTGGGTAACAAAGGGTAAATCCCCAGTGTACTCTAGTTCGAGAGCTGGCAAGACTCGTAGCGAAGGGGGCATAGCGAGGGGGCACAACCACTGTAATGCCTGCGTTCTGTTAAAGAAACAACTTGTTTGATAGAAATCCGAGCTTGAATATATGTGCGTACTCAGAAATGCCAGGCTGACCAGAGAACAAAGCTCTCTCTGTGGCAACAAATGCAGATGATGCGGCTGAATATGATTGTACAGAAAGCCCCCTTCTTGCAGCAGACTAGGCTTAAAACCACCGAGGCAGGGTGCCCCGCGATGGACAAACATTTTCAGAAACTAGGTCTGCGGATTTAGACGCCCTGCGTGACAACGTGCACGGGTGCGTGTGCACCACTCACAAAGAACACACTGAGCCCAAAACAAAAAGGAGAAGTAGTTGTCTCTCTTTTTTAAAACGAAGGCGAGTCATTTTTTAGATGGAACATAAAACAATAAAAACGCCAGTCCGAAAATAAGGCTTGTGTGGGAGGGCAGGGTCGCAGGCAGGCAGTTGGGAATTGCAGCATCACTGACAAACACCAGCCAGACAAGGGAGGGACCCACCAACAGGGGACTTCATTTTCTGCAGCACAAAAAAACATAAACCCAACCTTCTCCCCGCTGCACCGACTTGTTTTGTCCCAGTTTTCTGCTGACTGTACATGGGGAATCGTTTACAAGCTGCTGAGGGAGGAAAAAAAAGATCTCGGAGAAACCGGCGGGCAGCGATCATTTTCCTTTCCACCAGGGAACAAGAGTTTGAACACTTACAGTTGAGCTGATTTAAACACACATTTCATTTTTTTAAGTATAGCGCCAGCAGTACACTAATTAAGTTTCACGCTTTATTAAAGGGAGGGCAGAATTAACGTCGGGACTTTTCAAATGAAAAATTACAGTAAAATAGAATTAGGGGGAAACGACAGGAGGTTCCATGGGACTGCTGCTTCCCGCCCCCTCCCCCCGCCTTCCCTGCACACAGTGATCCCTGTCTCGTGTTAGCTAAAGCCTTTTAACTAATCTAGCGAAGTATTTTTAGAAAAAGATCCTTGCAGTTGTTGTTCAGAGCGAAGGCTCTCTATCTGTACAGGGAGGGTTTGCACAACAAATGTAGTTCTGTTTTTATACGTATATTATTTTATTTCCCTCTGACTCAGATATGAGCCGGTTACCCAAGGGTGCTTCCATGTTCGTAACCAGGGGTGCTGCTTCTGCATGTCGGTCACGTAGGCATGGAAGGAGTGTGTGTGCGTGTTGGCGAAGGGGGGAGGCACACATGGCAGTTGTAGCCACGGGGTCTTTGTGCCCAGACAGACCTGCCTTTATTGATGCCCTGGTTCATTGTATGCACTGGGCGGAGAGGGGAGGCTGCAGCGGGAGCCGGTGTATGGATAATCAACCTGCTAGTCCCAAAGCAGTGCTTTCCCAGCCCTTGGTATTCGAGGTCAACACGAGCCCCCTGTATTGTTTTACGCTTTCCGTGGCACAACACAGCAGATAGTGCAGCGCGGGGCACGCCGCTGCTGGCCTTCCACTGCAAAACGGGTTTATTTATAACAGGGGACGCCACGTACCGCTCGCGTGTTTGCTGCAGTTTCTGTTCTCCGTCTAAAATACACAAGGCATGTCACTGTGAGGCTAACATGGAGTGCACTTCTAATGCCCCGGAGCCGTGCCTTTACGTGCCACGTTAGTGGTGTGCTTTGAATAACGTATACATTACTGTTTGACGACCTGTGACGTGCTATTGTACGCCTCCTAGACATGCTGTTCTAAAGTAGCACGTGCCAGATTAAGGAATTATGCTCTTAATATTTACAATGCACGTTTTGTAATTACCCTATTGTATACACAGTGCAATACTGATATTTGGCCTGTCTCCAAAGGTGAGCAGAGGAGAAAACAAAAGAGATTAAATATTTATAACCCATGATAACGCAGCATGGTTACCTGGAGGACACGGTACCTGGGAGTATTACCAAGGGTGAAGTATCTGCAGGTAGTACCGAGGGCTTCAGGCCCAGAATGGAAATCAAAACGAGCAAAAAATGCTGAAAGTAGATCAACACTGCAGGAGGCCGTGAATAGTTCGAGTTTATGGGCGTTTGTTTCAGGGTCAAGGTGGCCCATCCTGCTCTGAATACATCCACCTGTGCTGCAGCCCACTAGGAAAACAGAAGGATTGATAGAATGGCCAGTCCAACCCTGTTAGTAGCTAATTGAGACATTCATACTTTTGAGATGCATGTGAAGAAGAAGCAATAAACACTCGGGCCTATTTACGAAGTTATCACGCAGTGCAGCCCAGCAAGTCACTTTGCTACGCTGCACGACAGGGAAAAGGCAAGAATGCGCTGTATTTTGCAATACGGTGATTCCGGCCTTTTCCACTGCGCTGGTGCACTTTTGGCAGCCTAGTGCCTGCATTGCATGTTGGATTGTTTTTGTGCAGGAAGGGACACCTTCCTGCACAAAAGCAACCCTGAGAGGCATTTTCCTCAATGTTTGCCTCAGAATGCAAAACATACAGAAAGAGGAAGTAACAAAGAAAAATATTTTTCTCCTCGTTAGGCCTCTCCTGGGAAGGCATACGTTGTGGCACATTACCAGGACTACCAGTTCTAGTAAATCTGGGAATGAGTAAAAAAACATGGGAGTTGCGTGGGAACACCCACGCAACACCCATGGAAAGCCTTACCTGGGCAGAGTGGCAAGGCAGCGATTTGTGCTGCGCTGCCTTACTCTAGATTTATGTAGTCACAAAGGACCACGCAAAGTGTTCTTGAATGGATTAATAAACCGGATTTAAGGCTTGTCACTCTTGTACCACCTTGCACCACCACGCAAGAGAGACGCAAAACCATCTAGTAAATAAGCCCCTCAGTTCAGTCAGTCAGTCAAAACAAACTTTATTTGGTTTGTTACAACCATAAAAGTACAATTTACCTCTTATCTTACTAAAACAGGGGAAAATAAAAGCAACAGTAAATACATAGCACGGCAGTATCAATAAACATATTACATCTTAATATACGTATAGGGACACAAAACCATCTAGTAAATAAGCCCCTCAGTTCCAGTTGTCAAAACTCACTTTCATGGGGTACTCAAACGAATATCTGCGAGGAGTGAAATCATTGGCTTACTACCAGGTACAAGTGCCAGGAGTAACAGAGAGAAAGAAACAAGGAGAAATATGAGATGTATGTTACTGTTTTCTTTGGACAGTCATGGCGGATTAACCACTGAAAATGTAATCGAACAACCTGAATGCAACCAAACAAGTCATGGGCACCCGGTCAATACAGCCCAAACACCTGCATTCTAAAAGATTTAATCGGAATACCCACACCTGCATACTGAAAGATTGAATTGTAGCTCCCACACCCTCATGCCAAAGGATCGGAATAAACATGTAAATAGTAGAGAACGTGGAAGTCTCTCTTTACACACCACATTTCAATTACCATTGTAAGGTATGTAACATCGACATGATTATTTTACTTAAGTTGTATAGCAGTACAAGCAGGCAGAGAAGTGCTCTCGAATTGAAATCATTGTCATGGACACATGTACAATGACGTTTGTGTACTTTGTCCCCTCACCCTTTTTACCTCCATGCTGCTGCCCCTCATCACATCCTGGTTTCTGTAATAGGATTTCACAGAAACACAATGCAGTTCCGCGTAGAACCTCATGATTCAGATGCTGCGAAGGTTTTTCTTAAAGCCTCAAGCTTATCCTTGGAGCTAGCCACAAGCTATTCTAAATACCCAAAGCAAATTATTATGCCGTATAAGGGCACTTGTTTATTATTTACAGTTGTCTTTTACTGAAAACGGAGTAAAACATGACTCAATTTCAAGGAGAAACAAAAACAGTAAAACAAATATTTCAGCAACTAAAAACAAGAAAATCCTGTGTTTTGAGAAACTGTGCAACACTTGCTAAAAAGACTGCAGATGTCACTGGAGCAGGTGTAAATAATGGCCAAATCATTAAAATAGGTCTCCAATCACACTTTACTCAAAATGAATTACATAAATCCAGAAATTTAAAACAAGGCCTTTACATCGAGGTTGCATAAAAGCGAAACATTCGGTATGGGGAAAATGTCTTATCACCACACAGAGAACTTCCTCTTAATTGGACTGAAATCTTGCTGGTAAGATACGCCCTATTTAAACTCACGCCCGCCTATTTTCTCTGCACGTCGATGGGGCCATATTCCTAGGCAGGGATTTATTTTTACAGTTAGTCACCTTTGCAAGGAACGAAACCTTGCAAGACTTGCATGTCACGCAGGCAGATCTCTGCAATGAGAACTTAACCCACTGAGAAACTTTACCGACTTAAAGGCTTATCACACACGCTGTTATTTCAGCCTTCAACTTGTTTACTACACGCACGTGCCAGCTGCCAATACTAATACAATCGTTAGTCGCCAATACTAAAACATTTGATAGACGGATGTAGTAAAGATTTTTACTCTGAATCCTTTAGTGGTAATGCGGTGGGGTAAAGGAAAGGATTCTGGGTGAGCAGCTTTGCCTGAAAACATTACTCCTGTCTGAGAAACGGGTGACCGTGCCCTTCTTTCCCGCGGCCTACTCCTGTCTGAGAAGCGGGTGACCGTGCCCTTCTTTCCCGCGTCCCACCGTGGGTATCTGAGCCTGCCGCAGCCCGTCCTTGTGGTCCAGGGTACCAGCCGCAGCTCAGGTGCGCGCTCCTCTCTCCTCTCCTCGCCAGCTGCTGCAGCCCAGCCCCCATCTTTTCCTCCGCCTCGTCTGCCTGCTGAGGAAACACATGGCTTCCACATGGAGACAAACCCCGCGCATCCCATTGGTCCTGGAAACCGAAGCGCCGCCACACTTTTGGCCTATCAGAAGCCGCACTCTGTACTGATGTCAGCCGTTGCTGAGCCTGGTGGCGCAGGGAGTTCATGGCCTGCTGGGAGTTGTAGTCGGGTGATGTCATCGCTTTGTTCTTAAAGCTGCAGGGTGCACACGAAGAATGACCTAGTGTCTGCCTCTCAGGATTCTTACACCCACACCGTTATTATGCATTTTTATGCAAAGCGAGCTACTGGAGCGCTTTACATGAGCTCCAAATTACGTTAGACAAGGTCAGGTTTTTTTAACAGGATGATGAGCAGACACTGGGACTCCTGTCTGGTTCTGTAGTTGCGACACTCTTCCCCACAACGTCTTGCCTGCAATACGAATGCGCAGCGGTTGCTTTCAGCTGCGAAGTTTAATTATTCGCTTCATTTTTTAGGCCTCTCTATCCTGTGTAAATTGAATTGGGTAGGTAAGAATGTTCAAAATGCAAGCAGCCATTTATCAATTTGCATTTGTCATAACACAATACACGATGGTGTATTTTTGGACAAGGAGAGGGGAAAAGCTTAAGGTTTAGACCAAAAATTAGAGCCCTGAACTGAAATCTGAAGAGTTACTTACTGCAGCATGTCTTTCAACAAAAAAGAAAAATACGATAATGGTAACAAAGGAAGCCAAGAGGCTGTCACACATCAAAATACGTGTTAGGTTAAAATCAACGACAGTAAGCTGCTATTTCCGGTTTCCTGTGATGGTCCGTATGCTTTTGCTGCCTCTCTTTCACTGGTACTCATGGATTAAAAAAACAACCTGCAGTGCCCTTTGATAGTTCCCTGCATGCATTTCTACGAATATCCCAAACTGCGCGTTTCTTTCACTTCTCTTGTTCCCCTTTGACTATTATTTTTCTTGCGTTTGCCTTGCTTTATAGCAGGCCTCCTATATGCTTTAAATGTTAAGGTCTCCATTGAACAACCTTTCACTTAAACTCTCGACACCCGGGAATAATTTACGCAGAGCATCAAAATCTCCTCTGGAAAATCCCAACAGCGGGAAATATTATTTCTTCAGCTATTGGAGGATTTGGACAATGCTTTGCCCAAAACTCAAAGTTGCCGTACTTAGGCCAACACTTACAATTCTGGGCAACAGCCAATTCTTCCATTCACTTGTTTTTCAGAATTCTCAAAAAAGGAACTGGAAAACAGTCTTAACAAACCGCAGTACTGCAAGTACATGATTCCGTGATATTTAAAAGACAAGGTACCTTATTTATGAAGGCTTTGCGCCACCGGTGCGTCATTTTTCCCATGTTAAAAGTGACGCACCGGCGGTGCAAGGCCTTCATAAATGAGGCCTTAGAGCGCTCTTCTCGTGCAGTACCAGTCAATCTATTTATCTAGCAAATCAAATCACGGTTTTACTTATCTTGTTATCTGGAGAGTGGTCTGAAACACTCCTTTGTGTGTCAAGCCCCTTCTAATCCTTTAAATAAATAGTGCCCCTCAGTTGTGTTTGCAGCACAGTAACGCAGAATGATGGCCCTCGCCCACCCCTAGACCTAAAACATGTACTGAGTGGCCTGTTTCGCAAAGAGTAAATTCATGCAATGCTTCCAAGCCTGGCTAAAGCGATGCATGCTTTATGCTGCACAAATAAAACATTTTACAGGACTGTGCACTTGCCACACACCATCTTTATAAACATTCTAGCCCCTGGGAATATTTATGTTTTATTTACATGCTTACAATCTGGCTAAACGTCTTGGAATAAAATGTGTTAAAATAATTGAACTAGAGAGCAGCAACAAGCTTCCTTAAAAGAGGGCTGAAGAATATATATTAAAAACAAACAAACTACTATTCTAATAAAATGTAGGGCTAGATGTCTGAAAGAGTTGTACCAGCCTAAAGCAGGTGCAGTATAAGGAGGCACGTGTTGCACAGGCTCAGACAGTTTGGAATGCTCAAAGCAGGTTTGCGTTTGCTTATAGTTATAAATTGGGGTGCGCTACATATTACAAACAAGCTTTAGGAGCCATGGCTTTCTGTTTCCCAATGGGATGTAGCAGCATGAATTACATATTCTTCCACACAAAATCATAGCAGTGGTGATAGGAAGCCTGCAAAAGCAGGATTCATTCATAAAGTGCAAGGGAACCCTGGCTGGCACACTGCTTCCACCTTATTCACAAGGCGGTCAGGGATAGGTGGATATGAGAAGTCGCTAATGTCCTCCTTTATGTCTACCGCTGGCTTGAATAGGCTTCTCCCCAATCGAATCACGTGGCTTTTTCAAATTCTGCCAGTAAAATTATGGATCCTCAGAAGTTAATTGTAGGAAAGATAAAATAATTCTATGAATTGATCGAAACCAACCTTCAGGTGGTCCTGGCATGCTACTCTTGTGGCCGATGGCATTGGAATGCAGTAGAATGTGTAATTTAGCCTGCAGTTTCCACCTTGCAGATACTTTGGTTGAACCGGTGTAGTGGATCCTTGAACCATAATTTGTTTTTGGGCTTCTCTTGATCTTCTGGAGGTATGAGCATGCTGGTTTCTACCAAGGCGATGTGTGCCAACTTGGGAAACAAAGAATGCGTCAAGATTGTGCTCTTCTTATCAAGAAGCAGCATGGTTCGGATGTTGTTGAATAGGTGTATGTTACGCAAGCAGAATAGAGTATAGTGTGTGTCTCGTACATGATCTGACTAGCTTATGAGAATATAGCTGGTCTTCTTGAGTTGAGTTGCACGCCATTTTACATCACTATGTTGAGACAGTGGTGCAAGGAGATGTTGACTCATCTATGTGTAGGAATTCTCTGAACGAAGGCTCTTTATACATACGTCCAATAAATAAACAATAAACATAATTCTGGTTTTCCGAGGCTGAGTGAGTGCTGGCAAAATCCAGTTTTGTTCCTCAGATACTTCGTACTGTACGTCAACGGAAACCTGATGCAGTCTTTAAAGAACAGTATTCCAAGGCATCTTTTCAAAGAGCCAAGTGATAAAGTTACTGTATGGACGATGCATACGATTCTTCTGTAAAAGTATACAAGTCCATGCTATCAGCAGAACGACACACCAACTGCATATTTGTGCAGTGTACTCCAAGCAAAAGAGTTAAGGGTCTCAGCCTTGTTCCAGAAATTAGTTAAAACACTGCATTCAGGACCCGCCAAGCTTTAAGAGTCGATGTCCAGTACTAAGCCAGGCATTAGCAACACCTCCCTCTAGAAGCATCCTACAAGTTACACTGGAGAGTACTGTACCTCCGCTACTGAGCTGACCCTGTCATTATTGGCATGTTAGAATCAAGTGTGAAGCCCCAAATGTCCAAAATCAAATTATATGTGGATGATCTAATGTTATTATTGGCCCCGAGAGTTCAGTACAAGAGAGGGTGTTCGAGATCTTCATGGCATTTAACATTTTAGGGGGATATAAAATGAATTAAGGCAAAACTGAGATTATTCTTTATAACTGCTGGAGGGAGAAATTGTTGCCTGAGTTTAGGGCTTGTGCACATACCCAACCAAAATGCTATTTGGCCGTTTTTGTACCAAGAATGTAGGTGGGTTGTACAACATGAATTATAAGCCACTTCTGCATAAAGTGAAAGCATTATTAAACAAGTGGATGCTACTACTACCTCTTACGCCTTTGGGATGTTACCCTAATAAAGATGGTACTTCTCCTGTTATTTAACGTTTTGTTTGCCGTCACTCTCTGCATTTAGTACTTTTAATTACAAAAAAAGCAGATACCACGATTTCGTTATTTTTATGGACTAGAGATAGCCGGAAAATATCCTTGGAAATGTTATATAGGAATGTGTACTAACGGGGTCTAGCCCTTCCTAACTTGAGATCATATTGTTTTTCTCATTTTGCACAGTTCTCTTTTAGATTTACAAAATCTGGTTCATTGTTTTACCATCTGCATAATGAACTTGTGGATATAATGACCCCAGAGAACTTTTTTGTGACCCCTTACGCTTGTCCAAATCTACAAAAAGTTAGATACATGACTCTCAAATGGTTTTTCAGAAGAAAGTGAAATAAATAAAAAATATATATAATCTCCAGTACACAAATTCAGAGTATATTATTGGCCATATTGATTGGGGGATTGGGACAACAATGGATGTAGCCACTGCCAAAAGCTAGTTGTTAAACTAGACGATATCCTGGTTTGTGATGAATGGAAAACTTGGGAGGAAATAGAAGATTCCATTGTCAGCAAAAAGCTTGTTCCAGTGGTCGTATAGTAATTCATTGCCATTTGCACCATATGGATCCCAAACCTGGCTGAGAAGAGGGAGTTAGCAGATCATTTAATTAGTATTCAACAGAAGAAGGTTGGGGACTGGTATAGATATCTACTATCTTGTGATAAAGTGGGTATCTATAGCCAGATCTCTGCTAACTTGGCTAAGGAGAAAGGGATTAATTACATTGATGTGCAATAATTGGCATGTAATAAATTAACTGGATTTCAAAACATTGAGGGGCGCAAATTGTCGTAAAATGCAGTTTTTGTCTAAATGGTTTATCTACCAGATTTCCCAATTTTGAAGTAAAATATATGAAGAGCAATTGAACCAGTGCTTTAGATGTGATGCAATAGATACCGGAAATTGGTTCCAGGCGATCTGCCACTGTGATAAACTAGGCAATTTTTGGTGTAGCATATTTAGATTTTTGGAAGATGACCCGCAGCTCGTGATCCTCAGAACCCCTTACTCGGTATTATGGGCTATTACTGCATGCCTTTGGGATTGAAGAGGGATCAGAAGGTAATAGTTATCTCAATGCTAGTGGTCAGGTCCACACTTTTACAAAATTGGGGGTCTAAAATAGTCCCATCCTTTGCAGACTGGTTTGGGAAAATGTGGAGTGTCAGGGGCAGAGAAAGGCTGTATGCCGAGAAGGCAAAGCGATCTAAACAGTTCTATAAGCTATGGGGTTGCATTATGGTCATTGATGAGAATAGTAGCATCCCATGATTCAATCAGTAGGTGATATACAGATGCTATGTTTTTTCATACCTTCGTATTTGAATTTTCCTATTTAATATCTGTTCCTGCGTCATTTATGAATTAGTTGTTTCAGACTGTTCATTTGGTATGTTCTTTATTGCACCTCCGTTATTACGGATACAAATTAAAATTACAAGAATCAAGTGTGAAGCTTATGGTGGGAATTGGACCGGAGAAGGTGACTTCCTCATTTGATATTGGGATCGGGGTGGTATTAGCACAGAATGTACGAACGTATGACGAGGAGCACTTCCTACCTGGAATGCAATAAACTATAGACTTTTATTGCCATAGATAGATACTTCCATGCCACTGGTGTCTCCTTTTTGACAGGAAAAATGAATGTGCTATATTCTTTCAAAGACTTCAGTATGTTTCAGGCCAGGATAGTGGAGGTTGCCTGATGGAGGACATCTAGATGAGGCAGCACAACCTTTTATTTGTGACACCAGCTAACGGCTGAAAACAATCTGGGTTTGTAAAGGCACTCACTTTTTGGGAAGCTGGCTAAGACCGAGATTTCCCACAATCACCGCTTCATCATGTACTGAGATACTTCCCAGGAGGCCCTTCTGCGTTTAGGATGGACAGGAGAGTTAAAAGATAGATAACTGTTCTTAAGGACTTTAAACACACACACACACATATGTATTATATAAATATATACATATATGCAAAAAAGAAGCAGAGAACTTTGGGTAGTTCCCAAGTTCAAGTGGAGAGCAACTCCTGTATAGAGCACCCTACAACACCAGCAGCACTCTACATTTGTTGAACTCAAAAAATCTGTTTTTAATCCTATGCTTAAAAACGTAGATAGAAAAGCAGACATTTGAGGTGTCACTGGTGTTGTAGGGTGCTCTATACAGGAGGTGCTCTCCACCTAAAGCACCAAGAGTTCTATGCTTCTTTTTTGCCCAATGTATGCAGCAATATATGTGTATATATATATATATATATATATATATATATATATATGTGTGTGTGTGTGTGTATGTATATATATATATATATATATATATATATATATATATATATATATATATATATATATATTCCAGGAACTTCGTTGTATCCCTCGCTGTAGTCAGGATAAAAAACGAACCGGACCCAGTCAGGTAATTTTGCCAGATATTTATTTGTGCATTTCTCTCTCCGCCATGAAGCGTCTCGGGCCCTTGAGCCCATGATCACATATATATATATTTTAGTCAACCCACTTTAATTGATCTGCTGTCGTTGTGCCGCTGGCATAGCTCACTGTGAACAAGTGGTACATACAAAGTAGTTCTGTTCAGTGCCAGGGACCACTCTGGCAATGTGTGCTTTTTGAGACCAAAAAATATTCAACATTTTTACAATTTAAAAAAAAAAAAATTACTAGGGCCAGGCAGGTCCCACAACAATGTTTTATAAAACCATGGTACAAAAAAAATACAGCGACAAAGCCAAAAGGCTGGTTGTGCAGACCAGACCAATTGGCTTTGCTAGTGCTTGTTGAGTTTTGTATTTTTTGTGTCGCTGGTAAACAAAAGAGGAGAAGGGATTGCAGTGGAGAATGGAACTACAGCCTCAGCGAAATGAGATTATATTTTGTGTCTTGAAATGTTGCCAATTGAGTGTTCTATAGATGATATCACTGCCAAAACACAACTTTGGCAGTCTCGCAGAACATGACATCACACCTTGTCTTTCGGTATTTTTTCTCAGGCGCTGGTAGCCTGTTTCTAGAAGCCTATTTGAACATATTAGTAACTTTTTAATGCTTGAAATAACCTGACTGACATTGTTGTGAAACGTACAGAAAATATATGAGTTACCCTCTGCAGTTCTGGCAAGTATGTTAACAGTATTATGACTAGTGTCGTGTTAACTTTTAAACTCACTGTTTAAAAAAGGAAAAGGGTGCATAGACACAGATGTGAATGGCACGTCTTTTTAGTTGTTGTTACTCTGATTTCAGTGGTAAAATGTAAACCAATCAAGGTAAATAAGCCTGCTTGTAGTCCCAGAATACTCTGCGACCTTCTCTGTCCATGGTATGTGTGTCATTCTCTCAAAACTGCAGTTTATTTTAGTCGTTGCTAGTGGGCTTTAGGCTTTCAGTAGTCACTCCAAAAGGTAGTGTTTAAATTCTCCAAAAGGTAGTGTTTAAACGCTTTTTTTCAGCTGTCATCATATGATTATGTCACGTTTAAGCATCTGGTGCTGAGATGTCAGAGACAGCCTCTTTAGTCGAGTGTAGTCACGCCCTTGGGTAATTGCCAGCTCTACATTTTCCGAGGCTGTGCTTTGAACGGAGAAAAACAGCGTTGGAGAGGTTGTACATTTCATGAAGATGAAGTATTTCTTCCTGATTCTTAGGTACGTGATATGAAAGGCTGTAGTATCCGGCATCCATGCTGAACGGATCGTCCACAGAACCACCTTTGCATTGAGAGTGCTACGTGCTCCTTACTTGCAACCAGGATCAGGGGAGTGCTCCCTTCACCCACCTTCCTTCCAAAATCTACCTCCACTTACCACCATCTCCACACTACAAGTAGGATTCAGGTTACCAGTAACTCCCAGAAATCAGCTAGCGTAGGATGTCACAACAGGCTGGGTAACAAAGCGCCACGAAGGAACCACTGACCACATGACTTCCAGGAAGATCCGAAGGTATGGGCGTGGGTACCGTGACTCAGCCTACCCACGGAGGCCTGCAGAAAACTGCAAGCCTGGATCCCATGCGGAAACATCCATGAGATGAGGACACTCAGCAGATACATGAGTGCAAGCATGCACAGTCACCTTAGGAGGACACAGGCAAGCAGGGGGAAGGAGCCATTTACAAGGCTATCAATAAGTTATAAAACACTGCCAGACGAACATGCAGGCAGGCACAGGTTGGAGTGATAGGCAGGAAGATTCGGACACCCAGTAAGCCAACTCCCCAGATATAATCCTTCAACGTATCTAATGAGTCATCAAATAGTGCTAAAAGGTGGCAGCGCTAGCACACACTCAGGTACATAAACAAGCATTGGAAATGCAATAGGTCTCGCAGCATTAGAGTTAGTGCTTTTAGAATTGTTTATGGTTTTTTTTTGTAAATCTTTAGCATTTTTGTTTCCTGTAGCCAATGCTAAAGAATTACAAATAAAAAAAGCCATAAACAAATCTAAAAGCTCTAACTCAAATGCGCCGAGACCTATTGCACTGTGTGAGGGTGAGGGGTTGAGGGTGAGTGAGGGTGAGGGTGAGTGAGGGTGAGTGAGAGTGAGGGTGAGTGAGGGTGAGGGTGAGTGAGGGTGAGTGAGGGGTTGAGGGTGAGTGAGAGTGAGGGTGAGTGAGGGTGAGTGAGAGTGAGGGTGAGTGAGAATTAGCATAATGCAGTGTCTTTTTTTTGGGGGTGGGGGGGGGGGGGGGGGGAGGGTTAATTTCGTATAATTTGCCTAAAGGAAACTCAGCGAATTCCTCATAGGTCCTGGTATTTCCCCACACTAATTGCTGGATAACTTAACTGGTGGGAACGGTTCAGGGAAGTATGCCCCGCGTGCACTTACTTATACCACCCCACTTTTGCATAAGAGTCGGGCGCTGGGGAGTTGACGCTCGAATCAGAATTTGCAAGAATATCGGAATGACTGACTTAAATATAGGAGCTGTGATTGTTTTCGAGCAGCTTCTAATCTAGACATAAGTGCAATAACATTTATGCTTCTTTGGAAAGATAGCCTATCTTCAAACCGCTCTTGTAAATGTGTTTAATTGAGAGGGTTTAGAATGCTTTTAAGTTATAATAAAGTCGTTTTTGAGTCCGACCTGGAACATTTCCGGATTGGCCTGCAAGAGCGTGCTTTTAACTCGCTAAATGGCTGGGTCCGCCGGACTGCTGCAGCAACCCGATACCTCAGGGCTGCGACGGCAAGCGAGGGCGCTGCCAAAAACATATCTACACACTGGTATTTTTTTTTAAAGACAAAAGAAGGGTCGCAGCCAAGAAGTTATTAAAAGAAACGGGGTGGGAAAAAAAAGTCTCCACGGGAGGACTTTCTTTTGCTGCGAGATTCATGTCTCAGTCAGACCTATTCAGCCGCTTGTTCGTGGAGAAAGGAAAACAAGACGGAGGGAAGAGGGGGGAGAGGGGAGGAGAAATGCGACACGGCGGGAAGGGGAGGGGGCGGTGCGGGTTTTTGCTCAAAATGAGTCCCGGGGAGAAACTCAACCCTGCATCTACATTTTGTGCTAAAAAACATGCTGCATTGGCAAATTAGCATAATGCAGTGTCTTTTTTTGGGGGGTCGGGAGAGTTAATTTCGTATAATTTGCCTAAAGGAAACTCAGCGAATTCCTCATAGGTCCTGGTATTTCCCCACACTAATTGCTGGATAACTTAACTGGTGGGAACGGTTCAGGGAAGTATGCCCCGCGTGCACTTACTTATACCACCCCACTTTTGCATAAGAGTCGGGCGCTGGGGAGTTCACGCTCGAATCAGAATTTGCAAGAATATCGGAATGACTGACTTAAATATAGGAGCTGTGATTGTTTTCGAGCAGCTTCTAATCTAGACATAAGTGCAATAACATTTATGCTTCTTTGGAAAGATAGCCTATCTTCAAACCGCTCTTGTAAATGTGTTTAATTGAGAGGGTTTAGAATGCTTTTAAGTTATAATAAAGTCGTTTTTGAGTCCGACCTGGAACATTTCCGGATTGGCCTGCAAGAGCGTGCTTTTAACTCGCTAAATGGCTGGGTCCGCCGGACTGCTGCAGCAACCCGATACCTCAGGGCTGCGACGGCAAGCGAGGGCGCTGCCAAAAACATATCTACACACTGGTATTTTTTTTTAAAGACAAAAGAAGGGTCGCAGCCAAGAAGTTATTAAAAGAAACGGGGTGGGAAAAAAAAGTCTCCACGGGAGGACTTTTTTTTGCTGCGAGATTCATGTCTCAGTCAGACCTATTCAGCCGCTTGTTCGTGGAGAAAGGAAAACAAGACGGAGGGAAGAGGGGGGAGAGGGGAGGAGAAATGCGACACGGCGGGAAGGGGAGGGGGCGGAGCAGGTTTTTGCTCAAAATGAGTCCCGGGGAGAAACTCAACCCTGCATCTACATTTTGTGCTAAAAAACATGCTGCATTGGCAAATTAGCATAATGCAGTGTCTTTTTTTGGGGGGTGGGGGGAGGGGGGAGGGTTAATTTCGTATAATTTGCCTAAAGGAAACTCAGCGAATTCCTCATAGGTCCTGGTATTTCCCCACACTAATTGCTGGATAACTTAACTGGTGGGAACGGTTCAGGGAAGTATGCCCCGCGTGCACTTACTTATACCACCCCACTTTTGCATAAGAGTCGGGCGCTGGGGAGTTCACGCTCGAATCAGAATTTGCAAGAATATCGGAATGACTGACTTAAATATAGGAGCTGTGATTGTTTTCGAGCAGCTTCTAATCTAGACATAAGTGCAATAACATTTATGCTTCTTTGGAAAGATAGCCTATCTTCAAACCGCTCTTGTAAATGTGTTTAATTGAGAGGGTTTAGAATGCTTTTAAGTTATAATAAAGTCGTTTTTGAGTCCGACCTGGAACATTTCCGGATTGGCCTGCAAGAGCGTGCTTTTAACTCGCTAAATGGCTGGGTCCGCCGGACTGCTGCAGCAACCCGATACCTCAGGGCTGCGACGGCTAGCGAGGGCGCTGCCAAAAACATATCTACACACTGGTATTTTTTTTTAAAGACCGTGTTTATCACCGTCCTGTACTGTGAAGGGAAAAACAACTTACCTTTTGGGACGAGATAGTGCAAGTTATTAAAAGAAACGGGGTGGGAAAAAAAAGTCTGCACGGGAGGACTTTCTTTTGCTGCGAGATTCATGTCTCAGTGAGACCTATTCAGCCGCTTGTTCGTGGAGGAGAAATGCGACATGGCGGGGAGGGGGCGGAGCGGGGGAGAGGGTGTGTGTGTTGTTAGGAGGGCATTGCGAAATGCGAGACGGCGGGAAGGGGAGGGGGCGGAGCGGGTAAACCAAGACGGAAACGGGGTGGGAAAAAAAAGTCTGCACGGGAGGACTTTCTTTTGCTGCGAGATTCATGTCTCAGTCAGACCTATTCAGCCGCTTGTTCGTGGAGGAGAAATGCGACATGGCGGGGAGGGGGCGGAGCGGGGGAGAGGGTGTGTGTGTTGTTAGGAGGGCATTGCGAAATGCGAGACGGCGGGAAGGGGAGGGGGCGGAGCGGGTAAACCAAGACAGACGTGCACGCGCTTTTAAGCTCAATGCGCATGCGCATTGAGCTTAAAAGTCACGGGCACTGCAAGGAATCGCCACGATTCCTTGCAGTGTGGATAAAGAGTGGATAAGTCCCAATACTCTCGCTTGCTCGATGCGCATGCGCATCGACAGGCGAGACCTAAAAAGATGAAACAAAACAAAGAGCCGCTGTTAGCCGGTACCCTTTTCTTTCAGATCGGCCAATGGAAAAAAAAATGTGCAAAATAACTTTTGTGAAGGGCTTGCAGCAATTTGCTAACTGGCCCGCTATAAATAAATAAATAAATAAATATATATATATATATATATATATCTCCAAATCCACTCCGCGTCACAAAATAATGCACTCTCAGTACTCAACAGGACTGTCACTTCAGGAAGTTTATTATACTTCCACGCTACGCGTTTCGGCAGTTACACCTTGCTCACACGAAAGAAGTGATAGTTAAGTCACCATTATGTATGTATGTCAGTGTGGACTTTTGAGACTTTTCCCTGGGATCGTTTTAGCACAAAATATGTAAATCTGTTTCAGTACAGAGATCGCACAATGCTGAATTTGCCTCAGCCTGTGATTTGCCTACCAGTTAACCCTTCCATGGCTCGTGGTATGCAGGCATGAACCGGCGTGGGAGCCAGATGTTGCTCATGAAAGACTTCAGTCAGAAGGGCACATTTACTTGGGACTTAGCAAGATGATATTCTTCTAAACATAACTTAGCCCTCACCTGTACCATCAGGAGATTTTTAAATAAATCCAACCTGGATCCACAAAAAATAATATGCAATTAGTTGAACTGAGAGGAAATGTGGATGACGGAGAAAAAAATGGCCCTCACCATGACTTGATATAATACAGCCACCTCAAAGGCGTGCTAATTGTCTCTAATTGTTTAAGTTGTTAAACAAACCGTAGTTTTATACAGATTCTTCTTTATGAAAACCAGTACCTATGCTGTTTTTTTCCTCCCAAAATGGTTTTTGGCAATGGAGGGATGTCATTGCTTTGAGTTACTGTCAACTTTACCGCAGCTACCGGAACGGTTAGGCAAACAAATTACACCATCTTTCACGTCTAAGATAGCATACTTTTTTTGTATATAATTCTGGTAGTTGTGGTAACGTTGTTAGCTTTATGTAAAGTTTTGTGTGGATTGGTCACATCCATTAGCGCACTACCTCAATCTACTCTAACCTTGGAACCACTGATCAGGGCTCCTTAGAGTGCAGCAAAATCCCTTAGTGTGCTTCGGAAACCGTCAGTAAGCAGTGATCACTTGGGATCACATGCCAAACCATTCAGCTAAAACTGCAATCCAATTCTAACCAGGTGAAAGAGGAGTCATGAAGCTCAAAAGGTTATGAACAATTTTTTCTATGTAAAATGGCTGACTTTTTTCTATTAAACAAATTCATAAAGTGTAATTAGTGTGAATGAGTGGGCGAGTTGACAGAAGTTTCGATTAAATGATTGAGTGAAAAATACTTTCATTGTGACCACGATGTGCCACCGTAGGAACGGTTGTGGAACGGAGAGTTTACTTTATTGTTCGATTAAAAAATCATTACAATAGAGAACATGCGAGCACTATAAAACATTGGTCATGAATAGTTTAAAATGTTTACATTAATACCATCACAATAGGAATAAAAAAATATATAATTAATCGAAGAAGTCAATTTAAAAGCCTAATAGCCTGTTAATAAAGATAGTTTTAAACCTTAATTATCTGTTATAGTTTTTCCATCTAATCAGGTCAAATACAGACATTTACTTATAAGAGCAGCATTTAGTTTACTTTAATAATATAGTTTGTGGTTTGTGGTGGGGTTCCAAGGGTGTCAGTCAGTTTAAGTGATGAGCCCCCCACATACAATGTTTTAAGGAATTTCCAGAAGGACGGGTCAGGACATATGCCGAGGCCAGGTCGGCTATTCTTTGGTAATGCATAGGATTGTAGGTTAACCATTGGTGGCTCGCAGAGCCTCGATGTTTGTAAATTTTTTTGCTGTTGCTGTAACAAACTTGGTGAACCTGATGTTAAGCTGTGGATTTTCCGGGTTCATTGATGCAAGAATAGCCTGACGACGTGTGCGAATACCTAGTTTGTTCCATTCGCCCTTTAACAGTTTCCTTCGGTCATCTTGAGCTACAACACAGAGGCATACCACATGCTCGATTGTTTCTGTGCTGCTCCCGCATCCTCTGCATGTTACGTTTGGGTTTGCACGTCGCCAGCCCGGCAGATGATACAGAAATGGCCACTTAACCATTCTAAGGGCCAAAAATCTTTTTTTCCACTGCAATGAATATGTGCATGACAGATATTGACCCATGGACCCTGGCTTAAATCCTGATATAACTGACCAGGCATGCTTTCGTTGAGCCAGTTGAGCTCTGTCGGAATGGAAGGACCAGAGGCGGACGTTTCTTTTGATGTGCCACTGTAGGAACGGTTGTGGAACTGAATATGAGTGCATGTGCAGAATTCCAAAGATTACAAATAAATATTTTGTGCAAAAACGTGTGGGAAAAGCACAATTTTTTCCAGTGGTTTGTAGTGTTCCCATCCAAAGCTAGCTTCGTGAACCAAAACTGCAGAATCTCAGCCTCAAATCCAGGATCTTTTAAAATGAGGGATTCAGTAGTGGCCTGTCCAACCTGATTCTAGTCGGCATCCAAAAGTGACCCTTGGATGTCAAAGACCATAGGCAAGAAATGACCCAAACAACATGCAGAATATCTTGATGGTCAATTATCTTACTAGGAGACAGCAGAGGGCGTATATATTGGAAGTGTCTGACTCATATTTCATTGTCATCCTTGGAGAGGGTATCCGGTCACACTTTTTACTCTCTCGAGTTTTTCCCACAAAAGATTTTCCAGTTAAATCGAGAATAAAAATAAGTCTTGCAATCCAAACATTAGGATGTGGGAATGTTTGTAACAAACACCCTATCATTTGTGGAGATAAGCATTTGAATAGTAATGATAACGTGGTTTAAGGGGCAAGTCATGTAGCAGAAATGAGGAGCCTTACGCCCAACTAAGTTGGCTATTCATTCCCTTTATTTGTTTTTGTATGTATTTTAAGTTACTCCTTTTCAGTGTTTTGTAAAAGATTTGTGACGTTCATTTTATATGTGAATGTGCAATTCTGTGGTTTACTTCTTACGTGTGGAGTTCCTCCTACATTTAGAACATCTGCTTTTGTGTCAGGCTGGGTTTCACTTGCTTGCGTGAGTCATTGTCACCCTTGAGAGACCTGTGATGGTAAAAAGTAAGGCGTGTCTCATATACGTTGGCTGGATCAAGAATGTCTCTATTGGTATACCCTACATGGTCACACTTCTGGGAGTAGTAGTGTAGGCTTTTACCAGCACTCCCAAGTAGTCTGAGAAGAAAATAGAAACAAATATAGTGTTTCACTGAAAACAATGCATGAGAACAAAGTGCCATGCCTGTGGTGTGATTACCCGATCCAGTCACCTTGAACGAAATGACCAACAAGCAATGGGCTGACACTCTTTGGGCTCCTTTTCTCGACAATTGTGATCTGATGTCACAGACCACATATTTGTTTGGTTAAATTTGTAAGAAAGGTTTCAAAATACCACACTTTACCATCACATGAGAGTCCATGGAAATAGACCAAGCATGAAAATGCATAGACTTCCATGGAAATAGACATTTAATTAGGAACATAACGGAAAAACTCGACACAGTTTATTCCAGTGATCTATATTGTGGGACACGTGCGTGATCTGTTCATCTTGCGAGTTCCTAATTGTGACTTTTTGTGACTCACAATTAGGTAGTTGCAAAATGCGATATACCAATGTGTATCAGACACATTTAGAGATTCCTAATGGGGTTGCAATTGACCTACCCCATCAATATTCAAGAGGTATGTTGCAATTTGCGACCTACTGGGCATCGCTAAATTCAAAGGGAGGAAAGCAAATCACTGTGTTTGCTTTTGAATAAAGCAACATTTTTTGTTTGTTATGCAGCCTGTTTTCCTTAAAGGAAAACGGGCAGGGCCGGACTGGGAACAACAACGGGCACTGGCAAAGTGCTCGGCCGCCCCCCCCCCCCCCCCCCTCCCCCTTGGGGGTTTGGAGGTGCCGCCAAGCTCTTTGCTGGGCCGGTTTTCGGCCGGTTTTGTTACAGGGCCGATTTTACAGCTATGATGCAAAAACGGCCCCCAGGGGCTCAAAACCAGCCCCCACCCGGTATGGCCAGTCTGGCCCTGAAAACGGGATGCATTTCATTTATTAAGAGTAGGCTGAGTGGTTTGTGGGACCTCTGCCTGCTCTTAAAAAACATTTTGCACCCAGTTACAAAGGGTGAACGGTCCCCTGGAGATCCCTTCCGGTTTGCGACTGAGGTAGGTGGTAAACTGCAAATGTTTGGCAACCGCATTCTGGTCGCCAAACATTCATACATCCCTCTACGACTCTTTATTAGGAAGTGACGCCCATGACATGCCCCTTCCTAATACCTACTCACAAAACCAATTTTGCAAGTCAGTAATAGGTTACTGACTCGCAAAATAGGGTTAGTACATAGCAAAAGGATATCTAGCAGTCACATCAGACCCGATTCTCCTTTTGCGACTGCTAAAACCTTTTGAACATGTGGCCCCTATATCTTGAAAACTCGTGTAGATTTCAGAACAAGTGTTCTAGAAAGTCAGTCTCCACCTCAGTAAGAGAGAGGCAGGCTGAATTGAGAGCTTTGTAATAAAACAGCAGGGTAAACAATGGTGCAAGTGAAAGAAGAAAAGTGTAAATACCTTCAGGGGTCTGGAGAATGTGCAAGATGTGGAGAAAGAGTCAGGCATGAAAGAGAAGCGGAAACACCTTAAGTACAGACAACGAAAGAGGCTTCCCGAGCCAATGTTATAATACTTAACGAAATTAGATTTTATTGCAATTCGCAGGCTCAAAAATGCGCTATCTTTTAAATATAAGTATACATTTATAATTAAACTATTGTAGTCTCAGAGCCATTAAGTGCCTTTTGTGGATGAAGTCGCATTTTCTCGACGCCCCCCAGCAAACTGAGCGCCCTTCAGCAAACTCGAAAAATATTTTCAAAAGAATTATGCAAAACCGTGCTCAACTGGGTGCGAAAGGTCAGAACGTAGTGTTCCTAATGCCCGCTTGCTACTCCCACCCCATCTGGTAACGATCTGCTCGATGACGATACACTAACAAGAGCATGAAACAAAACACAGACGAATTACTTTGACCACCAAGGTTAAGGGTGAAATCCTACCAAAATGTTTAGTTTCATTTGTGATGCCTGGCCACACAACCCTCCTACACAAATTCTACAACCCTCCTACACAAATTAGTTTTTGACACCTAGTGGAAGGTGTCAAAAAAGCTTCATTTCTCCTCTTCTTGCAATAACATTTTCACCGTGGACCTTATATTTTTTTTAAAACACACATATCGCAGGTGCAGGGAAGGTTGTTCGTCAACGGTGATGTTACATCAATGTCACAAAAAAACCACATGGAAATATGACGGTGGCTGTTCCCAAGAAGAGGTGCCTTGCTTGATTTACTGATTTACACATAATGGAACCTTCCCTGGCCTAATATGGGTCACTCGAGTTCTTCTTTAAGAGAAAGACAATAGTTTGCTTTCTATTTCTGTCGTATATGCAACACTTGGCAGTGCAATCACACACCAATAGGCATTTTTCAAATTCTGCAGTTCACATAAACCAGATCCTTGGTCGTTGAGCCTGAAAGAAACAGCAATGACTAGCCAAAGAGTCCTTTAAGGAAAACAAGAAAGAAAAACATATCTGGCACTACTGTCCTTGTGCATATTTGATTGTGGGAGTGCATTTGCTAACGAAAGGTTAAAAAAACATACTTCTGTGGAGAGTGGAAGTTGGATCTGACCATTCAGTAAGGTTCTTCTTGGTGGGTAATTGGACACAACTGCAATGATTGGGAACTGGGGGTAAAAGGAGGTGACGAGCCTTGTGTCTTTGCATTTGGCATCCATCTCATGATAGAAGTGGGACAGGTCAGCACATGCATTGGGATGCATGCTCCAGGTAAAATGTATTGTCCTGACAGAGGGCCCGCTGTTTCCTTTATTCTTCACTCGGGTTAGGTAGAGAGGCAGAAGCACATGGGATGAGGTGAAAGCTTCAGCTTGTCATCCGCAACACCACCCTTTTAGAAACGTGGACCACGCTGCTCTCATTGTCGTTTTATTGGGTGGACTTTTTGAAGTGTGAGCATGTGCCTTGCATGATGCTCCTCACTGCAGCCCGTAAGAGCCTCCAGGGGTGGGGCCTCTACGTGATTCAGAGAGCAGACTTTTTCCCCAACTGATAGTCTGCTACGTTAGGTAGAGAAACACCGAAGTCAATGTTTAAAGACCAGAGTTAAATAAACTCCCTTTGAGGTATCCGATTCAGCTTTTAAACTTGCTTTGTTTAAAAAAAGAAGGTATGATTGCTTTCCTTTGTTGCCTGCGTTTGTTATTTTCTTGTTGATAGCAGCTGTACACCATTTGGCTGGAAAGCTTTTTTGTTCAGTGCATTTCTTTCCTTGCTCACACTTTGCGGAGTTTATTTTTTTAAACAACCTATTTCAGTTATCAGTCTACTTGCGTTGTCTCATTTCATCCCCCATTTTCTAAAAGTCTTTCTCATAGATCAGTTGGGCTAAGGCCTCTGTTTAGTGCTTGCCCTCTTAATGGCGTAACACATTTTCAGAGCGAAATGACAATGGCGTTTCCAAAGCAAGGGTACAAAAGGGTGTTAGAACATCAACTTTTAATAACTGCAAATTGCAAATACTTACTTTTGGCCATATTACAGTAGTCATGTCTCCCTCCTGGCTTATGTTGGGCTCCTGAAACTCTTAATGTGTTCGGCTTAACAGAAATCGTAGTAAATTTCTTGCTTGTCAGTAGCAATGTCAGATACCAACTTAGCTCTTTCATGTGGCCTGAGACACCCAATTTGGGTTTCTACAAGTCAAAATGTTTGTTTTAAAAATCTTACTACATTGGTGGCACTTACTTAAAATATATGAGTCATTCAAGGACTTTGATCAAAATGTTTTAGCACAGCAGATAGTTGGTTTCAGGAAACATCTAGCCACTCGATTTCAGATGCGATTAGACAACTCAAGAGGACGAATTGCCCTTGTGGCTTGAGATTGCTTTCTTCCTGTACCCTCAACTGTCTGGACCTGGCAAACTAAAATGCTGTCAAATACTTAATTTTTGCCAGGTGCATTTTGACTGAGGCATTAGTCTTCTATATATCTATCTAAAATGAGGACTTCAGTCACAAATGTACAGCTTTAATTGCAACGAATATCTTGAATCTAGTTGGTTTTATGATGTGGATGATGTTGAGATGTCTATCAGTGGATGATGAATCTAGCTATCTGCCTACCGCGACCATGATATTCCTGAGCATCTTACATCTTCTTGGGTTTGCCAAGTCAATAAAGAGACCCATTCATAACCCCCCCATGACGTTACAGATCGTCTCACCATCTTAGAGATGAGCTGGAATAGCCTTTCTGGAACTCCTGCAGGTGTTAAAATAAAGACAGCCTCTGACTGTGGCTAAACTCTAAGAATATTTACCACAAGCGGGTCCAAGACTACAGTCTAATGTGCTGAAGCCTTGTGGACATTTACCATTTCTCCTCATCGCCTCCAACAGTCTCAGGTTCTAAAACAAGTGGCTTAGGAATTCCAGGGATGAGGTCACTGAGGTGCAATTCTTGACACACATTAACCCCATGGCTGCTAGGCGTTTTCCCGTCCTGCGCTGGGAATTGCTGTTTTACTTTATTTCATGACGAGCTGGCCTTGTCATCCGCGCACGGCAGGTAAGCGCCATGACGAGCCCAGCTCGTCATTAGCCTCGAAGGGGTTAATGCCCTAGACAAATGCCCCAGGCCTTTGGCGCAACCAGTCACTTTGAAATCGAAGGTCAAATCAGATTAAAGGAAAATTCAGAAAGACTATGATCTCATTAGACAATTCTATACCGAGAAATTGATCTTCGGCAATCCCTCATTATGGAACTAAAACTGGTGGCCTTCAGAGGTGGTATCCAATGCTCAACCCTCTTTCCTCGTTACATCAGCTCAAAACCTGGGGTCTTTTTCGATTTTAGCCTTCCTTTCCAGTTGCATATTAACAACACTGCTTCCACCAGCCTATTCTTTCTTAAAGTGCTGAAAAATGTTTTACGTTTTTAGATTCTCATAACTGTAAAATAGTGGTTCAAGCAACTATTACAGTCTGCCTGGACTGATGTAACATTTTGTTTTGCCTGGCCTGCCTAAATACCTGGCCCACGCCTTCAAATCCTTTAGAACTCAGCTGCATGCTTTCTCCTGTCCATCAAAAATGGTGTCAATTTATAACCACTCTGGCTCCCTCTACTGGTTGCTAGCTGTGGTGCAGCAGCACTCTTTTTCAATAAACTCTTTGACATTAATTAGGCAAAAAGATACCTAAGAATATACTGCTTCTGCTTTATAGTTATTCTGTACTGGCCTTCAAAGCTCTCTACAGCAACCTTTCATAGATGTCACAATTTGTTCACCATCACCTCTTGAAAAATGTTCAAACTTCTGACTGCAAGTTTGCTCACCTTCACACTCAGTTAGAATTTAAGTTGATTACAGAAACTCTACTAATTAAATTGATGCATAGCTTAAAGTATTAGTCACCCCTTGTTCTATACCCGGCCCATGTTCTTTAAGAAATAGCTGGTGCCGTCCAACTCTTTTTACCTTTTGACAATCTCTCACTACTGTAGCAGTTTGTAGTCTTGCCTCTCTTACAGAAATATACTTTGGACTCTTCAGTTTTCGGCCAATTTTGCTTCTATCCGCTGCCTCTGCATTGCTGGGGGTCATTGGTGGCAACAAAGTTTTGGATATTTTTTGGAAATACTAGTATTCTGAATGAAGTACAGATGTGGTGTTTGCCGTCATAGAGGCACAGGGTATGGTATGCTATCTATGATTAGTGATCTGTGTTTGGTGGAGGTGGTAGGTGGTGCCCCTAATACGCAGGTTGCCTGTGACACAACTGAGAACTCCATCTTACATGACTGTCTACTGCACATTTGACTGGATAACAAAGCCCTCAACTAATTTCAACCCTTCTGACAAACTGAAGTGAGGCAGTTTCCATTCTTCCATTCTCAACCTGAAGATAGCTGACCTGTGGCTTGTACCAGGAATTTGTATATCTTCTAGCCTGTTCAATGTGTGCATTGGTCCTTGGCCCTTTCCATGTGGTACAGCGTGGATGTTCTTATATGTATGCCAACAACACCCAGAACCTCCTGAAGTTGGGTGCACAACTGTATGCACTGAAACAATGCATGAAGGATCTCCCCGAGTTCGTGAGGGGCTGCGAGCTGTAAGCAAATAAAACTAGCATGCTTGTATGTAGGAAGAGAGCGAGGACCACAAGAGTTCTGACTGCTGATTTGTGTTTTGCCACTGGAAACTGTTGTTTGACAGAATAAGGCGCCTACAGTGTGCTGCTTAGGATTTCTTATTCGACCATAATCTCTTTTTGGTCCCACATACTACACAGATTGGCTGTGCTTGCTGTCGTCTCCATTTAAAGCATATATGCAATGTGTGGGATTCCTGTTTGGAGCTGTGTGGTATGTGGTATGTGGTAAATGGGTCTTCTCAGTAGGTATTTTCAACAACACATGTTGTGTTGTCCTTGACTAGGGAACAACATTAAACAATGATTCATCCAACTATTGATAGGAAAATGCTCAAATAAATCAGGAAAGAAAAGCAATTTGAACGCTTGTGATTGCTATATCTTGTGAATAAAGTAGCACAGGAATCAGACTTGCGGATCGCTGGGCTTCGATTCACTCAAAACGATCGACTCTTCAGCCTAGCGATCGTTGTGGTGAGTTTCAGGCTACTCACTGCTACTTTATTCACAAAGTCAAGGACAACACAGCACAGTGCCTAGAGGAAACCACTTGCCACCAGTTTGCCGGTGTTCTATTCTCTGGCCGAGATATCTACCACAGAAATCCACACGACTCCCACCAGGAATCGCAATTGGTTGCATACATGCTTTAATTGGGGACCACACCACATAGATTGGGCACTAAATCCCAGCGTTCCCAAACCATCTGATGCTGCAATTTCCCTCTGAAGCATCACATGCGTCAATAGCGCTCAGAAAATATCTCCTCGTTCATCCTATACATTGGGCAGGTGCATCCCAAACCTTCGTCCTGATGATGACCCTGTCTAAATTGTATGCTTATGGTCGAAACGTTGACTTGACACAATAATAGTGAACTGTTTTCATTTTGATTCTGGAGCATTTCACTCTTTTTCAGAGTGTGTACCAACCACTTATTGCTTCATAGATTAGTCACTATTTTATGTACATAGATTGTAGAGCACCAACATATTTTACATTCACTTATGTTCGCATGCACTGAGTTGTTGCGCTGTTGTCACCTTCTTACTGACAAATCGATTTAAGTATAAAACTGCAATGATTTTTCTCTATTTGATAAAAATGTAAACAAAACTGCCCAATTTAGAAATGGAACCAATCTCCTTATGGTCTAAATTACTCTCTCTGAGGAAGTAGGGGTTCACACTTCCCCCCTTTAGGGACCACTGTTTTGCTTTATTACTAGAAGTGTCTTCAGTGAAGTATGCTACCTTTGTCCTAATGGTGCTACTGGGGCACAATCAGCAGCATTGGAATGTTGTGTGTTTTGCGTTCAGCATATCAGCCTCCAAGGGGTGAGGAAGGCCTCTTAATTTCAGTTCCAACTGGGCCTAACACAAATGCCTCTCTTAAAGGGTAATCAGCACTTCTTCTGTTCGAATCTCTCACTGAATGGGAACTAGTAGGAGCCTAACACCTTGATACCAGGAAACCAAGACAATCAGCTTTTGACTTCACACGTGCTCAAGAGAAAAACTATGACTTAGGGACAGATTTTTTCATTTTCTAAACTTCTTGTGTAAGTGATATATCATGCATCTCCCTAATGCCAGTACATAATTATCTAAGCTATATTACAAAGATTGAAACTTGAGATATATATGGTTACGCCGGGATTTCTGAAACAGAAGAAAAACCCAATGAACTATTTACATACAATACAAATCTCTGACACACCTGTTACACACTGTGTTTCTTTGCAAGTAAACTAACCATCTATGCTATTTTATGATGTGTCAAAGCTATGACTAGGCTGGCTACAGATCTTTGCATCACACCACAGAAGTTGCTGGGTACACAAAGATTTCTGCCGTAAGTTCTTTACCCTCATATGTAATTTAAAAAATACAGCTTCGTTTTGACAAGTAACCTAGAACAGAGTTACTATTGCTATTATCAGTGTTGCTAATTTCTTTGTGGGAGACTTGTTTTTAAAGGGGCCAGTCCTTGAATGATATCAAACCCCAAACAATCATAATAAAACAACGAAATGTTCTAGAATGTTAATGTTAGTGGTGTAGTACTGAGTAAACATAACTGTCCCTTTTCCTTCACTGGATGTCCCCTTTGAAAATAAATGTATACGTTAACTTTCAGATTAATCTCCTCATTAGTCCCCCCTCTCGTGGCTCTCCTCCCTTTCTGATGCCTCGCCTTCAACCCCAGTGTGTGGGGTCATGGGGGTTTCAATTGACCCGGTGTGTTCCGTATCCACCTGCTTTTAAAACAAAATAGCTCTTATTAAAAAAACGGAAAAACAATAGATCACACGTTGAAATATTTTCTGTACTCGTTGCCACCATTTTCTCCCACTTAAAAGAATTCCCCAACGCTCAGTGTTAAACCTTGAAATAAGGATTGGCAGGGGTCAAAAGAGAGGCACAGTGCCACCTTTCTATTAGTGAGTACTATTTCTACATTGAACATATATGAGAGCTCTTTTTTGAAGCAAAATTAAGACGGGTGTGAAAAATGATGATGCATTTTACTTCATCTTTATTTGAATGTGACAAATCACCTGGCGAAGAGACCGAGGTGGCGAGCACGGTGTTAGCTGCCCTGGATGGGCCCTGGTTGTATGTACCCTTGCTTCGTGTAAGATGGAGATGTAGTTGTGAATTGAGTTGCTCTTGTCATTGATATATTTTCAGCAGAGATTTGAACTGCCCATGCTATGAAGTGTGTCTGCCCTCTGTTCGGGGCTTCTGCCTTTGGTTGTGCTTTCTTTTAGCCATTTCTCACTCAACACGGAGATATGTTGTAGTTTTGTACAAATAGTTGCATCAGTCATTTGTGCAACGTCAGAGGGAGGAGACATGACTCAAGTCTGCCCAGCTTGTGCGTGCGGTTCTCTTTTGTTTTGGCTTTGGGTTCGTCTTTGGTGCTCAGTTCAGTTTTTAGGTGTGTCGAAGTACTATGTATAACCCCGTGGATGTAAGCCACCCGAGGGTATGCGTGGGAGGTTTTCCTACCAAGAAATAATTGTATTTGCTCACATGGAGTATCGGACCAACCTATCTATGAATACAGAAAACCACATCATGTGTTTTACTTGAATGCATTGCTTCTGGATTGGACTGGGCGACCTCCCTGTATGTGATTGCTAAATGACCGAAGTTGCATCATCAAAGTGTATATAATCTCTCATAAATAGACACCTTAAAATAAATAATTATAAAAACTCCTTTTTAGTTTAAAAAAAAACCCAAAACAGTTCTTCCTTAAAAGCCATCTAAATCACTCTTCATATGCTAAAACAGGACAGACTGTCCACAATACTTCCCTTGAGTTGCCATGCTTTCACATTATTTTCTCTTTCTGCTGTTCTTTCATCTCCAATACTTCGAATCGCCCACTCCTTTACTTATGTCTTTCACTTTTTCCTGTCCTCCTCTCTATCCATCTTCAGTTCCTTTCCTCGTCTTTTCCATCCACTCCCTCAGGGTTGGCTGCGCTATGTAAGAAGGCGCAAATATTCAGACAAGAGGGCATTTTGCATTAAATGGGGTGAAAGTTAAGGGCCTCCTCGCTCATTCTATTTCTCAATCTACCCGTAGCACATAATCTTACACGGTTTTCTGCATTACAATTACTTTCTCGTAATTGTCTCAACATTATTTGTCCCATCTCTCTTAAATGTTGATTGAGAGTCCAGGACACTGTAGTTTTAAGTCTGGTTTCCCACTATGACCATGTTGTGTGATGTGGGGGAAACAACACTCTTCCGAAATTAAGAGCTCTTACACAAATACAGTAAAATAAGGTATAAACACTTTGAAACAACCTGGGACATTTACATTCATCGGTTCCTGAGCGCCCAGATCTCCACATTGGCATTCAGTGGATTAAAATGGCAGCAGCAGACATTACATGGCCTTAGGAGGCCATTTTGCATTGATCCCAAACTGCTGGCATTATTTAGTAATCAGTGTAATAAGAATGCAAAAGCTCAGGCCCAGATCCAGGGGTTTGGGTGTGGGGTCCAGTTAGATGTTATCACCAGTAATTTCTGTAAAAGTTCATGATCTAATTGTAACTGAGATTGTGCTGCCTTGTGCAGCAAAAATACGAGCATGCGCCATAATAAACACTGTAATACACAATGGCTCCCTTTTTAAGAATGAAAAAAATAAGTTTCAACAATCATTATGTTGACACTAAGGACAGAGTTTAGCGAACGACTACTACCAATGTGTCCACGGAGCACACCAGTCTGCTGTCGGCCCAGAATTTGCTAGCAATTTCCATTAAAAAAAGAACTTTTGATAACTTCTACTTACCAAAAAGCCTTTATTAACCTGTACTGAAGCATAGTGGATGTTTGCGACTTGTGATAATTTGGTTTTTCATAAGCCTATTATGTGTTGGAGAGCTCCAGCATACCCGTTTCTTTTTTTTGTGACAGACTTAGCCCATGCCCCACCCTCAGATGTTTCATATTTAAAGAACTACTATACAAAAATAAGAAACACAAGCTCTCTCTACCGAATTAGACTATCGCTGGGGACAGTTTTTCAATTTTTGGGGTATCTGAGTGGAGCTACCTATCCATGACATCGGATTTTCTTGATTGATTGTAATGCCGCTCCAACAAAAATACATGCCTGGTCATGTTAGTAAACTGCTATCCATGTGTCCCTTACCATACAAATGCATCAAGATGTATGCACATTTAAGAAACAAAGAGTGAGAATACATCAAAACGGACAACCCTAGTGTCAATATGGTGACCAACCGTACTCGTAAGGGTGACTACCTCATTCTGTGTTATTACGAACAGCATTCCTGGGCTTTTTTGTCACAACCTAACATCATAGGTGTTGTAGTCTTAGTTTGCTTCCATAGAGCATATTAGACGAAGACACCACACAGCAATGTCTTGCATGTTAAAAGATCACAGCAGCAAACACAGGGATGTATCTTGGTGGGGGGGGGGGGGGGGGGGAGGGGTTTCAGGTAATACCGGCATTTAATGATAAAATACATTATACAACATTGAGGGCCAATGAGAGGGACTTAATGGGCAGTGGAAAGTGAGAGAGGTGTAGTTTGGAGGGAATATTAAGTTAGAGGAAACACAAGATTTTGTAAGAATAACCAACATTTTTGAAGACTTTTAAAACAGAGAGAGGGAGAGTGGGTGTGCGTTTTTATCTGTGTATGTGTAAATATCTCTGGTGAAATCCAACAGGCATCTCACCATACCCGACTGAAACCACTTGTACCCAACTATTGATCATAAAATATATTTATTATGGGGGTGTTAACACCCCAGACACGCCACCTGAAGCTACGCCCCTGAGCAAACAATGGCCAATGTATTATGTATGTGTTGTTATGGCCTCCCTACTACTAATGACGACAAGGATCACAGGAAGGTGTATGTAGCGGCTCTGACCATGGATTGTTTTCTACAGAAAATGGTTCTATATTGGACACTCCAATAAAGTCATTAGAGCAAATGGGTCACAGCACACCTTAGTCTCAAGGGGGCAAGTGGCTTAACATAAGCCCCCTCCTTCACTGTGCACAGTCAGGAGGCCAGGTTTGAGAGCTCCTGAATGGGTCCGGTGGAAGGGGGGGGGGGTCCATGTACTTTGCAGGGTAGCCCCCTCAAGTTTTATTACGCCAGTGCTCCTCCAAAACATTGAATAATACTTGAATCAATAAGAGGGACTTGAAATATCACACTCAATGCTCATCTTAATTATTATATGAGGTATAGTGTACGAGGAGTGGTATCAGTAGCAGTATGTCTATTAGGAACACTATCATAGCCACTGGAATTATGCGATTGTACAGAGATTTTCGCACATTTGTAGATTTGCCGCATAATCTATCATCTGCTGCATAGTCTGCAGATTTTAACAACAAAAAAATGTTGTTTCTAACTCAAACGGTTTACACTTTAGTGAAAACTCTGCGACACGTGTTGCTGTGCAGTGGAAGGTCCTTTGCAAAGTTTGTCTGTTCACCTTTCTATAGCATATTGCTAATCTGTGTGTTGAACTGCCCCCGAGGTACAACCAATGCCCAGACAGTGTTAACAAGTGTGAAAATGACAAAATAATGAAGTAATACTATCACAAAAAGTGCCGTATAAATTAGCTATTCTTGTATAATTTGGCTCTTCTTGCCGCATAACTTACTCGACCCTGTCACATAATTTGACCCTCCCCGCCCTGCCGCATAATTCCAGTGCCGCTGATGATAGCTAACAGGGCAGGAGCCTGTACGTCTGTCACACACAGCTGAAAGACTTTAGTCCCCAGGAAGCCACATTTCTTTCTATCAACAGTGTTACTGGACGATCACTCCAGTCACCAACGGCTGTACCCCTAAGACTCCGTTTCGTTCGTTGCTCGCGCCGCATTCCGATCTTTGAAGCCTTAGAGTACTTTACATTCTGCGTTCCAGTTGTGCAGCGCTTCCTCTCTGTCGACTACCATGGCTGACACTTTAAACATAGACTACTCGCCAAGCTTCTTTTCTATTCAGTTCCACCATGTCGTGTTTTTAAAAATAAACCGCATTACCCAATACGCCTGTTTATGCTGCTCCTCCTCGCCGAGCATCCGAAGCGCACTTTGAACTACGTATCCCATACGCGCGCCTCTTTGCCTTATTAACTTCCGCTTCGAAACCAAACTACACTTCCCGTGATACCAACTGTTTCCGCTCCTTCCGCTGCCCTTGGGTTCTCTGGCTTCAAAACTACATTACCCAGAAAGCGTGTTCGTCCCTCTGCTGTCAGCTGCTGCCATGCTCCTCCTCTCTCTCCAGGCTCAGCAGCATCCAGAGGTAAACAAAACTGTGCAGCAGAGGGAGGCTGACAGCAGCAAGGCAGCAGCCAGCCCAGGCTTTGCGGACAGGCTTCCCATCCACCATTATTATTATTTATTATTATTTCTATCTTACTGGCGTTATATACCTTCTTTTAAAGCGTATTTTAACGAGCCTTGATACCTTGCAAAGATAAGAGCAACAGCACTGAAATACGAGCACGATTCCGAAAGGGCCCTGCAAGGATCCCACAGCCAGACTCATCTCTTTATTTATTTCATTTTTTTAATCGGCTGCTTCGATATTTCCCCCGTGGAGGCGATAAGCAACGGTGCATTTTTTAATTTCAAATTTACTCGAACAGGAACCAGTACGCTCATTTTTTTGAACTCGGTCGACCTTTTGAAGGATTATTTTTAAATAATTTTAAAACGATTTGAACATGGATGGTGTGCATATGATCAACATCCAGCGGTTGATAGCGGCTGCAGAGTATTTGGAGAGGAGAGATCGAGGTAAAGGGCGCATGTTCCATGTGCATTTTATTGATATTGTGTGTGCATGCGTCGATTACACGTGTTATTGTTATACATGTTTATATTTTGTCGCCATGCTTTTTCTCATTTTTGAATATGACAGCGGGTCACGTAAATATTATTTTTGAGGAAGTGGGGAGATATAAACCTTCTGCATTACTTTGACAGGCGTGTGTTTTTTTATTATCGGTTAACACACGTGCACATTTTCTGATTTAGTAACACGCTGTAAAGACGAACTGTTCGCTGATACTGTATGTGAAATATACTCATGCAAAGATGTATATTCCTGTTAGTTGGTTTAGATGGAGTCGTAGATAAAAGCCTTTTCATTTAGAAAAACAATCACACTTTTGACTAGCTGTATTTAATATCCACAGTAATGTTTAATAAACGCTTGTGTGGGAACGCAGTGGGTGGATTAAAATGCTATTTGTTTAGTTCCAGTCATATGTTTAGCCCTTTTTTTCATCTAAATTCTTGACGTGAAAAAAACACGAAATAATATCTTCGGCCCCAGAGGGGGAAACTGAGCGTGGCGTTCGTCTTTTTACAGACGTGCTTCAGTAATAACAAAAAAGAAGGCCTCTCGTGCCATGGTTCTTTAGGAAAATGTTCTGGAGGCGACAGCAGCATTTGGGAGGGGGTGCGTGGGTGGGGGCATAGCACGGCCACCGTCTTCTCGTTTTTTCGAATTCAAACGGGTTCCGTGTAACTGTCGAAATGTGACGAGACCTGGGCACTGTCTGTGGACTGTTTAAGAGGAGGCTGCCCTGGCATCTCCCCTGCTCCTGCGTGAGGGGGTAAGCGGTGCTCGTCCCCCCTCTTTGACATCCCCCCGACCCCCACCCTCCTCCCGGTGCTGAGTGTTTGTGTCCTTTTCTTTAGGGTATTTTTCTTTATTATTATTTTATTCAGTTTTGTTTTTGTGTTTCTTTTTTTTTGTAGAATGTGAACACGGCTATGCCTCGACCTTCCCTTCCCTGCAGAGCCCCAACCCCCAGCACCAGAAACAGCGGAGGATGAGGAGCAAGAAATACAGCAGCACCAGCAGCAGCAGCAACAGCCCCAGCAATAACAACAGGTAATGCAGGCGCGGTGACGTCAGTGTTTATAGAGCATGGGGAGCACGCTGCATCAGAGCCAAATGGAAATGTAAAATGAATCGCCAGAATACATGCTGGTCGTGCAGGCACGCCAGCACGGTGGCAGCAGCGGCATCAGAAGGGACATATATCTACCATTAATGTAAGGAAGAGATGAAGGTCGTGCAGGCGCCGTGGCATCCGTTTTTGGAGATCTAGTGTTTCATTAGAACCCAGCAGAAATGTAGCATTAACATTCAGAATACGTGCTGGCCTTTCAGCCAGTGACGTCAGTGTTTATAGAGCGTGGATAACACGCTGCATTAGAGCCAAACAACTCTGCCAGTAACGTCCAGAATTGATGCATGTCGTGCAGGGACGCCGCTGTCAATATTTATACAGCAAGGGGAGCACACAACACTAGAACCACACAGAAACGTCACATTAACATGGCAACAATCAGAATAAAGGCAGGTCGTGCAGGTATGCCGACCCAGACACATCAGCTCCCTTACGACCAGGCAGAAATCAACAGCAATGTCTATAGAGCACGAAAAACACGTTGCATTAGAACCAACCAGAAATCAAATACTAATCTTCAGACTGCATAGGGGGAATGTGGGCACAGTGACATCACCGATTGTGGAGCGAGCTGTAGCATGCATGCTGTGTTAGAACCAGGCAGAAATCTACCATTAGCATGCAGAGTAAATGCAGGTCTTGCTACCGTACTGGCACCAGTGTTTGTATAGCGAGCGAGGCCTCGCTGTATTAGAATACAACAAACGTACCAGTCATATTCAGAATAAATGTAGGTGGTGTGGGCCTACTGGCATCACAGTTTGTAAGGGAACAAGTTGCGTCGTACCAATTAAAAACAGTTTAGAATAACTGCATGCCTTGCAGACAGACGGACATGTCTGTTTATAGTGCTGGTGCCACACTAGTAAATACCCAAATATGAATCCAATATTACTATTCGGAATAAATGCAGGTCATGCAAACATCAGTGTTTATAGAGCGAGAAGAGCGCAACACTGTGCAGCCAAACAAAAATCTAACTGTAATGTTTATTGGATGTGCCCGTGGTGCATGTACAGGACATCATGGTTTGTGGACCGATGGGAACATGCAGAATTATTATAATATTAATATTAAGATGCAGGGAAAGTGAGATCTGCCCTCCTAGGGGGGGGGGGGAGGGGCATGCTGCATTTTTTTACATTAGTGATTTGTAAGGGTTGCACAATGTCCGCGATAAATACAGGCCATACATGCATGCACAGTGACCACTGTAGGTGCAAGTGGGGGCCCTTTACATTATGACTACTCATAAATATAATCATTAATATTTAGGAGATTTTCAGGAGGGGGCAGCAGCATTCACAAGAGCGAGGAAAGCAAGCTTCAAGGAAGTCAGACAGAAAGCATGGTAACTTCATTGTTACCAGCTAGAAATGCATGCATAGTGACATCATTGTGTACAGGAGCAAGGAGGGGGCAATGGCTGATAATCCGATTGAAATACAAAATTCATATTCAGAATAAATACAGGCACTGCAGATGCAAGATGCGGCTTGGGTGCATCAATGCATTATATGTGCCAAGAGAGCATGTGGCATGGTAAACATAAAGCCTGCACTCTTATCCACAATAGCAGCAGGCAGGTAGAACCTGCCTGCAGAGGCCAGTGTCTGCTAGGGTGTGGAGAGCCCATGTGTGATGTACATCAATGTCAAATGACAACACCAATCTGAGAGTTATCTAACATTTATATTTAGAATAAACACAGGTCATGCTGGCACTCAAAGAGGCATAGGTGCCATCTGCACATATGGGGGCACAGCGGTATTTCAATCAAACAGAAAACCTGCATTTTTATCAGCAATGCAGATAATGCATAATGCACGGGACAGCCTTGTTCTATGAAGAAAATGAGCACCATGCAAGAAGATCAGATACATTTCTAATGTTAATGTGATCCATAAATACAGGCAATGCAAGCACAGTGACAGCAGCGTGTGAACGCGTGCAGTTACTGTATGTTAATTAAATAGAAATGTTACTTTAATGCCAGAGATAACTACAGGCGTCAGAGTGGCCTCAGCACGTTTATCACTAAGAGAACATTCTTATATTCAGACAGAAAACCTGCATTGATCTATGCATTCACTGGCCAATGGGCGAGATAAATAACATTCGAGTATGTGGGTTTACACTGTTTGATAATGAAACTGACAGTATGCAATGGCAAGTTATAAAATGACACACCACAGACCGAAGTCCGTACAGGAGTGCCAGTGGGCCAAGTAAATAGCAAATGCCAATACCTACTGGCTAAACGAGCACTGCATAGGCCTTCAATAAGCCAAGCAGAGACTAATGTTCAAACACAAAGCAAGACGTCACTGCGCAGAATATTCAACAGAAGTTCATGATTAATGTGGAACTGAACTGCATTCAAAAGTGTCGATCAGGAAGACTGTGAACAAGGTAACAGCCAGAAAACAATCTACATTATTAGCTGCAACAGCTGCAGGGAAAGCTGGGTGGGAGAGAGCAAGCTTCATCAACCAGAAGAGCACCAGCTAATGCTGTCTCCGGAGCTAGTTGTGAAGGCACAGTTGTGTATGTCGGAGCACAGGATGTGCAACGTATAAGATTCAGAGTTTGTTCCAAAATGGATATCAGCAGCAGCAAGAAGCAATCAATGCCAGGCAGAGTGGTACCATTGTACATGTGACCCAGGCAGGAGCAGAGAGTTGAAGAGAAACAACTCACACATGCACTTCTCACTAGCAGCAGAAAAGTAGATGCCAACAATCAAATCCATCTGGTTGCCCTCCAAACTTGGACCCATACCTACCCCAACTGACCAGGCCAGGAACCTAGACCTCATTGTGGACACCAGCATCACCATGAAGTTCCAGGTCAACGCCGTCACCTCCTCATGCTTCCACATCCTCTGCATGTTATGTAAAATCTTCAAGTGGCTCCCACTGGACACCAGACGTAGCATCACGCAGGCCCTTATCACAAGCAGATTGGACTACGGCAATGCACTCTATGCCGGCATCCCAACCCAGCTTCACAGACTTCAAACCATCCAAAACACTGCTGACAGACTTGTCCTCGACCTGCATCGCCAAATCCACACCACTCCTCAGGGAGCTCCACGGACTCCCCAACCAGAGGCGCTGCCAGTTCCAACCTCTCAAACATGCATGTAAGTCACTGGCTTCACTTCCACCAACCCACCAGACAACTTCGATCAGCTTCTCTTGCAACCTCACCCTGCAGCCATAGAAGCAAAATGAGTATAATCATTCTCCTACCAAGCCGCCAAACCTGGAATGACTCCCCAAAACATCAGGGCCTCCTGCTTACATCTTAACCCCTTGGTCGTGGCGGTAATTCCGCTGCGGCGCTTGGGGGGAGCGACGCCGCCATGCTCGTAACGGAACCACTCCGTCACGAGCCACGGGCGCGCTGTGCTTGTGACGGAGTGGTTCCGCCACGGCCCCGCCCGCTCAATAAAACTGCTGCGCAGGCACGGAATTGACGCCGCGTAGGCGGGGCGGCCGCGCAGTGACGGAACCACTCCGTCACCAGCACAGCGCATCCGTGGCTCGTGACTGAGGGGTTCTTTTACGAGCACAGAAGGGGTTAATTTCCGCAAGAAGCTGAAGTTCTGGCTTTTCAGATAGTCTTCTTGCAGGACCATCGAGGCTGCCGGTACCCAGGCCCAGCCTCACCAATGGCCTACATTCACCTATTCAGCCCCTGGTTACCCTCATGGGTGACAAGCAGCACTCTAAAATTCCACTTTGCATTACAATAAGCACACAGTTAACAGAGACATTGCCAACGAAAATGGAAAGCAGAAAGTTCATAGAATACCCCAATGTCCCGGTCAGACTTTCCACCAGTAAGATGGGCAACATATGAAACATACAGAGCCCAGACATGGAGTGCACCTCGTAGACACAGTGACCCGACTAGTGTTTGAAGACGTCAGTGCCTCTTTGGCTTTCTGAAAGCCATACATTTTTTTCTACCACCTATTGTGAAAAGGTGAAACAGAACAAGTGAGCAGTCATAGGATATCCAATGGCCAGGCTCCCCTGTGATGGGCAAGGGCCTAAGCCCTGTATGTGGGTTCGAAGCAAGCCACTGCGATTGGTTTTAGGGGAGGTTCATTACCTTATATTCAGCCATTATTTCCACCAGCAGTAATACAATTGTTACAGGTCTTTGTGGCTGGGTAATGGCGTGTATATAGACACTGCTGGGAGACAAGCAAGACATCATTCACTGGTAGGTTTCTCCGACAACAAAACAGACAGCAAGAAAGGTGAATAGTAGGTAATATTGTCAGGCAAACAGCAGTGCACACAGGATCTGGAGGAGTTATAGAAAAGAACAATGCATGATATGTAAATAAAGAGATTTCGAGCAGCAGCAATCCCACCAGGCTGCAGAGCGTATGAAAGGAGACAAAATGAGCAAACCAACGGCACACTGAAGGTTGAAGACACAAAACCAACAGGGCAGACACAAAACCAACAGGGCCAGATCATACTGCAGGATATACTCTGCTGCAGCAGCTGTGTCCTCAGCAAGACCAACACAGCAAGGACAAAGAATACAGCTGGTGTACGTCTGGAATGGGAAGGGGAAACATAGGCTGTCGCTTTTGTAGCACATAAAAATATACAGAAAGCTTTCTAGGAGAAGCATGGTTAGCACCAATGGCGGAGGGCTAAGAGCACAGCCCATGCGATAGAATTACTCTGCATGTGGCACAGACAGAAAACAAAAAATATTACACGAACTGTCCCGGCCACGAGATGGTATGGCGAGAATTCTAGCAGAGACAACAGTATCGTGGACAGCAAAAACAGACCCGGACATGGCGAAAGAGCGCCGACAGAAAGAAGGAAATAAAGTGTACATGTGACACGGAGAGCTGGGGTGATGCAGAAGCTGGCCTTCACACTGCACAGAACAAGTCCTGGCTGAAAACCACTGATCTCTCTAGCAGCGGCTGTGCTGAATGGGAGCTAGGCCAACGCACATGTGGCACAGGCAGCAGAGAGAACATACAGGAAGCGGCAATTCAGGACATTCAAAGGTCTCCGTGTGAATGTGCGTCACACCAGGGTAGATGCTGACCACCTCTTCTGATTCTGTCAGATTGGAGTTCAGAAATGGCTGCCTCTGGACCCTTTTTTCATTCAGTGCAGTAAAACAGCAGCTCCACGGTACTAGCTTTCTTGCAGGCAATTTGGAACATAGCTCGGCATCTCAATTAATCATAATCTCCCCTCAGTTTTCACCCTTGATCCCCTAACATCCAGCCGCATATTTTTCTGTCCCTCCTCCACCTTTCATGGGGGAGGTCGGCATAGATCTTTCCATTATTCTTCTCATGGAATTTCAAACCCCACATGCCTGCTTATAAAAATGTTACTGATTTAACCAGAGACTTGTTGGCATATTTTTCAATATTCCAACAGGCCGGTCCCCCACAAATCCTGCAGATCTGGGGCAGTGTCAATACTGACTTGTGACTAACACTGTTTAAGCCGTATCTGCTTTTCAAAGGCTTGGGCCTGCTTGGAATTTAGGAGATTTTCCATGTAAAGATACTTTGCATGTTTTCTTCTTAGTTTGTTTAGCAAATGAAGACCACATTTTATAACTGTTCTACTGGCCATTTTGCGGCTAGTTTGGGTATTTGAGCAACTATTTGTAAGCCCATTTAGCCAGCATCAAAACCGACATTGGTATCAGCCTAAGTTTCTGTGTACTTTAAAGGCTAGCCCATGCTTCCATTTTAAAACAACTATTTTTTGTATTTCCACCCATCTACCTCACTATAAAGTTGTGGTTTGTGGTTAGAAGAAAGAAAACAGAAATGTCGCTAGTAAGTGTCTATAAAAACCAGAGCTGTCCTTTTGACTTGTGTTCCTGCATTTTTGAAGAGTTCTGTGTTGTGGTTTTGTGGAGGCGGGAGCACAAATTAACAGTCATCCTAATCGAGCAGGTTTAGCAGCTGAACCAGAAACTACCACTGGCACAGATATTGTGCAAATAAAAGGTGTAGCAGGTATTTTGATAGCAGGTGAGGCCGGGCGACGATCTTAATGCACACTCCCTTTCCGGATATTACATAGGCCTCCTACGTTTTTCTTAGCAGCCGCGTGTGCAAGTGCCTGTGGAGATAGTGACGTGCCAGTGCCTGGATGTGCTGCGTGGATGTTGCGCTTCTTGTGAAGAGGTCGTAGGGAGCTCTGACATGGCGTCACGACCATACCAGCCTTCACAGAGAACAGATTGAGAGACTGCTGGTAGCACAGGGCTTCGTAGTTGCTCACTAGGTTCATTCAGAATTTTTCGCCATCCACGTCAGTTTTCCAAATAGGATTTTACAGACAGCTTGAAATACAGTTATTTGGCGAGCAAAAAAAATCACTGTGCCTGCGAACACACAATTGACTTTATTTTTAATCGCACACCGGCACTGTAATTCACCATAATTTATGCTTGTTTCGTGGTACACAAATAGAGCCTTCGTCCTTAAGCAAAAGGCATTGATGTGAAAAGAGTACGCAGACATGGTTTATTTATTATGCCGTGACGCTCGTGCCTGCTTTGTTTGCCAGGCCTAGAGTTGCACGGCCTGTAGCTTTTAAGTATTTCTGGCACGTTTGTTAAAAACTTTGTTGTTTTCTTATCCTCTTGTAAATTTGACCCTAAGGTGCTGTATTTTCATTTCAGTCATTTAGCCAACATTCGTGGCAATAATTTATTTTGCATTGTTTAAAAATGTCCTTGAAAAGTTCTAGTAAAGATTGGTAGCATGCATGTATGGTAAAGAACAGTGTCTCCCGAATCCAGCTTGAAGGCTGGCTCGATTATTTTTCTGCGAAGTGCGTTATTAATAGTGTGACCTCCAAGCAGTTTAATTCTTAGAAGAATCGTCATTGTACAGGGAAGCGTTTTTTTTTCTTCTTGTTTTTTTTCCCTTTCAAACTTGGTTTTAAGTTAGCACATCTACTCGCAGCTTTGTGATTAATACATGTGAGGGACGGCGGTGTAGGCTTTACTGCACAATGCTACAAATATGTCCCAGTCTTATTCTCAAAGCAGCCCCCCTCCCGTTCACTCTTAAAACAAATAATTGTACTCACAGATGCAGTTTATGTGTCACGTGACCAGCATCCTTTCATAGCAGAGAGTGGCAGGCCTTTAGACAAAGCTGAGGATTTCATAACAGGCTTGGGCTCTTGAAAGGCGTATAGGATCTGGGCAGTTAGTCACATCTCAGGGTGAATGGTGAATAGGAACATTTTGTATGATGGCGGGAGCCTCTCAAAGGCCGGTAGGCCCACTAAAGGTCAGGTTGGGGCAACACCAGTCACACATCAGGCTGTCAAACATGTGTTAGAGACATTTTATGAACCAAACTGGTGTCTTGAACCACAGTACTCTCTAGAATATACAGGCCAGCGTCCTATAGGTTTAGTAAACCAACTTGTGGGGTTTCCATACAAAACAAACCTGAACAACAAATTCTTAAATCACGTTTTCGTTGATGCTTTTATGCTACATTTATTTAGGGGATGCTGTGTGAATGATTTTGGGAAGATAGCTCAGTGATTTGGGTTGTTTCTGCTGGGAACTGTGTGTGAATTGCAGGTTTTCATACTGCAAAGTTGATACTGTCTTCCGTCTTTCTGAGATTGATAAAACGAGTCCCATTTTCGATTGGGTGATAGTAAGTGTACATACAAAAGTTCCTCACAAAGCACTGTGAAAAAAATGTATTCTAATTGCTTGAATTGACCACTGGTTCCTCATCCGTTTCAGTTGCTGGTGTTAGCTAAATACTGGGTTGAAAAAGCATTGGTTTCCACTCACAGTGCTCTTTGGGCAGCATGTGGAATGTCTGCAATTGTGGTGGCATCTGTACAGAGTTGAAGTGTGCGTTTTAAATTAGAATAGTATCTGTCAAAGGGAAGATAAAGATGTAGCAACGTCATAAGTTGTTAAATAGGTGAATTGGCTAAATATGACCTTAAATTTGTATTACAAATGTAAACAGGGCTCGCTAATGTATTTTTAATGAGTGCACTGTGATTGCATAGCTTCACAGTAACCCCATTTCATGTAAGCTTTTTGTCCTGACTTAGAAGCCAATAGTATATTGCAGTCTAGGACTTGTGTTTTATATTTCCCATTACTACAAGTCCTTCGAACCAAAATACAGTTTAAGCAGCATTCATGATGGGTTACCAAAACCTTCTTCCACCGCTCAGGGTTGAAGAGCAGAACAGTCTACAGTAAACCAGTCTTTTATCCTATGCCTCCTGCAGTATACAAACGCCAGGAACCAAGGCCAAGATGTACCTCCTGTTGCCTTCTTGTAGTTCAAGGCGGTCTTCGATTGGGTTGAAAGGAAGTATCTGTGAGAAGTTAAAGATTGACATGATCCTTCTGCTTCTTGTCAGGAACCTCATTACAACACCAGCCTACGGATTCAGACTCAGTTATAAGCAGAGCTCTCAGTCACCTTGACATCAATCTGAGAAGCGGCACTTTACTGTCTGTGTATAAGTACATGCTTGATACAGTCCTGCAAGCTACATCACTTACCATCCATAGGGAGAGTCACACTTTTGTCCGCATATACCGCGCTGAAAGCTACACCACTTAGCATCCGTAGGCAGAATAGTCACATTTTCGTCCGCTCATACTGTCCTGCAAGCTACTTCACTTACAATCCGTACGGAGAGTAACATTTAGGTCAGTTTAAACTGTCCTGCAAGCTACATCACTTACCATCCATAGTGAGAGTCCCACTTCTGTCCGCTCCTACCATAATGAAAGTGACATCACTTACCATCCATACGGATAGTCACACTTTCGCCTGCAAGCTAAAGCCACTTACCATCCATAGGGAGAGTCACACTTCCGTCCTTCTGTGTGCAGATACATCTTCATTGCTGTTGAAAACAGGAACCTAGGTTCAAAACAACTGGACACAAAATGTGTCTTCACAGTAATGGACACAATCTCAGGGTTATAATTATCAACTTAAAAAACGAAAATATCGATTTGTTGGGATAGAAAAGAAAAAGGTAGGATCAAAATCTCTTCCTGGATAGTCAGCGACTGGAGAAATTTCAGGTTTCAAATACTTACTTTGTGCTGAATGCAGTTTTTAAAGGTCATAATCTGCAGCAAAAGTGGTCCTAAAATTTGCCTCTTACTTAAGAGAACGCTGTGTTCAACATCTGGGAGAAGAATTGCAGAGCAAAGTTGGAGTTAGAGCAAAGTTGGAGTTAGAGCAAAGTTGGAGGCATTGCCTGCTACAGAGCCAAGCTGGAGGCGAACTCAAGAAAAATCAACTAATAAAAAGGAGTCTGGAGCAATGCTTCTGGAAGCAGACCCATACCTGCCAAACTCGACAGCATCCACACTACTAGAGGCCACTAGAGCTCACAGGGAACTTGAATCTAGGGCATTCCAAGCAGTTCGTGGATTACCATGCATGAAAGAGAGCCATATCCCTGCAACAAAACCCAATCTACATGTGTTGGAACGAAGCCGGAAACAGCACATTCAAAAACATCTAGCGCTTTCTCAGTAATATCAGTCTTTCGAAGCTCTGCATTAGTCAGGAAGTATTTCTCCTCCAAGTCAACACCATGGAAAAGCAATGGACACAAAGAAACATTTAATATCACAGCCTTGGATTCCTTCACATTAAACCTCTGGGCTGTGCCTTCTAAACACTGGCAAGACCTGTTTAAGGCTATGTGTAAACCTCAGCCATACCTGGCAGCACTAAATAACAATTAAGAATGATACATCTTCATGCCGGCCAGATTAACACCATACCACATAAAAGCAACAAGAAAAAAAAGAGAAATAGCAACCGTGGAGGTCCGCACATTTAGCTGTGATCCAAACTAAGGCCATGTTCCATTGACCAGTGACAACGGAGTTGAGGAATTACACCAATAAGAAATCCCTACTGCATTACCAGTCCAATGCCGCCTTACAAATATGTGCTTTTCCCCAACTAGATCAAAACACCAAGCAGTAGCCAAATTTATGAATGATGGACTCATTTCTAAAAATTGTAATCCCTGTAAAGGCGTCCAGGAGCATCTCAGTAGTAAACTTTGTAGCATAAGCATGCAAAGCAGGTCTTCAAGCTAGGAATGTTGGCAAAAAAACACAAGGAAATACTTAGAGTAAAAACAGGAACGTTTTCAAACAACAAGAAATGTCTGCAATCAGAAATGGATGCCACTAGAAGAAAACCAGTGCACTCAAGGCCTGGAGGGAAACATGTACTACGAGGAATAAGGCGATTTGGCCCATCTACGGCCCCTGGCAGGCAGTTTGGCTCCACATTTTGCTATGTGTCCTTTCTGGCCTACTTCTCCGTTCGCTACTCAATGCTCTCTTATTGCCACATAATGAACCCAACTGACCTCATTTTTTTTAATCCATGTCTCAGTCGGTGAAGCTTGGGCACAGAGAGTCACAACTAATTGCGCATTAACCTCATGGCCAGGTCATGCTTCTCTACTCTAGGTTTTGATTTTGCGTTCTCTTTTCCAACACTGGTACCCACCCTCACTTTTTCCTACCTTTGTTTTGTCTTTTATTCACACATTACTCCTGCCTATTTTTTTCTCTCACTGCTCAGGTCCTTCTTTTTGTTTTTGGTCTTTTGTGTGGAAAAGTCGTACAGCGTGTGAATGAATATCCTGACTGTGTGATGGAACGGGGGAGGCAAAGGATGTCATGGTCGAGTTCAGGAGTTCAGCAGGGGCCGATTGGTGGGTTCGGAGGAGATGGGAGTTCTAGCCTCCCTGCTTCTAGTTGAATGGGAATCTATTTGTGGGTTTGTATGGATCTTACAGAAACAACGACTTGTAACTGTAAACATTTTGGAACATGTTAAAATGCACTTGTCTATTTTATGGACATTGAGCTTCACAGTTGTTCCCGTGATTTGAAAGTCTTGCTTCTGCGAGAGCATTCAGGGGAAAGCATTTTTTATAGAATTCTGAGCTTCTATTCACTTGAAAGTGAGGGCTCATATGGCACTCATATGGCATGGGATGCTTGGGAGTTGTGTGATCACACTGTTATCAGTGGCTTGCATTATTTGCCCTATGTTTGCAGATTCCTCGTGCGGCATCCAGACTCACATCTGCAGACACAGACAATGGTTATTCTCTAGGGAATAGACGACTACAAGCTGCCTGGTGGTCTGACCACCCCACCAAACTGGGAATACTCTTGCTTTCCTGAACGTCAAACCAAGTCAAGACGCTGCAAAGAGCCCAAGATATTTTGGAACATCGGTTGTTTAAGCCTTGCTGATTGGCTGATGACTCCCAGTAACAGGGGATGGCTTTTGCTATGCCTTCCTGGACAGGCATTGAGCTCTGGAAATATAAAAGAACTGTGGTATGTCCCACTGAAGGGAAATTGGGAATAATGTACATTCAGATTGAGTCACGTGATACTGTACCAGCGTCTCGAAGATTGGCTGTCCTTCCATCTTTCAGATCACAGACAATGGCGAGTGGCACTAAATTGTGCACTGCATCCAGATTTTAGCTAGGAACCGTGCCAAGGCTGAAAAGAGCTGAGGAACTTGAGGAAAAAGAAGTGCTCTGCTTTTGAGCTCGCTCGCTCTACGATATTAAGCCTTCTAAGCGCAAAACTTTAAAGCCACAGGATTCAACTTGCAAAATTAAACAGAAATATTAAGTACTATTTTCATTACACTGTTTATCTACTTACGCAAATGAGCACAAAATAACGTGTTGTTTGGGTATGCATTAATAATAATAACTTTGGAAATGAAAAAATAATGTAGTGGTACCTTAATTTCTCTCCTGGGTCTATACCATTCACTATGCAGCTGATCGTTCTGCTTAGCAACTGCACCTCAGCACAGCATCACTAAGTCCGGTTTTCAGAATTTGAATAGGGTGATACTTTATTGCTTAACCCCTTCCATGCTGGGCCGATTTTCCTCCTGTGCTAGGCTTTTAAAGAATCAATGGCTTTATGACGGCCCCCAGCCGTCATCAGCACACGAGCACTGTAATGCATGACGGATGGGGGCCGTCATCAGCATGGAAGGGGTTAAATGTAACCTGAGCTTGGAATTAACCAACAGTTTTCGGTTTCACTGCTTTCTACTACAAACATGTTATGATCCCTTCTGGACATACACTTATTTTAACAGTAAAAGTTAATTTAGTAAACCCTTGCCTTAAAACACTCATCAAAGCAGGATATGTGACCAGCGAGTGGAGAAGTACCCCATCTTGGATTGGAGATTATATTTAGTGAGTTGTTCTTTTAGACATCTATAGGGTCTAAATTGTTCAGCACATGCTGACAAATCAATGACAAAATTGATAATGCAAAATGTTATCTTCTGAAACTCCCTTCATCACAACATAGTGCACCGAGGACATAGGGAGAAAAAATATATAAATGCAGGTAGCCGCTCCGAAGAAGGTAACAACGGACACGTCTTTACTGCATTGCAGGCCAAAAGATGTAGCATAGATAGATGTTTTCACTCGTATTGGTAAACTGTTATATAGTTCTGATAGATTTGGTAACTCTGTAATTACAAGTTGTTACTTAACACATTTCGCTTACACGGTCCTTTTTGTGACATTTGATGTTTTTTGTCTAATGGCCTTGTTTTGCCCCAGACCATCGCAATTCTTGACCCCAGGAGCCGCACATGTCACGCACTTAAATAAAATAATGCGGTCACGGCGTCATATTGCACACTTAAATCTGTTTAAGTGCAGCGTTGACACACTGTGGTGCCTCTAGTAAGGCACACCGATGCTTTCTGCAACAGCTAATGAGAACGGAGAGAGAGAAGAAAGATTGAGGAGGCTAATAAATACAAACAACAATAAATGTACTGTACTTATAAATGGGTCCAGAGATCGATGAGAAGCTGCAGTAGGGAAATAAACCAGTGTAATTTAAAAAGCACAAGGTCAGAGTTGAAAATGAGGCCAGAGGGCAGTTGCTGTGTGACACAGAGCCCTGTTTCCAGAAAGGCCTGTGTTTGATGGTTTAAGAACATGCTCCACAAAAGGGGAAGCTGTTGTGATGGTACTATATCTATTTATATGTATCCTAATGTATACATATCTTAATGAATATGCATGCCTGTGTGTACGCAGGTTTGTATATTTGTGTGTATTTATATGAATGCACTGCCAGTAAAATTTAATGTGGCCGTATAACAGTTTGTACAAATGTAGTGTATTAATAACCGTGCATTTAAACATTTATTGCTAAATAGTAAAGATCAACTCCTGTGGTATTACCATAAATCATCCTAAATATTTCAAGGAATTACTATTTAATGCCTCGCATAGGTTCTATGTTAATGATCCTTGTTGAGGAGGGGAAGGGAATTGTGACCTAGTCGAGGTTTCATCTATGTTGAATCGTGGCTCCTCTAGACATAAATTAACGTTCTCTATAGTTTATTGCATTGTTGTTCATACATGTAATACATATACTTGTACTGATACATATACTTCACGTATGTGAATGAGGGTGTGTGTATATATTTCAGAATTTCTACACATACATTTTGTCAACAAATTTGTAGTTGTATTCTAAAAAATTTAGCACCCATTTTTATTTATTAATTCCTAAGTATATTCCGAATCCGTGTGTATACTTCCAAAGTTTTGAGTGTAACCTTTCAACAAAGTCCGAAGTTGGCTCCTAAGTTCTTAATTGTATTTCCACATTTATGTATGTTTTCGATGCATTTCACATTCCTAGGTGCATTTCCACTATCCTGGTTATAGTTCCCCGATGCATTCTTCACACTTTCCCAAATGTCTAGGTATATCACTTTGAAAGTCAATGCAGAGTAAAAAAAACCTTATTTACCAAAATGTCTAGGTATATCACTTTGAAAGTCAATGCAGAGAAAAAAACACCCATTTACCAAAATGTCTAGGTATATCACTTTGAAAGTCAATGCAGAGTAAAAAAAACACTTATTTACCAAAATGTCTGGGTATATCACTTTGAAAGTCAATGCAGAGAAAAAAACACCTATTTACCAAAATGTCTAGGTATATCACTTTGAAAGTCAATGCGAAGTAAAAAAAAACACTTATTTACCAAAATGTCTAGATATATCACTTTGAAAGTCAATGCAGAGAAAAAAACACTTATTTACCAAGCCCTTCATCGCTAGGCACTTAAGAAGCTTCCTTGTTTGGTGATGTCAGATTGGATTTTGACACACCATTGACTGGATGGCACCTTTAAGGATGCCCACGTGATATCTCATCCATGTCAGAAAGCTCTGTTTCTCATCATTTTGTCAGGTAACTGCGCCTCCGATGTTTTCAGTTCTGGCAATACAGATAAAGATATTGGTGTCAGTGGCATAATGATATTGACATTCACCCTTGTAAGCCATGTTGCCAGAAATTCAGTGACCAGTAGGTCCATTCATTTTGGTGCCAGTTAGTGACTCTGCATTTTTTGCCTATATGTTGAAAATGAAAAATGGTTGCATTGGAGGAACCATGCACCTGCAGTATTTTGAAAGTAATATCTGTACTGCCGGTTTTCTGGTTTGTGGATTATGGCGCCTTTTACATGTTAACACTTTTCAGAAAGAGCGAACATGACCACATGTCTCCTCAATCATATTTATGCACGAAGAACCATGCACCTTATTCACAAATAACTTTTTTTCTAAAAGTAAAAAAATCTGAAATCTACCATCATCAGGGTTGACCTATTATTGTAGAAATGTCCAACTTTTATGAGATTGACAAAAGTCTCACGGATTACTCCTGTGCTTCTGTCAACTGAAAGATTGCCTGGGTATGTGGCCATGCCAATTGTGAACAGCCAAAAATTTCTGAGTTTGTGGATGTTGGGTGCATTTTGCACTCCGCTGTCGGCCTTAACTGTGAACTTAAAATAGGGAAAGACCCGACATTTTCCCCACTTACGAGGGTTCAGTGAATCAGAACATGGACTTAAGAAATGGGAATGATTTTTGTTCACATCTATATAACAGCTGGGTTCACAAAAAACCGACCCATAGAGATCCATTTGCACTAACTAACTAATTATTTTGGGACTCGTAGTCTTTATTTGCTTCAGTGTGGCTACCTTACCTTTGGGAAATTAATTTTAAAAGAAAAGACCACGCTGGTTCATGGTGTCCTCTTGAGATGGAGCAATAGGGACATCCCAGGTTAGTCTCTGAGTAATTGTTCGAAGAACAAGAAAATAAGCAACAGTAAGCATTATTTGTTTAAGCCATCTGAGAAATGATCTTTTCCAATATTGTATGGTCCAGGCTGCATTGAATTAAGGAATATAGCTTTTCAAAGGGACCTTGCCTTGGAAACTAAGCCATTCTCACGGGTAGTCAACCATTTTGAAATACAGATTGGCCAGTGAAATGGAGCAGTGTGATATTCAGGATTCTGAACTTTAATGTATCAATAATGTTATATCATTAGAGAATATACAAGTAAGAGGTCGGTTGCATCTTAACGTGCCCCATTTTTCGTAGGGACAATTATTTGAACAAATATCTTTGGGTGATTCCAAATTACAGGCAGCCCCTAAATCTTACACGTACAATTTAGCTGGACTTGCCATTTAGCGTTGAACTCTTCATTTTGGTAAGATGTGGGCGGTACTGGCCTTCATCACTTAAGGGGTTTGCTACCAATCAGTTATAGAAATCTAGCAGGTTGAGCTGTCCATCTCAAGCAGCAGGCATGCACAGTTTTACAGATCCATACTTCCTAATGGTCTACTTCTAAAGCTGTCCAGTTAGCCCCTGCACTAACTATCCTCCTACGTCTGCCTGGACTAGCGCCAAGAAGCTGCTTTGGCAGCCTGTTGGCACATTGTAGGCACCGTTAGCACATGCTCTCTCACAAACAGGCTCTTTATATTTGGGGATCCTACTTCCCCATCTCATCGGTCTCCACGGTTCTGAGCGATTTCTCAAAGTCTTCCTTTTTTCGAGGTGAGACGTGTCGGCTCCATTTTCTTTCGCCCGCCTTCCTTCAGAATGAAAACGTTCTCTTTCAGGGTGGGTTTACTAATTCTGTTTACGGCAACAACATGTTGGAAGGAAGCCATTTGGAATAAATTAGAACGTGCACGTAACAAAGCTGTTTTATCAACAAAGGTTCCCGCTGGAACACATTAAAAGGCATACGTAATGACGCTGTATAATCAACACACAATTCTGATGGCTCCGTCGAAGTGAAGGAGCACGCTATTATGCTAGAATATATTTAGCGCTCATCAGTGACTTGCGCAGTGTTTTTATTGTATGAACACATTTTTGTATGCCATACAGAGTGGTTTTAATAAATTTGGCATTGCTTATGGCCACACAAGCTTTTGGGCACATCGTATGAATCTGCAGAGCCAGATAAATGCTGTAGGGTTTTAACTGAATTATTCAATATAATTGTCAAAATTGTGAAAGTACCAGATGACATGGATACTATTTTAAACTAACAAAAGGCAGGTAGCAGCTTCCATTTTCAACCATTCAAAGATAACTAATTAAAAAACCATTATATTTATACGTCCTGAGGAAGGTGTTACGGATTCTTTATATGTACAAATATTGTTTTATTGAAATGATGTATTGTGAAGCATGTATTGATTTATTGTGAAATTCAACCAAACTGAACATAATGTTGCTATGAGGAATATGTATGATTGATTTGTAATGAATTGTTAATGCATTTATTTCAATTTTTTTATAAAAAGTACTTAGATACATACAATTTTATGTTGTGATTACAATATCTTATATAGGGTTATATATGTAGTTTGAAATTGGTCTAAACAAATGGTGCTTTGGAAAGTAAATGCGAATATATGAGTTGGAACACACAGAAAGGAATTTTCTTTGCTTGATTGTATAATTATACACACATATGGATGGATGGATAGATAGATTGATAGATAGTTATTATCATAATTCACAGATGATCAGAAAAGCATTAGAACTAGATTTTATTATCGCTTATGGTTATATAGTAAAACAATAGTTATATGGTGAAACGATGCTCAACGCAATCCAATGTAGTACAAGGGATACACGGAGGGGCCCACGTTTTGTCAAGTCGTGATGAAAGTGATGAGGGCATGCTGCCCTTCTTGCCCCACCGTAAAGTGTTAGTTTAAAAGTAAAAGTTGTTGTGAAATTGCCTTTATGTTCTGAATCACATTGCCTGTTAGATTTCTCCTTCCTGGCTCTTGCAGCGATGTGAGCTCATATCCTTCTTAGTAGTTCGTAGAGATAGCTTGGTGGGCGTGTGGCCTCCACTTCTTCTTCGAAGGAGGCTCGCCCCAGCCTCTTCTCCTTTAAAGGTCTATAGCAGATTCTTCCTGCTCTGTGCAGAAGAGCATTTACATAGTAACCGGATACTTGGTCTGCAGCTGGATACCTTGTTTTCTAGCTGGCTTAAATCAAGATCATTTATTTTTTGGTTGGAAACAAACTTTCTGAACGGGACATCAAAACATTTAAAGGAATGTAAATATGTAAAAGAAAACAATACTGGTCAATGCAGAAAAACACAAAAGTAACACGAACCCTGCAGAAAGTGAAATCCATACAGACAAAAAGTTCATGTAGCAGATTAGAAACATAACACAGAAGGATGAAGATCCATACCTCCTGGGGGATACTTAAGATAAACCATCGCCCAGTGTTGAGGATGTTACCCCTTCAGACAGCAGTAAGAGAGGCAACTGCACTGCTGTTGTCTGACCACTGGAGTCTCAGAACTAACTGTGCTGGTGTTGTGGCTGAGGGATCAAAATCTTGCAATCTGAGAATTAAATGCTCCATAGCTGACGGAAAGAAAATTGGAGCACTGCTGTTTAAGGGTAACAACTGCCTGAGAGGTAACTGCATCATTGCTGCCTGATAGGTAACTGCATCACTGCTGTCTGAGGGATAACGGTGCTAATGCTGTCTGAGGGTTAACTGCAACACTGCTTGGAGGGTAACTGCATCACTGCTGTCTAAGGGTTAACTGCATCACTGCTGTCTGATGGGTCACTGCATCACTGCTGTCTAAGGGTTAACTGCATCACTGCTGTCTGATGGGTAACTGCATCACTGCTGTCTGAGAGGACTGCATCACTGCTGTCTGAGGGGTGACTGCATCACTGCTGTCTGATGGGTAACTGCATCAATGCTGTCTAAGGGTTAACTGCATCACTGCTGTCAGATGGGTAACTGCATCACTGCTGTCTAAGGGTTAACTGCATCACTGCTGTCTTGAGAGGACTGCATCACTTCTGTCTGAGGGGTGACTGCATCACTGCTGTCTGAGAGGACTGCATCACTGCTGTCTGAGGGGTGACTGCATCACTGCTGTCTGAGGAGTAACAGCGCTAATGCTGTCTGAGGGTTACCTGCAACACTGCTGTCTGAAGGGTAACTGCATCACTGCTGTCTAAGGGTTAATTGCATCACTGCTGTCTGATGGGTAACTGCATCACTGCTGTCTGAGAGGACTGCATCACTGCTGTCTAAGGGTTAACTGCATCACTGCTGTCTGATGGGTAACTGCATCACTGGTGTCTGAGAGGACTGCATCACTGCTGTTTGAGGGGTAACTGCATCATTGCTATCTGAGGGTTAACTGCATTACTGCTGCCTGAGGGGTAACTGCATCATTGCTATCTGAGGGTTAACTGCATCACTGCTGCCTGAGGGGTAACTGCATCAATGGTATCTGAAGGTTAACTGCATCACTGCTGCCTGAGGGGTAACAGCATCATTTCATTTTGAGGGAGGACTGCATAACTGCTGTCTGAGGGTTAACTGCATCACTGCTGTCCGAGGGGTAACTGTATTAATGCAATCTGATGTGGCAATGGAATCACTGCTATCCGAGAGGTAGCTGCATCACTGCTGTCTGAGGGGTAACAGCGCTAACGCTGTCTGAGGGGTAACTGCATCACTGCTGTCTGAGGGGTAACTGCATCACTGCTGTCTAAGGGTTAACTGCATCACTGCTGTCTGATGGGTAACTGCATCACCGCTGTCTGATGGGTAACTGCATCACTGCTGTCTGATGGGTAACTGCATCACTGCTGTCTAAGGGTTAACTGCATCACTGCTGTCTGATGGGTAACTGCATCACTGCTGTCTAAGGGTTAACTGCATCACTGCTGTCTGATGGGTAACTGCATCACTGCTGTCTGATGGGTAATTGCATCACTGCTGTCTGATGGGTAACTGCATCACTGCTGTCTGATGGGTAACTGCATCACTGCTGTCTGAGGGGACTTCTCATCACTGCTGTCTGAGGGGTGACTGCATCACTGCTGTCTTAGGGGTAACTGCATCACTGCTGTTTGAGGGTTGACTGCATCACTGCTGTCCGAGGGGTAACTGCATCACTGCTATCTGATGTAACAACTGAATCACTGCTATCTTAGAGGTAACTGCATCACTGCAGTCTAAGGGGTAACAGCGCGAACGCTGTCTGAGGGTTAACTACATCACTGCTGTCTGATGGGTAACTACATCACTGCTGTCTGATGGGTAACTGCATCACTGCTGTCTGATGGGTAACTGCATCACTGCTGTCTAAGGGTTAACTGCATCACTGCTGTCTGATGGGTAACTGCATCACCGCTGTATGATGGGTAACTGCATCACTGCTGTCTGATGGGTAACTGCATCACTGCTGTCTAAGGGTTAACTGCATCACTGCTGTCTGAGGGGTAACCGCATCACTGCTGTCTAAGGGTTAACTGCATCACTGCTGTCTGTTGGGTAACTGCATCACCGCTGTCTGATGGGTAACTGCATCACTGCTGTCTGATGGGTAACTGCATCACTGCTGTCTAAGGGTTAACTGCATCACTGCTGTCTGATGGGTAACTGCATCACTGCTGTCTAAGGGTTAACTGCATCACTGCTGTCTGATGGGTAACTGCATCACTGCTGTCTGATGGGTAATTGCATCACTGCTGTCTGATGGGTAACTGCATCACTGCTGTCTGATGGGTAACTGCATCACTGCTGTCTGAGGGGACTTCTCATCACTGCTGTCTGAGGGGTGACTGCATCACTGCTGTCTTAGGGGTAACTGCATCACTGCTGTTTGAGGGTTGACTGCATCACTGCTGTCCGAGGGGTAACTGCATCACTGCTATCTGATGTAACAACGGAATCACTGCTATCTTAGAGGTAACTGCATCACTGCAGTCTAAGGGGTAACAGCGCGAACGCTGTCTGAGGGTTAACTACATCACTGCTGTCTGATGGGTAACTGCATCACTGCTGTCTGATGGGTAACTGCATCACTGCTGTCTGATGGGTAACTGCATCACTGCTGTCTAAGGGTTAACTGCATCACTGCTGTCTGATGGGTAACTGCATCACCGCTGTCTGATGGGTAACTGCATCACTGCTGTCTGATGGGTAACTGCATCACTGCTGTCTAAGGGTTAACTGCATCACTGCTGTCTGAGGGGTAACCGCATCACTGCTGTCTAAGGGTTAACTGCATCACTGCTGTCTGATGGGTAACTGCATCACCGCTGTCTGATGGGTAACTGCATCACTGCTGTCTGATGGGTAACTGCATCACTGCTGTCTAAGGGTTAACTGCATCACTGCTGTCTGATGGGTAACGGCATCACTGCTGTCTTAGGGTTAACTGGGTTAACTGCATCACTGCTGTTTGAGGGTTGACTGCATCACTGCTGTCCGAGGGGTAACTGCATCACTGCTGTCTGATGTAACAACGGAATCACTGCTATCTTAGAGGTAACTGCATCACTGCAGTCTAAGGGGTAACAGCGCGAACGCTGTCTGAGGGTTAACTACATCACTGCTGTCTGATGGGTAACTGCATCACTGCTGTCTGAAGGGACTGCATCACTGCTGTCTGAGAGAGGACTGCATCACTGCTATCTGAGGGTTAACTGCATCACTGCTGCCTGAGGGGTGATTGCATCACTGCTATCTGAGGGTTAACTGCATCACTGCTGCCTTAGGGGTAACTGCATCATTGCTATCTGAGGGGGGACTTCAAAACTGCTGTCTGAGGGGTAACTGCATCACTTCTGTCTGATGGGTAACTGCATTACTGCTGTCTGAGGGGTTTCTGCCTCACTACTGTTTGAGAGTTTACTGCACCACTGCTATCTGATGTAACAACTGAATCACTGCTATCTTAGAGGTAACTGCATCACTGCTGTCTGATGGGTAACTGCATCACTGCTGTACGAAGGGACTGCATCACTGCTGTCTGAGAGAGGACTGCATCACTGCCATCTGAGGGTTAACTGCATCACTGCTGCCTGAGGGGTGATTGCATCACTGCTATCTGAGGGTTAACTGCATCACTGCTGCCTGAGGGGTAACTGCATCATTGCTATCTGAGGGGGGACTTCAAAACTGCTGTCTGAGGGTTAACTGCATCACTGCTGCCTGAGGGGGGTGATTGCATCACTGCTATCTGAGGGTTAACTGCATCACTGCTGCCTGAGGGGTAACTGCATCATTGCTATCTGAGGGGGGACTTCAAAACTGCTGTCTTTGGGGTAACTGCATCACTTCTGTCTGATGGGTAACTGCATTACTGCTGTCTGAGGGGTTTCTGCCTCACTACTGTTTGAGAGTTTACTGCATCACTGCTGTCTGCGGGGTAACTGCATCACTGCTGTCTGAGAGGTGACCGCATCACTGCTGTCTGAGAGGTGACCGCATCATTACTGTCAGAGGGGTAACTGCATCACTGCTGTCTGAGAGGTAACAGCATCACTGTTGTCTGAGGGGTAACTGCATCACTGCTGTCTGAGGGGTTTCTGCCTCACTGCTGTCTGAGAGTTTACTGTATCACTGCTGTCTGAGGAGTGACTGCATCATTCCTGTCAGAGGGGTAACTGCCTCACTGCTGTCTGAGCTGTTACTACCTCACTTCTGTCTGAGGGATAACTGCCTCACTGCGGTCTGAGAGGTAACTTCGCTACTGCTGTCCGAGAGGTGCCACATCTACCAGAACAGTACTTGTAGCACTGTTGTTTGAGTGGTACCTGCACCTCTGATGCCCGCGAGGGATGTATGACGTTACAACGCATACTTTTACCACGCATACCATTACAACGCGGTATTTACAACGCATACCGTTACAACGCATAGCGCTTAGAGGTGCTGGATAGTGGTAAGTATAATTTTATATTCCAACTCCAGTCCCCGTGGACACTAGGGAAGGTGTTGGTTATAAAATTATACTTATTCCCTATCCTAGAGCGCCCCCCAGCGCAATGCGTTGTAATGGTATGCGTGGTAATGCCTGCGTTGTAGTGGTAGTGCGTGGTAAAAACTTCATTGTAAACGTTGTATACCGCCCGCGAGGTAAGTGCACCACTGCAGTAGATTTATAGCTGTTGTATCTCCTACTCAAACTCCATACTCCACAACATTTTCTCATTTTAATTACGCAGGAGTTGAACCATACACCCTTTTTTCATGTGGACTGTCTCAAAAGTATCACTTATCTTGGCTGTCCGTTCAGTCTGAGCCGGAAACAAGTTTAATCTAATTTTGACAGGACATAATAAGTCTAGCTCGGCACTTTGTGGCAGAAGATTGTCGGTGCCTGGCCTGTATTTGATCCTGGAATGCCTGCCGCCCAAAGGGTGGTAGGTTGAAGCATCCATGTCTTGACTTGACAAACATGTCTTGACCTGGGGGGTTTATTTTGTTTGCAGGAGAGAAGATAGGAAATAAACGGTGCCCTGTTAAAAAATCACCTGCTGTTTTAATTTTGTTTCCCAGCAGTGAGCCCGACTGCGTCCTTTCAGCTGCGGGCATTCTGATTGGCTCATAAGGCAGGAATTTGACTTATTTTGTACCCATGGGCTTCACGCGGTCAGTGGCGGATCCAGCTTGGCACACAAGGCTAACAAGCGTGTCAAGCGGATTAAATGTAGAAGCGAACAAATTGGAATACGAACATCACCAGTCTGGAGTCAATACATGGTTGTGTGTTTGTTTGTGACTGGGAGAAAAGGGACAAATAGTTGGGAAAGGTACACTAACCTGGCGAAACTGACTTTAGTTTTGTGTTTTGGTGCAGTAGTAGGAGCCAAGTACAGTGTTGATATATTTTTATTTTATTTCTGTGGGCACTGAAGGGATTCAGGCACTAGAGTTATTGTTATAGAGAGGATAAGTATGTATACATTTTCTATACCTGACTCCACGTCAACCTACTTTACGATATGGATATTGTCATGGTACATAGATTTGGAGTTAAGAAGAGTAGAGCCCCAATTCCCTCTGTGCACCTACTTTCGATATTATCTTCTCAATAGTTTGTTCAGTATGTTCTTGTCCGTTATATTCAAGAGTACAAACCCCCATGTTGTTGCAATCATTGCCTAGGCCTCACCACTGAAGAATGGCAATGCTTCTCCCATTTCGGCCACAAAATATAGAATCGGCTCCCTCAGTGTCTTCACCCATGCTTTAAAAAACCCTCAAAACCATAATCATCTCAAAAGGACACCATGTTGAATGATTCATCTATTCTGAATGGTGAGACTGGAGAGTGGTAGCATCAGGTCCGTCCCCCTGCTCCTTCTTTACAATCTCTACCTGTGAGCTGCTTGAGCAGGGCAGCATTCGTTTCCGGCCCCATGGAGAAGACATCTTTAGGAGGAGGTGACCCCTCTAAAAGACGTGGAAAGAGCAACCAGTGAGAAAGCGGGTTGTTCTTTCCCCCTTAAGCAGGCAGTGCGAACAAATTACACTGATATTTAACATCACAGGTGGTGGGTAGTGATGGGACAGGAAGTAGTGGTAGTGGATTTCTTCAGAAACAACAAAGTAACTTTCTCAATCCAGAAATTTCTAACTTGACAAAGCAAACACATAAACATTCCTGTATTTAATTTTTTCTTAAGGTGCAATTCCGCTCAATTCTCTTGCCCACAGAGACCACTGAGCTACCCCGTTATCTATGCCCAGTGGACTCAGAGTATTGAAGTGGACCCATAACCAGGCCCTGTGCCTGTGCCGAAGGACAAGCCCAGTGTTCTACGAGAAGAGCTATCAAGCTCTTTTCATAGAACACTGGGCTTGTCCTTCGGTTATTACCCTGGCCATTGGACTTTGCACTCTGCACTCAACATAACATCCCTAGAGGCTGCTGAGTGATTCCTTTGGTCATGGCAAGTGACTTCTGGCTGCATGGCACCTGCTGCTTAGCTTGCTCAGTATGGCCTTTGTCTTCGAACTTTGACCATCTCCAAGCCCTTACAATTAATTCCTGTAGAATCTAGCCTGTGTTTGAACACAAGTCAACAGATGTTTAAAGGGGCAGTTATTTGTGGCTTCAATTATATCGTACATGTCAGTGGTCTGTAATACATCAATGTCACACTATTTGTCCTTGAAGGGTGCCCATTCTGACTTTGGTGTGGCTTCATAGCGGTTTTAGTTGTCCTGTGACTTTCAACATGGCTTTGGGTTTACAGTCGTGGTCTGGTGTCTCTTTTTCAGCCTGTGATGATGGGTAAATAGGATTGTCCTATGATCATATTCTCGGTTAAGTGGCAATGTCTTATTCTTTGTACTGTGGATGAATGGCTTTGGAGATGAAGGGTTATGACCATAGGGCTTTGTCTATTGCTTTTTCATTTTGTTAATCGCTCGATATGACTATTGATGCAAGAAGTGTGTGACATTTTATAGTGGCGAGTAGTACTGGGTATTCTGAAAGATCATACTGCAGATCAAGGCCACATTGAAGGTATATTAGAAATTATTTTCAATGTGTTCTGTTTTGTCTTAGCGTGTGACAAATCACCTATAGACAGGCTGTTTTGAGCATGCTTATAACCAATTACATGACACATCTGTGCTGTTTGGATGAATGTGAGGTGGTCTTCCTAATGTGTTCTGTTGGACGTTCTGATTTTTTCCTGGTGGGTAGTGCCTCTGTGAGACTCATAATAACCATGTATATGGCATACCTGAGCTGTGTTGCGTTAATGAGAAGCGGTGTGGGTAATGTGTTCTGTTCAACCTTTCTGTGTTATTTTCCCGTGGTTGGTGCTTTTGAGAGGGGTCTACCAGCTAACCCTGTCTGTGTTGGAAGTCATTTACTCTGAAAACGTATGCATGAAAATATTTAGACTTAAGGTTTTTTAGTAACAGTGTGCAGATGGGATGCTGAAGAGCCCTTGTCTTCCATGTAAAGAGTTAAGGCAGCACTAACTTTGTGAAGTATCAGATATGCCTTGGCAGACACCTGTGGAAATTGCCTCGCTTGGAGCCTTCAGCCTGGACCTGCAGGTCCCTGTCCTCTCAGTAGGCCAAGCAAAGATCCAGGAGCCTGCTACTTCACTTTAAATGTGCTTTCATGTGGCCTAGAAGCGGAAGCTTGAAACATGTTTCTGCAACGCTGAACAGCAGCTTTTAATCGCGTCTAATGATACCATTCCATACTGACTTCTCCAGATGGGTTACATAGGATAATCCCTTCGGCAATCAGGAAGAATTGTAACTCAAAGCATGAAATGTGAAGGGGGATCAGTTGTCTCCACTAGCTGTATGGAAGGGGGAATATGTAAAAACACCAAGCTTTTTGTCAATGCTGTTGTGAAAAGGTCCAGTCTTAGTTTCAAGCTCATAACTTGGAGGGCCTTTTCACCCCTCCCCAATGGCTATTTACTAGTGGCAGCATATGTCCTCACAATCTCTTGTAATCCAAGGAGAATTTGCTCTGTGCTGTCCTATATAGGAAATTGAGAGGAGGGGTGTTGATTGAATTCCTATTAAGTACATCACGCCAGACACATGTCTAGCAATTATTGAATTGATAGCAGAAAAAATGAGTAACCCTTTTTTTCTCTTTTTTTCATTTAAAGGTCTACGCACAACGAGCTAGAAAAGAACCGGTAAGAACTTACCTAAATATAGATTTCCCAATGTAACTCGCATTATTTGTGCCACTTGTCATCTTTCTTCCTCTGGATTTCATATGTATATTGATTATTCCTGAAACATAACCCCAAAAGAACTGATTGAACCATCATTAACCGCTCCAAAACTTGTATCCAACAAAACACTAGGATGGCCGACTTGAGGTGCAGCTCTTGTGCGACTCTCCTCGCAAGGTGTTGCTAAGGTTTCAGGTTTCTGAGACACTTTGCTAGTATGTTTGCATCAGCTGAAGAACAGCAGCGCTTAAGCTATTCGTAAGTGTGGCCACAGGCTTGGAGGTATAAATGAAGCACGCAAGACTGGGTGTTTCCATGGTGTGTTGCTTCACACAGTCCAATGGCAATTGTCTTGGGAGGGAGAACGTTTATCTCTTGACAGCGTGATGAAGGGTGATGCCATTGCGTGGTTGTTTTTGTGGTTTTTGTAGTCACGTAGTTCTGTGCTTTAACCCCCATGACTAATGAAAACCAGAAGCATATTTAGGATGTATTGTAGTCGCTGTGTTACTGATCTTCCATTGCTCACTGTCCATACCATACCCCCACTTGGCTGAAATGTGTGATCGTGGGGAAAACACTTTTATCATCATGTGAATCAGTAGCCTTTGTTTTCCGGAATTGAGACCATGTAGAAACAATCTAAGGTATATCTTGAAGTTAGATCCTGAAATCTGACTATAGTATAAACATGGATTTTCATGTAGTACTAACCATGTAATCCAAGAGCACAAGCATACTTCACCAGTCCGTAATTCTGCAACATCAGCAATTGTGCAAAAATCTGGGTGATGCAGCATGACCCATTCTCAGTGAGCTTGTTCCTTCTCTGCAATGCTGTCCATCTTCGAATGGCCAAGCCATCCATAGTTGCTTCTCCAGGGAGAAAAGATTGGTGGATCCCGTTGTTCATGTCAGAATGCACTACCCTTGAGAGAGGGATTGGTTTCACAAGTCGATACCTCCATGGTCCTGCCACCAAACTTAAAATGTTGCTTTTTTGAATGGGAGGTCCTTCAGAAAGCATTTCCATTAGCAAGATATACTGAGAATCTACAAAGCTCAAAGCCCACCCCTCCGAAGTTCCAGCTGTAGGTGTGTTAAAAGATGTCTTCTGAGTGGGTTCGGTGTAGGTCTACTTACTTAGGCCCCCATTTCTTTTGTCCCACAGCTCATCAAACATCTGAAGATGTAATTCACAATAGGCTAGTTGGAAAAATCCAAAATGTGCTGTCCTTTAATTATCCAAATTTTCAAAGATCGCTAAAAAGTCATAGATTTCCTGGAGTATATACTCAAGTAAGATTTGTGGTTCGGTATTTTGCAGCAAGTGCAAATTCTGTAACTATAAATGTAACGCAAGTGTTAATTTTCATATGTAACTTTTTCTGGGTTTGGGAAAATGGATTTTCCCTTGGAGAAATCCCTTCTCTTACACCCCCACTTAACATGTGGTATTCCTTCTCCCATCCTGAAAACTCTCTCTTCCCTGTGACAGCAGAAAGTTTCTAGAAAACTCTGTGCAAAGCGTTATGTCAGTACTCACAAAACTGAATTTCTCTGCGTTTTCTGCTAGTAGAAGGTGGCTCACCCATAAATGCCCTACTCTTATCCCTGAATTAGCAAATGCAGAAATTCCTTCATACGGGTGACGTCCGCATTTGTAAGTTAACTTTCCAATCATAAAATTCCACCAATTCAAATTCTACAACTGAAGATTGAGATTTTGTCTTAAGAGACGTATGAACAAGAGCAAATACTTATACGCACATGTACTAAGTAGGGCACACATGCAGATAAATACGCACAAACTTATTTATGAAAGCACACAAACAGAAAGGTGTTTCTTCATACACATCTCCACCTTTATCGGCCTAGGCTAGACTCACATCAGCTCAGCGCCAGGACACCCTCCCGGGTGACTGTGCTCTACAGGTCTTTATAGCATAACATATGCACCCTTGTACCTATGCACACTCGTAGAAGTACTGACATATGTACATCGACACACAACATGCACAGAGCTGTGCTCAAACACACTCTCACACATAGAGATGTTAATGCACGCACGTGCAGATGTGCCCCCAAAACACGCACTTGCCTGTAGAGATGTACAAACAACAGACTCGTTCAGGACCACATAAACTTACACTGAGACACACACGTGCACACCAACTGCGTGCCTCTACCAGCACCACACATACGGAGGGGATTCAGAGTGGGGGAGGGCGGGTGCTGTGCAACAGACAAAGGGGGCTCGCCAGAATATTGAACAGGCCCCCAGATGGTGTCACCATTGTCAGAAAGATAAACTAAATCGCCTTTCAAAAGAGCCACGACGTGTTGGGGGAGGATGGCGTGAACATTTCATCATTGTTGCTTAAGAGCTGATTTCACCACATCCCCCGAGCAGGCGCACGTTTACGTGCTCGCTTTGTCACGTTAGAAATGTCACTGAGGCTAGAGATGCCTTGCTTTATTCTGTGCTTTTAGGATTGCTCATTTGGGGCGGTGTTTGTGTGTAATCTCACACCGGTTTAGTTTCGTCTACAGTCTCGTGTGCCTCGGGGTAGTGCGCTGTTGGCTGCTTTGTCTTGTGATCGACAGTGTTCGGTTCTCGTCTCGTTTCTATAATTGTGGTAAAAAAGAGCACTAAGGAATTTCGTTGTTTTACATGTCGTTTCATACCGAATGTTTGCCTTTTCTAGGCGCTGTAATTAATAGGCATCGCAGGTAACCAATTCCATGACACTCGATTTACCGACTTCAGGAGGATGGACGGCCGTGCTGGCTTTCCTTGAACTCAAACACTTGACCTACAGATCCCCGCATACGTCAGCAGAGAACCTTACCTCACGGAGGCACCTGTGTGCCGGTGCAGAGTCCACCCTGCAGACAGGGACCTCATTTGACATCGGTTTTCTTCCTGAATTGTGGCGAACCTTCCGTGTGCGTGCCTGGAATATATTCTCCATTAGTGCTGGATTACTGTGGCGACCTGGCTGCGGCTGGGCGAGGTCATTAGGGTGAAGGATGAGTAACCGGGCTAAATAAAGCTTGAGGAAATCTTTCAGGGCGGCTTCTCTCGGTGTGATGTTTTTGGGGTGTGTATGCTGGGAGCTTGTACAGCGTGTGCCTCTCAAATTCACGTGAAACTCGGGCCTACTGCAGTAGATAGATACACGTGGATAAGCAGTATACAACCGATGTTATGGACTCTTCTGCTCTGCCTTTCTTATTGAAATGAAATCACACCCGGGCAGTCCTTAACCATTTGGCGTCAAAATTCATGTTAATGTAGTCCTTCTTACCTGCTTGGATCGTCCCTTGACAGGACAGTGACGATGCCAGGTACTACAAACTCTCGTGGGGCCTGATGTTTGAGGGTAGTTAAGTTAAGCAGTGGCTGCCTCGGTGTGGCTTTTAGTGTCCCTGTAGGCTGCTTTCAGCCCTTGTGGTTCTAAGCATTCCTGACCTTTTTAGTTTTTGCTACTTTTGCTGCTCGGTACACTGCTCATTAACATGCAGCAGACTCTTGTTTTTCAATATAGAAAATCGAGCCAGCTGCCAACGGTGTCAGAAATGTGTGGTGTCACTTCCTGGACATTAATGGAAAGGGCATTTAATAGTATTTAATAGTCCTACCTTTTTTAATTGAGTCAGTTGTAACGTATGTAGCGTATAGACAGGCCTGTGCAATATTATGTGTCTTGGTCCAGCCTATCTCATAATTTCTAGACCAGAACCTCTGACATCATGTTTAACTCTTACTGTTGAGGTCAGAAATATCAATTAGTACTGCCCAATAGCCCTTCATGACCTGGTATTCTGCAATATGTGAAAATAGCAAACATGACGACTGTCTTAGCTGAGGGAATGTGTGATCAATTATGTGGCACCACCTCCCTCCAGTGATTTCACAGTTTGCCCTGGTGCCACCACACCTCTTGCAGTGGCCTGCAGTTGTCCTCAAGTAACATTACTTTGAGCCTACCAGCTTCCCGTCGTTGTCTTGTAAAGCCTTCTGTTTTATTGTCTTTAAGTCTCTAGTCAGTGTATCCTGATCACAAAATCCAGACTAGGCATCCTTGGTATTGTGCCACCCCTCCATTCGTCAGTGCCTGCGACAGTCTCCAAAGAAAATATTTGGGCCCTAGCAATTATTTATTCAGTTTCTTTTTCTTAACATATTAAGCACCGATTTTGGATACCTCCCTTCCATTGCTCAAAATTTACTTTTCCATGCAGACATCACTTGCCTCTAAGGGGGGAGACTGGGTTGCGTTGTAGGTCACCAGTTCATACTGGCTCTCTTTCCGAAAGAGAAATGCCAGTGGTAACTTGTAATGCACCCACCTGCGTAGACGAGGCATTGCCCCTTTATTAAGCTGCAAGCGCCTGTCTGTGGCGTGATGTTGACATTGAGAGCGACTGCATGGGCACGTCTGGTTCGTCATGGGAAAGATAAAAGCCTCTACTAATTGCTTTCGCGCTGCAGGCTGCTAGTTTTGCCTTTTTTCCCCATAATATTAGAGATCACTGTTTTTGACCCCACGGGTGTTATCTACTGCATTATCACAAAACCTATTATTTTCAAAATTGTCCACAGTTATGCGCCTGGTTCGAAGTTGTTTTTATTGTTTTCTTCTGCCAGGAGCCTGCCTGCGCGGCCTGTCTTAAATGGCATGCTTTTCAAGTTCTGGCACTAATAATAGGGGCAAGGGGAGCAGAGGCGGAAGGAAGCTTTGTCAGAACGAGGCAATCCGCCTACAATTACGAATCCGTATTCAAAAGCAGGTCGAGTGGGTTGGGAGCATGGCAAGTATTTCAACTTCCGGTTTAGGAAGCCACACGGCCATTTCCAAAATCCTCCGAACTCTCAGGAATCCATACCACAACGCGCTTTGCATGTTCAACCTTTTCCATGAAACTGACGTCCATCTTGCACGCTATAACCTAGCCTCAAGCTCCAACCCAGTCTGTTAAAGGTGGTGAATGTTAAACCTTTGTACAGTAACACGTTCAAATATGCCTATTTGAATACGCTTTCCTATTTGATGCTATATCATTGGTCATTTCTATAGCGCTGTCTCCTCCAGTTATTTGGCCTGTTGGCGCTTTAGGAATGGCAGGATGCAAAATTAAAAGGTCGGTGACCATGGAGACACGACAGCAAGGACCTGTAGAATATTTGCGGGTCGATATCGGCCTGCAGATATTTCTGAAGCGATAATAAGCTAAAGTTGAAAATCATGGCGGCGGGGCGGTGCAGGCTGGGATTCCCAGGCCCCGCACTGGCGGGGGCACAGAGCCTAATGTAGGTCATGTGCCGCCGCCAGAGCTGGGGGCTGCGCTGAGAGCCGGCGGTCTGCTTCGAGAGAGCCGAGGAAGGCCGCACTCTGGCGCGCTGCCAGGGGGAAGGCATGCTCAGCTCGGGTTGCACCCTTTGCTCCCTCCTCAAACTTAAAAGTTATTGTATATTTGTGTGTTTTTAACTAACGGCTACGTGCTCCTTAGAGGTATGAGAAAAGCCACTTGTATCCCCTCATTATTTTCCTCTCGAGTTGAGCAGGGTGGAAGGTTTCTAACCCAGGGTCGCCACCCACCCTACATTGTTTATATTCGCACGACATGGGGTGCACTAAGTGTATAGATTGCACTCAAGGCAACAGCAATGTTTACTGGTATAGCTCATCAAAACGCCATTGCAACATATATCGCGCTATATAAAACTTTATAAATAAATAAATATAACAATGTATAAAAGCCCCAAATGACACTTGAAAATACCTTAATATCCTTTTGTTAAAAGGCTAAGCTAAAAATATAAGAAAGGGGAAAAACATAGAAATGATTTGCGGTTGCCACCCCCCCTCCTTCCTTACCCCCCACCCCAACCACGAGAAGTTAATGATAGACAGATAAAGTTCATTTAAAAGCTTCCCGAATGTATGAAGCGACTGATGGATACAGCATTAGGTCAGTTCTACAGCACAAGGCTAAGGACATTTACACCGGACAACGTTAAAAGACCTAAAAAAGCTGCAGCTATTGTTTGCAAAGGGGAAGGGCTTTGAGGCAGAAATCATGAGGTGTAGTATGGTATCTTTGCTGTCTGTGCCTCAGTCACACAGCCCGGCCTGGTATTCAGTCGTATAACATTTAGACAGGTATCACTATGCACCTGAGTTCTTGCTGAATAATATCCAGATAAGGTTCACAAACTATCTGTGTTTTCTAGGACTGACAGTTTGATGTCTTGTATTGATAAGTGCTAAAATTAGCTTTACATTTTAGGTCCCAATTTTAATTGTATCTACAGATGTGCTGATGTGGAGCCCTTCCAAAGTTTCTCCAGACCTATCTCCTTTAATTACATTTTAACATGCGAAGCCAAGGCTCATTACAAGCTCCCGGGAAGGACACCACCTCTTCCAACACCTTACTCTAGGCTTCAGCATGAGTGTTTTGATAAAGTCTTAGCCAGTACAGTATGGGACAAAGTGCAGTTTAATCAGAAATGGAATGTAGGCCGAGCTCCAACCGAAATGGGGTCTGTGGGGTGCCTCAGTCTAAAGAGAGTGAGGATCTTAAAAATATATTTTCAATGCTCAGATCCACCTTGGTATTTATGCGACCCCATGTTTCTGTACTATATACAGCAGGTGATATGGCTTTTCTCCCGTGGATTTGTAAGATAGAACTGATCACCATACATTTGAGCTTTGTAATGTTAATGCTCAAACATTTTTTTTCTCACAGTAGTTTGTAAATTTGCAGATCAGTTGACACATTCCCTTCTTGGGCATAGTTAGAATTACACACTTTGGGAATGTCCACATTTAAGGATTTGCGATGGTTTAGAACATTGTTCAAAACAGACTGAGACATAATTGTAGAAATCTACAGCAGCCTGAATCCCCCATGTGTCCGTGATATGTTGGTGCCGCAGGAGGCAGAGGTGCATTCAGATCCCAGACGCCTTCATTACCTGGCCTCACAGATGATGAAAATATGCTAATTCAAGTTTATTTCCACAGGAGAGGTTTGCACCGCTCCCTACCCTTAACGGTATTTCAGTGTCACTGTTCTTGCTAGAGTCTCTGCTCAGAGCGTTCCTTGCCTCGACTCCTAGCTTTCTTTATAGATACCTCTGTCTTTCTAACCTGCCGCTCTTTCTGGAACCCTGCCCACCTGTTCACCGCTGCCCAGTCTGCCACATCAGTGTTGTCTCTTTTCTTTAATCTACTGCAAATGAACAATCACATGTGTGCTATCACTCTACCTGTATGTGAGTGTTGTGCAGAGCTGTCACCGTGTTTCTCAAACTACGTGCAGTGCTCCTGCTCCCTCCCAGTCCTAAGTTAAGTTAAGAGAAAGTAGTGGAACTTCTCGTAACAAAAATTGAACACATTATGTAGGTATTTATGGTAATCAGGTCATATAATTTTGTCTCAACAGTGGTGTCCCTTTGGTATAAATATTTCCTGGAAAAGGGAGGTTCTAGTTTCGTGTCAGCTTTGTCCAGTCTTGAACCGGTAGAGAAGCTGAGGGCTTTCAGATGCTGCCGAGCCTGTAGAGTACCAATGAGAAGCCATAAAGGCGGTTATTTAGTGGCAGGAAACCCCTTGGGGTGAAAGTGTGCTTTACAAATACACTTTCTCTGATGCAGAGTCAAACTTTAGCTTCATGAAACCTGTCCAGACATCGGGGCCTTGGTTACATGGAGTCATCATGTCACACCTGTATGATCGCTCTCCTCCCTGTGTTTCTCACTCTAACCAAGAGAAGCATTGGATCGTATAAAACCACAAGCTGGCCAATTTCACATACAAGTTGTAAATCTGTAGCCATAGATTTACATGTGCATGCGGGCGCAAATGTACAGATTTTTGCTATTTCCAATAATAGACTGGAAAAGCTGTGCCAGGACCAGATTTCCAGGCATACTCGTGGGAATGTCAGGTACTCAACTCTTCCTGCGAGCTCCTATTCCAGATGTGCAGACATCTCTGTAGGGGAATAGGCTTTCTGGTCCTTCCTAGTTGATGCTCAAAATAACTGAAGAGAGTTTAGAGAAGCTCTCCACCCAGGGATCAGAGTCGGTGGGTGTCCTTTCTTTCAGGGACAAGCCGTGCCTTTCAACAGAAGACAACACTGAAACCCTGTGCATGTGCCAAGCGTATATCATGTCCTGGAAGTGCTCTACCAAGAAACAATGTTGCGCTTGTAACCAGAAATGACCTTACCGTCTCTGCTGTTACCTAATTGTTGTTGGGAAACTGAAGTACAGGAAGGTAAAGAAGACTGCTTCAAGATTGCACTGTTTTTTAGTGGCTGCGCCAGGACTCCATTTTATAGGAGCCTAAGTTCTGGCTCCTGCCTCTTTCTACTCTTGTGCCAAACGAATACATGCTGGCATCATACACATCCATCAGTTACAGCATGCAAGTGTTGAGTATGTTGAAGATACCCATTTTTTTCATGGCCTACCTACCAACTCTACTGAACATGCCGACGCATTACATGCATGAGCACTGACTTCTCTGCATTTTCAGGCGCACTGCTTGTCGACCCAAAGGCAAGGACCTAAAAACACTGTCTCCAAATATTCTAATGCAAATGCCACTGGAATCAAGCTATCCTGGCTGATGACAGCTGATAGCCAGAAACCGGTCCTAGGATGCTTGATTCCGGTCCAGGAAAGACATGGCTTAGCAGTTCGGGCTGGACTGTTCCCATGAGGTACAGGGTCAAGACTGATTTGCATATGGCCATGTCTGAACTGGGGTGGTGTGGTGAGCAAAATAACGATGGATTAAACCCAGATCTGTGACTGGGGTGAACGTTTTGCCATTGTGCAACATACCGTCCATCAATTGTTGTTTTTGCATTTGTCACTCCAAATATTCTAAGACCGAAGATCTATTGGTAATTTATCCTGTCCTCGAACATTCAGGCATAATTCCATGCCTCCCTTCTTTTTGAGCGGAAGTACGGCTACTTCCAGGAGACACAGACACATGGGCAGAAGCAGCCATTAGAGCCCCTCCATGGACCCCCGCCAAGCCTAAATGTATCAGAGAATAAGAGGCGGGAGAACATTTAACTTCACCCTCCATGTTAAAAACTGTTATACTTTGCACGTTATCCTTGTTCTTCGGTTCACCATTATTTAAAAAGGGCAGAATCTGAAAAACGAGCCAAGTAGTGCATTTAAAAACATATCCTTCCGTGTTGAGTAGTAAAAGTGGGTTTTGTAGACAATTCTGAAGAAAGATGTGGACAGTCTCTCACTCATATTTTTAGGTCTCGGGCCTAGCGTACACTGCGCAGCAGTGTCGCGCAGCCCAGAGTCCTATTCCGGGCGTTTTGAAAATGGACCTAGGAATTCCACGTAGCTCGTGTGTGTTATTTCCTAGGTCCATTCCCTTTGGCCTTCGTGTGCGTGTTCTTTTGACACAGAACACGCAATAGGCCATGGGTGGTCGCGTAGCTCCGCCCATGGCCTATTGGTGTCTGTTACGCGCACCAGAGGCCATATGTTTTGAATTATCGCGGGTTGACAGCCGCGATAATTCAAAACATATGTTCGCAGTGGCGCGCGCGCACCACTCACAGGCTTTTTGTTTATTTTTTTTGTAGTTCGCGAGGGCCCTACTGCGGATCACGGTCCTGAGCACTTCTCTCACTGCTGCCCTTTAGTACCCGCTCGTTTACATTTTCTTGCCCTCTTCTTTCTTGGCTGTTGCTCTTGGCCGCTCGCTCAGACATAGCCGCAGTCCTCATCCAGCTCTCGGTTGGGAAGAGCAGCCAGTGGCAGAGCGGGGCCTGCTGGAGGGGCCTCAGACGATTCATTTCTCATCTCTGGGGGCTCCATCACTGGCCCTTTCATATCGGGGGCGTCCTCCGCCAGCCAGGGCCGCTCTTGGGGCCAGGGTTGGGTTCCATCATCAACAGACAGAGCGCGGGCCCAGCAGGCGGGCGTCTGCCGGCGGGGATTGGGGGCGGCTAACCCAAAGCAGGCCAGAGAAACCCGAGGCTGTCAGAGGCAGGACGGGCTGGTCCGAGCCCCGGGGTCGGCTTACAGCTCCGGAGCACCTTGTGCTCATTAGAGGCGCCGAGGCTGCCGGAAGCAGGCAGAGTTCAGACCCCGGCCTAGCATGGGCTGTCCCGCTGTCCGTGTGCCTGCAGTGTCTGGCTGTCTGTGTGCCTGTAGTGTCCGTCTGTCTGTCTGTCTGTGTGTGTGCCTGCAGTGTCCGTCTGTCTGTGTGCCTGTAGTGTCCGTCTGTCTGTGTGCCTGTAGTGTCCGTCTGTCTGTGTGCCTGTAGTGTCCGTCTGTCTGTGTGCCTGTAGTGCAATAATGTCCCGCTGTCTGTGTGCCTGCAGTGTCCGTCTGTCTGACTGCAATGTCCATCTGTCTGTGTGCCTGCAGTGATCGGCTGTCTGCCTACCTGCAGTGTCCGAGGTCCGTCTGTCTGTGTGTGTGCCTGCAGTGTCTGTCTGTCTGTGTGCGTGCAGTGTCAGCCTGTCTGTGTGTCTGCAGTGCCCGAGGTCCGTCTGTCTGTGTGCCTGCAGTCTCCGTCTGTCTGTGTGCCTGCAATATCAGAGGTCCGTCTTTCTGTGTGCGTGCTGCACTGTCAGCCTGTCTGTGTGTCTGCAGCGTCCGAGGTCCGTCTATCTGTGTTCATAGCGGGCGCGTCCTCCGCCAGCCAGAGCCGCTCTTGGGGCCAGGGTTGGGTTCCATCATCAACAGGCTGAGCGTGGGACCAGCAGGCGGGCGTCTGCCGGCGGGGAACGGGGGGCGGCTAACTCCAAAGCAGGCTAGAGAAACCCGAGGCGGTCCGAGGGGAGCGGGGGCTTTCAGAGGCAGGACAGGCTGGTCCGAGCCCCGGGGTCGGCTTACAGCTCTGGAGCACATTGTGCTCATTAGAGGCGCGGAGGCTGCCGGGAGCAGGCTAAGTTCAGACCCCGGCCTAGCATGGGCTGTCCCGCTGTCCGTGTGCCTGCAGTGTCCGGCTGTCTGTGTGCCTGTAGTGTCCGTCTATCTGTCTGTGTGTGTGCCTGCAGTGTCCGGCTGTCTGTGTTCCTGTAGTGTCCGTCTGTCTGTGTGCCAGCAGTGTCCGGCTGTTTGTGTGCCTGCAGTGTCCGGCTGTCTGTGTGCCTGTAGTGTCCGTCTGTCTGTGTACCTGTAGTGTCCCACTGTCTGTGTGCCTGCAGTGTCCGTCTGTCTGATTGCAATGTCCGTCTGTATGTGTGCCTGAGGTGATCGGCTGTCGGCCTGCCTGCAGTGTCCGAGGTCTGTCTGTCTGTGTGCCTGCAGTGTCCGTCTGTCTGTGTGCGTGCAGTGTCAGCCTGTCTGTGTATCTGCAGTGTCCCAGGTCCGTCTGTCTGTGTGCCTGCAGTGTTCGTCTATCTGTGTGCCTGCAGTCTCCATCTGTCTGTGTGCCTGCAGTCTCCATCTGTCTGTGTGCCTGCGGTGTCCGAGGTCCGTCTTTCTGTGTGCGTGCTGCAATGTCAGTCTGTCTGTTCGTTCCCCCCCAGCAAGAAAAAAGTGAGCACCTACTGTCAAGGCAACCACTGTGTCATGGAACAGCCACTCTCCTTTCTGTTCCTTCCTTCAACAAATCTTGCACCGGGTGAAACGCCGAAGAAGCGCCACTCCTTGCCAGCAGGAATAAGAGGACTTTGCAAACAGCAAGAAAAACTGGAGCACATTAAAACTTGGCTGCGCAGCCATGTAAGAGGGAGGGCATGTCTTCGCTTGCGCAAAGTAGTATAACCAGCCATGTAAGAGGGCCGATCTACGCTTGCGCAGAGTCCCCGTCTCCAGACCTCACACGCGTCACCAAGCATCACAGGCACTGGTCACGCTCGAACCCACGCCATCTTAAACCTTTGCACCTAGGGTCTCCGTGCAAACCGGAGCGCTCCACAGCCCGGGGATGAAGTGCTGTGTAAATGCCACAGTCCAGTACATGGTATAGGCAAATTCTACTACAGTACCTGCTTCAGTGCACGCTTGCACTGAGAGCAACTGCTACCCCCTCTTGTTATGTTCTTTTGATTTTGAAAAGCTGTGGAGGCTATGTTGAGGGGTGGAGGCTCTGTTGAGGGCCGAGTCGAAAGGATGTAGGGAGTTCCTTCCAGACCTTTGCACAATCTGTGTGATACATTCACGCCACCCCTATTTCTGTCTTTTTAGGTCTTGGGCCTAGCGTACACTGCACATGCAGTGACAGCTGAGAGTGTGAGTGACAGCAGAGTGTGAGTGACAGCAGAGTGTGAGTGACAGCAGTGTGAGTGACAACAGAGTGAGAGACAGCAGAGTGAGAGGGACAGCATGAGTGACAGCATGAGTGAGAGTGACAGCAAGAGTGAGAGTGGCAGCAAAGTGAGAGTGACAGCAAAGTGAGAGTGACAGCAGAGTGAGAGTGACAGTATGAGTGACAGCATGAGTGAGAGTGACAGCAGAGTAAGCGACAGCAGAGTGAGAGTGACAGCAGAGTGAGTGACAGCAGAGTGAGTGACAGCATGAGTGAGAGTGACAGCAGAGTGAGTGTGACAGCAGAGTGAGTGTGACAGCAGAGTGAGTGACAGCAGAGTAAGAGACAGCAGAGTGAGTGATAGCAGATTGAGAGTGACAGCAGAGTGAGTGACAGCAGAGTGAGTGACAGCAGAGTGAGTGACAGTAGAGAGAGTGACAGCAGAGAGAGTGACAGCATAGAGAGTGACAGCAGAGTGAGTGTGACAGCAGAGTGAGTGACAGCATGAGTGAGAGTGACAGCAGAGTGAGAGTGACAGCAGAGTGAGAGAGACAGCAGAGTGAGAGACAGCAGAGTGAGAGTTACAGCAGAGTGAGAGTGACAGCAGTGTGAGAGAGACTCAGCAGTGGGAGTGTTCCAGAGAGAGCAGGGTCTGCTTGTGCGCTTACACGGTGCACTGACACATAGGAGCTAAAACAAAGAACAGCTGAACACGTGTCTTGGGAGCTTCATGGAGGCACCAGGCCCTCTGTGAGGGGAGCAGCAAGGAGGTGACGCCCCGACCAATAAAGCGCAACTACTCACAACCTACTGTACGATTACAACACAGGCCAAAGAGCAGAGCTAGGTCTTTTCGCATTACGTAGGGTGAGCAGTGTGTGAGTGTGTAGGGTGAGCAGTGTGTGAGTCTGCAAGGTGAGCAGTGTGTGAGCGTGCAGGGTGTGCAGTGTGTGAGCATGCATGGTGAGTAGTGTGTGAGTATGCAGGGTTAAAAGTGTGTGAGCGTGCAGGGTGAACATTGTGTGAAAGTGTAGGGTGAGCTGAGTGTGCAGGGTGAACATTGTGTGAGTGTGTAGCGTGAGCAGTGTGTGAGTGTGTAGGGTGAGCAGTGTAGTGTGTAAGTGTGCAGGGTGAGCAATGTGAGAGTGTGTAGGGTGAACATTGTGTGAGTGTGTAGGGTGAGCAGTGTGTGAGTGTGTAGGGGCAGTGTGCGAGTGTGCAGGGTACGAAAACTCGAACTAAGCCCACCACACACACACATAACACCACACACATAACACCACACACACGCCTCCACACACACACAACACCACACACTCACCACCACACGCTCACCACCATACACGCAACCACACACACAACCACACCGCCAGTGCACGCTTTCACCGGGCACAAACACCACCAGCCATCAGTGCACGCTTTCACCGGGCTCAAACACCACCAGCCGTCAGTGCAGGCTTCCACCAGGCACACACCACCAGACGTCAGTGCACGCTTTCACCAAACACACACACACCACCAGCCATCAGTGCACACTTTCACCAGGCACACATCACCAGCCTCAGTGCACGCTTTCACCAGGCCCACACACCACCAGTCGTCAGTGCACGCTTTCACCAGGCCCACACACACCACCAGCCGTCAGTGCACGCTTCCACCAAGCACACACACCACCAGCCATCAGTGAACAATTTCTACAGGCACACACACCACCAGCCATCAGTGCACACATCAATTGTTAATGCATCCACAATTAACTATTGTAGCAATCGCAGTATGGTGCACTTTACTTTTAAACATATTCATCTAAAGCGCAGCATGCCACCATTGCTACAATTCCAATCTAACCCACATAATTCCACTACACACCACATGCATACACTCCATAACACATGGCTAAAAGACATTGCCTATCACAATGCCATTAGCTCTAACTCAAATAAATCTGAGACCTATTGCATTTCCAATGCTTGTCTTTAAATATAGTTGCGTTTTTTTGGGTGTGCATTTCATGAAAATCAAGTTTTCTGAAACAATTCCAATGGGGGGATTAAGCAAATTTTTAGTTCCTTGATCTTTTGCAGGACACCTGAAATCCTTGGATATGAATCCAGGACGCATGCCGTGCATGAGGTGCGGTTGAAATGCGCCGTGCCTTTGGCAGGGGTGGAAGAGGAGATGATTGGACAGTGAGGCTCACACTAGTGGCTAACACATTCCAGAGTCTGGGCACGATTCCATTTCTCTCCTGGCCCGAATGTGCTGCCACTACTCCAACTCGACCAGCTCCTATAACTATTTAAAACTCGGGCACTGTCCCATCTCACACTGCCAGCCAGTGGCAGCAGCGTGAGACAGGCTGCAGCAGAGCCGAAATATTGAGATTGCATATCAGGAGATGACTGGCAACCCGGCTCATTGTTTTACCCTCAACATCTGCATGCGATTAAAGGAACAGGCAGCTCGTTTTGTTGTAGGTTATGATTTAAAGTTTTATAAACATCTGCTTTAAGTGCAGTCTTCTCAATATCCTACTCTAGTGTGAATTCCGAAGATGGAGAGTGGCAGCCAGACAGATGAAAGCATCTTTTCACTTGTCCTCTCTTGGAAATGCATGAAGACAGAGTTCTGGACTAGAGGTGGGGTAGATATCTTGTATGTCCTCCACCATCATGGGTATGAACTGTATAGAAATAGAACCCCACGTCTACTGATAGGCATTGGTAGGCCCATCGTGCATGTATAGACACGTTTTTTACTCCCTTAGTGAATGCCATTTGGACTGTTACTTTCAAAATTCCAGTTCTTTCGTAGTGCGCTATGTTTGAGCCAATTACTCGGAAAATAATGCAATCTAAAGATAGTGAATTGGGCCCAAAATTTTGCTAGGAGATTTTACAGCTGGGCTGAGTCTTAACGAGTTGCAAAATTTCTCAATTGAAATGAAAAAATCACACCCTGCTGCCTTTAAAAGCCTCAATAAAGTCAGGCCAATTACACCTTTATCTGAAAAAATAGATTTGTTTGCAACAGCAGGGTCACAGACTTGCGTAGTGTGTTACGAATGCAAGACATTGAAATCACCTTCAAAATCCAAAATAATAATTCAGGCGATTCTGATTGCAAAAATTAGGCCTGGCCTCTGTTGTTTACCAATGGATGTAGCAGTCCGAGGCAGAAGCACACATTGCAAAACATCTATTAATGATTTTTTTGCCTAGATGAGTCCTGTGCCACACATGTGCATCACAGCAGCCAGAAAATTAACATTTGCATAATTCATACTAGGCTGACCTCTATTTTGAATCCTCGCTCTGACCTGAATGCATGATCTAGGGTTTAATGAGAGACAGGCTGTTTGTCAATTTTGAGGATCTTTTACCGGCTGCATGAGGGCAAATTGATATTTTGTGAGGCCGGATAAAGCATGTATAGTGTGCACAGTGGAACGCTCCAGAGGTCCTGAGCTTCTGGAGGCATAGAATTTGTATGCCAATAACTTTCAAAAATCTCAGAACCACCATGAAGAACTGCACTTTCAGCCTTATTTCAGATCTGCTTCCGTTCTTTCACCTGCATTTGCGCACATTTTTAAGCAGAGGGAGATATTTTCTAAACATCTCGTCAGAACGAAGGGTTTAATGGGTACAGCTTGGTCAAGAGCTTCAGCCAGAAACCCAGTTTTACGAAGACACTGAGTAAAGTGAGCAGCATTGCTGTTTCTTGGAAAAAGACATAAAAGCCTCGGTACATGGAAAGCATTTTTTGTTTTAAGCAAGAACGTTTTTAACACTAGTACTGCTACAAAATAAAGTGTTTTGTACATGCCAATCCGATTTATATGGTCTCACTCTATGAAGCCAGACAGCCTGTACACCTATGGACAAATAAGGAAAGCACTGAATCGCAATTAAAAATCTGGATAAAAGTACACACCTACTGCAGAAAGGACACATTTCATATAATCTACAGAAACAAAACTGGAAAACCAGTGTGGAAAAACCTCCTTGCAACCGTTTTGGATGTGTAGCGGAAGGGGTCGTTCAACATTAGAAGCTATTTTCTTGCAATTTACTTATATGAATTTCATAAGTGTATTTGTAGAATGATAAAAACAAAAGGTCATGTATACAAATTACTGATGACACTATAGGACAGTGCCAGGGGCTACTCGGCTGTAGAAGGTCACATGAAAGTAAATTGGTTGCAACTAAACGCAAACAAGTGGTTAAGAACTGCACAATGCTTATCGTCACCAGAGGTAATAAAAATATATGTTTCTTTCTCCTAAAAAGCTGAAGTAATTTGGTCGATAAGCCCCAGCTTTGGTACCTTATCCATTTTGTAGTAAAAAATCATGTGGCTAGCATTAGAGCCTATTGAGCACAAGGTTAGACTATTGTATGTACACAGGCGTTGGCAAAGGCAGTAGGTTTGGCTTGAGTGTGCCGATGCATGTAAATACGGGCAATCATTCACAAATAATGATTGCAGCGGTGCATCCACAAATGCTGTTAATCACATTAAAGCCTGCCCTATTTGCTTCGCCGTTGCTGCGGGGAAAACAACAAGGATTGCTTTTTGTATAGAATGCATAGAGAAGATAAAGTATTTAATGTGACAACTAGCGTAATGATCGAGTACACTTTTCAGAGGTAAAACAGTCCGTCATACAAGCCCGTGGAAGCATTGAGGCGGCATGCTACACCAAGCAGCATGAGGTGAAAGGGTGGCATTCCTCTGGGTGAAGCCAAAGCCCACTTTATGTATATTTGATTGCACTGGTAACTAGTCCATGTATGTTCAGACCTGAGGCTCAGACCCTGGTAAACATCAAGAGAAGACTTGTGCATGTGTCACAAAAGTGTGTCAGGTCATAACTAGTTAGGTGGGGTTTTAACAAATTAACACTAGTGAAACGTTGCTTCTGAAAAGGCTGTATAGAAACATCTACTTGATGGTGGGTGTGTATGTTTCCCTTTATTAGTTACCTGTTCTAGCCTATTGCTCTCCTTTGTCGCCCCCTAGGTATTGCCAGCACCCCCACCCACACTCTGAGTTAGTCAAATGTGGGCTTTCTTCTTCCTGCCCCACCACCCCCACCCTCATACTTGTATTTTGTGTGTGTTCGTTTGTGTTAACGGTATTCTTTTCTAGTCCCCTGCTCTTTGCTTCTGTTTCATCTCTTTGTCTTACTTCTTCTTCTCTTCATCTTTCCCTTTCTCATCATCCTCCTCGCCCCTCACTGAGCCCACTGCCCCTCTCTTTGCCTCCCAAATTTCCCCACTAAGTTCCCATGGCCTAAGTTCCTTCCTTAGAGACACAAACGACGGGACCTACTGACACAATACCGAGTCGCACATTTATTCATTTAAATCAATAGTTCTGAATTGTGTAGAAAACATGTTGTCCTCTTGCTGGTTTATTTGGTCCACTCAGGAACACGAGGAGTATTTAATTTGTCTCTGCACAGGGCGAATAACACTGAACTGTCAGCACCGCCTGTGTGCCAATCAGCAGTCACGAGCTGCTGTCGAGAGACCATGGCAACATGTAGATAGCACGAAGGGTTCAAACTTCAAATGCCCACAATTAAAATGGAAAATATTGTCGGTGCAGCAACCACCATCCTTTCAAGCTTACTTTTTCAAGTGCCTGCTCTGTGCTAGCAGCAAATGTGAAACGCCTGGCAACGTGGGCGCGTGCTCGGTAAGGCCTGTTCTTCATCAGGAGGCCATGCCTTCGGCACCTCACGCTGCGCTCTTGGTGCCAGTGGCGCGCTGGGAGTCAGCGTTTCCAGAGGTCCTGGTGCCCTGCTGTCACTCCGTAGAACATGGCGTTCTGCGCTGCAGTCCGCTGCAGCGTGTTTGTTTATATCGAAAAAGCGGCGAATGCTTCTATGCCATGTACTCCTAAAATGCAGCACTTCCTGGGTTAAACACAGCCGGCAAAAACAATGCGATTGCGTTTCATTTCATTGCGTGACAGACGCCATTTTATGCTGTCTAGCGAGCCATTCACCCAAAAGCCAGCTCGAGCCACTCTTAAGGGCTGCTGGGGAAGAAGCATGCTTCCTTTTATTCGACCCTTTCTTCGTTAGGAATTATGGATAATCCTGGACTTCTTCAAACACTTAGGTATTTTCACATACTGTTATATGGAAAGCCAGTCTATACTAATGGACAGCTTCATTGTTTTGTCTCAGGCATATGTTTCCTTAGTACACAAACAAGTAATGTAGCTATGCAAAACTAGTCATAACTCAAATACCGTCTTACTCTTGTGTATTTAACAACACCGTTCTGATTTAGGATATACTCAAAATACTTTGTCAAGTCAAAAATGTGAGAAATTTCAGCAATTTGGTTGTGTACAAAATTTTCAAAATGGAATGTATGCATCTTTTGTGCTGTCTTCTTCAAAACGAAGAGGCCTACTCACATTGTCAGGCATGTCCTCGAAGTCCATTCAATGGTTGCCCTCTGAGTATGCTTCTCTAGTTGAGTTTCTTGATTCTCGTACTTTTATAAGGTAGCTGAACTGCGACTGCTCTTGGCAAACGGCGCACAAACCTTGTTGTGCTGCTCGGTCACAGTAACATTAGCCGTAGCCACATCACCTTCACCAGCAGTGCTGCACACCTCTCAGTAGGCATGGAAGGAGCTGTGGTAGTGGTGAAAGCCAGTTGATTCTCTGACTAGTGGAGAGGGATACAACTGCTATTGACAGGCCTATGCATGCACCTGAACTGTCAGGTGCAGTTATAACACCTGCAGTGGTTCTTTGTCGGTCTGAGGTTGTTCTGCCCAGGGAATCTTTCATTGGGTCCTCATCCCCATAAGAGGACTCACCAATCAGCCAATCACAGCTCAGTACTGGCGGAACCTGGGTACGATGATCAGTGCCATTATGATTTTCCATGTTCTTTCCAAGGGTATAAACAGTGGGCTGCTTGTCTTCTTATTCCTTGACCAGAAAGTCAACCTGTTGGCATTCTGTTACCAACAAGAGCCAGAGGACATAGAAGCGGCAGACAAAGCAAGCAAGTCTGGCCTTACCTCAGAACAACCAGGTATGCACCGCTCCCAAAATGTGCATATAGGTTTAGCTGCATATTTTCGAGGATATGGCTACTTGTGTTGATCAACCTTTACCTACGATCACACAATTTGGGCAAGTGGGGAATAAGCACAGATCCTAAGTTTTCTGGTTTTACGTTGTGCAATTTAGCCATTAGATGTGTATCTCTTTCTCGCTCCTATTTTGCATCACAGGTTAAAGCTTTTCCTTTAATTTCTTGCACATGAAGAGCGTTGGTGGCAGCCAGAAGCCACATAGAGGCACCGCTCATTTTGGACTCGAAGGTCCAAGAAGACCTTGAATCCTTCCCAAGATAAAGATAAAAACGAATTTATGGTTGAAATTAGGAGCGATTTTGACTAGCAAAAAGTGATGGGTCGTGACATTCAGCTCATGATTTGTTACTAATTTTCATATAATTACATAAAGGTTCTTGGCATTTAGGGGGCGCAGCCTCAGCCCGATTGAAAAAAGATTACTTGGAGATCTAGAACCATTTTGGAAATCTAAGCTGCTTCTCATAAATAGGAAATTTAGCTCTCACCCGCAAGGGAAACAAAGACATACGTATACGTTTCCCAATTTCGGTTTTGCTATGGCACACTCTTTTTGACTTTTTGCAACAACAAAAAAATGCAAGCATTTCTGTAAAATTGATTCTGTCCTGCTTTATCACTTGGCCACACTTTCTCATCTCTCTCTGGTGATTCTGTCCAATGCCTTGCCCGGAGGAAAAGTGGATTTATGGAACAGACTTGGTATATGTTACATTTTTAATTGCAGATATGGCAGTTAATGCTTCCGTTTGGTCTCTGGTCAAAGAATGGAAGCCATCCTACGAGCGCCAGTCTGATTTTTTAAAGTTTTTTCTTAATGTATTTATGTTTGACTTATTCTTTGAGCCAAAAGTATTTGTACAGAAAACACTTACATAAATTACCACACTATATAATTGATATGTATAACTTTGCCTTAGATATCTTATGTTAACCCTGTTACAGGCTTGTTTTTTCTTTAAAAAAATATTCAATAAAGTATCTAGAAATTATAAAAATATATATATTTTAGTAGAATTCATGATAATAAACAATAGTCACCCAGGACCAGCTCTTAATTGTTTAACTGGAATCATGGAGGAAATAATAAACACTATGTAAGAAATATGCTTCCTAAAGAGGTAGGCCAGTCGGAACTGGGCTGGAAGCAGAGTTGGTTGAAAAAACAAGAGGCGAGCATATGCAGTACAGGTTGCGCTGCCCAATACCAGACAAAAGCGTGTCTGAGTGCAGGTTGGTAAGACGTGCGCACCCAACAAATGTGTACACTTCCAAGATAAAACATGGCCGGAGGTAGATCGAGGAGAGCAACACGTGCCTCTCCTTTGCCAAAGAATTAAGTGGGCGTCCATAATGCTGCTGTCTGACAAGCAGGAGTGCACTCCCAACACTGAAGAAAGGCCAAGCAGGTGTTCGACGAATATGGCCGAGGAGAAATACCACAGTGCAAGGCAGAGAAGTACTGCAGGGCAAAACTCATAATTGACCCCTCAAATGAAAGCAACTTCTGGGTGCTAACATGTTCTCTGTTAGTGTCAGTTTAGTTTATTGTTTTAACCAAGTTTGTTCCTTGGTGCTGGTTTAGATAAGGCTTCTTTTCTGGGTAGAGGTGTTTCTGAGACGTCACTGGGGTTGCAGAGAATGTCACCATTATTCTTTGGAGACGCGGCGATGCATAGGGTCTGCCTGCCAGTGGATGAAGTCATCCTGGAACCTGTTCTATAGCTCTCTTTGAAACCTGTCATAATGTGGCAGGGCAGTAGGTTGCTACAGGTTGCTACAGGTTGGCTGGCGGTTTAGTTAAGAGGTTCAGATAGGCAGGAAAGCTTACCCTGTAGGCACTCTCTCAGAGAATCACCAACACACAACAAAATGAATCCCCGGCGTGTTCATATTCAACAGATGGCCTGAAACTGAGAGCCGTCTGCAGAAGAGTTGTTCTGTTCCTATGGATGCAGACATCATATTCTAAAATCTCATCTAGAGTTTACGCAGTGCATTTTGGCATCACCCGTGAATTTTAGATCTTCTCCTTATTGATTTTAAATGATAGGGTAGCTCTTCAGCAACAGTGGAATTATCAGAGAAGATACCATAACTCCACAACATTGTGGCACTTTCACAGGTTCCCTGTACCTCAAAACATTTATTTTTAAAGGCCATGTTACTTGGTGAACTTCAAATTTAAAACATTTTGGATCTCTGATCCACCTTGGCAGTCTCCTTGTTCCGATGTCTCTAGCTTGCACTAGTGCCTCTCGAATAGTGTGTTAGGATTTCTCGCCAATGCTGTCAATGCCACTTCTCAATCCGTGGCCTCTGCCTCCTTCTCTTACTCGTTTCATCACTTACCCACCCACTCCCAGTTAGCTTTCTTGCTACCTAACTCCCTGCAGCCCTTAGGTTGCCTACCCACTCCACACAAGCGTTTTCCGGTGCGATGCTAGCATATTTTGGACCATCACTTTCATAATTCCTCCTATTAAGTTGTCCCCTTTCAATTTTTTCTTATCTCCCTTCAGTACATTGGAGTGACATAAAGCATCTTACAAATAATGAAAATAGAATTATATTAAGATGCATTTATTTATGTGTAATACCTGGATGTAGAATCTTCGAGAAACAACTTTGGTTCAGTTCCCTATGCCTGAAAATATTTTTCTCGCCCGGTACCAAACCTCTGACTCTTTGGAGCCTCATGATTTTGTTTCTCTTCATGATGCTTACTCTTGAGCCAATCAATTTATATGTTTTAACACTATTGATTAAAAAATATTTTACTTGATTGACTTCAGCAAAGATGATCTGTGATTCTTACAATTTCTACCTTGATGTCGAAGGTGGTCTTCGAACAAAGGTGCATTTTTTACATTCACCCCAGTCCCTGTTTTATCTTCGAATTCTGCCTACTAGTCCCTAAATCCTCGGGAGGAAAACTCCGTAAACTAAACATTGGCTGGGTGTAGCAATTCTATCTAGAAAGATCAAACACTTTTTTTTCTTTTTTGCTTTGTGTTGGGTGACAAATAAGGCATCTTCAAAATAGGTTTGCTCAGGAGGAAAGTCCAATAAATCGTTTTTTATGTAAGGTTCCAAGTTAGCCTGCACTTACAGAGCTCAGGTTCACTGCATTAGAGCCACCACATAAACCACTTCAACCATCAAATAAATTCCTTTGGTAGAAATTTGTAAATTTGCATCTTGGGCTACTGGGCAATCACTAGCCACTATTTTGGACACACGTGGGATAATTCTTGATTTAAATGAGCGCTGCTGCAGAGCCTGGTTTATTGGAAGTTTTTGTTGAACCTATACAAGAAGTGTGTCTTATAGGTTACTGCTTAGATGCTGGAGTCTTAAGGTCCTGCTATGTGTTGGATGGAGTGAAGTCAATGTAAAAGTTGGGGTAATTTAGGAATTGAATCTCTGAACCCCTTCCAGCCACCGTCTCTGTAATTTACCATTTAAAGAACAAACAATATCAGTGAATAGATTGGAAATGGTAGACGGTGAAAGTGGGGTTACCTGAAGGTAAATGAGGACGGGACATTTTTCTGCCACCATAACTTTCCATGTTAACGTTTTTATACAGTTGGAATTTTCTTTAGATCTCCAGAGGTAATACTTGGTTCATCAATTCATAATTAGATCTTTGTAATTGGTTATGATTCAGTAAAACCCCATGATCAATGCTGTACATGTATGGAACAGTCAATCCCTTGCAAAGCAGCAGTTTATTTTAGGCTTCTATTTGTTTTGGCATGTCTGAGCATCTTGCTCTGGTATAAATAGCACAACACATAATGCTACTTTTCTGTGTTTATAATAGAACAACGCAAATTGAGGAAAGTGCTTCAGCATCACTAAGTTTGATGATGGACCAACAGAAGTTACATATGTTAATGTCAGCAGCAGAAATACATATGTTCATGCTGAACATATAATCAAAGCAGAAATGCTGTCTGGGATTAAATAATTTAATGTCAATGAGAATCAGGCTAGGGTGATTCTGAACTACTTTTGGGAGATCTGTGATGATTGCATCAATGTCAAGAACATTGCAGAGGTCAGTGTAAGGATCGGGATATTTTCTATCAAGCAATGCTGTAGGTACTCTAACGGTGTATGTGGTCAACATACTGCAATACTTTCAACCCATGTGTATTCCATGCCCGTGTACGCAGGTAACTCGAGGAGGGAATGAGAGTGACAGCCATGTGAAACAATATGAGGGGGCCAGTGGGAGACGGAGGCGGCGGGGGCGGGGGGGGGGGGGGGGGGGTTCTGGGGGATTTGAAAGGGAACCTAGGAGATTTACTTCAGTGTAATCTAGCGGGGGAAGGGGGTATAGGGCAAACCAGACAGTCCAACAGGTAGAGCCAGGTATTAAAATAAAAAATACAAGAGGGGTTTCCCTTTACTAAGTGGGGACTTTACAAACAAAATGGAGGAGCGCAGAAAACGGGGATTGAGGAGACAATTGAGTTCAGTAGCTTAGTGTGAGAACAGCACAAATGGGGGTGATGGAACAGTGAGGTTCCTGCACTACATTCAACCAAAACCCTTTTTAGACATAAGGTGCCTGCAGCCTCCTCATGCTCAGATCATAGGAAGGTTTGTGGATGAAATTACTGAATGGGCAGTATATGGGATGCCTATTTTTGTCATCACCGTGCAGTGTGATCAGCTGTCATTTTATTCTTAGGTACAAATGGTTTTAAGTTGAACCCCTGAATATTTCCAGGTGATGACACAGGCGTGTTTGAGTCATGTAAAATAGTTAACATATTGGTGCAGTCATTCAGTGCATTTAGGAACTATTTGGACATGCTTGACCTACTTAGCATTAGATTACGCTTGGAAGGATGTGGTAAATGTGGTGAAAGGCAAGAGAATACAGGGTCTGATCGTTTCCTTTAAAGTGGAAGTATTGGTAGACCTACTAGTTGTTAAGCTTATCTGATTACAGCTGCATCCCCTCCAAGTGCAGTTAAAAAAGAAACGATTGTTCGAAATGAGCTCACTTCTTCTAAAGGCAGCAGTGTTTACACCTTCATGCATGCTCAGCGTTTGTGAGCGCTGGGTATGCTTGTGATCCTCACTATCATGCTTGGGATTCACGGACTGGCGCGTCAATAATTTTAGAAAAACCTGGCACTACCGGAGAAGCTCTTTAAAGACCATGCATTATTGCCACTCCTTACAAGACTTGGACACGGGGACCCACGTACAATTCACTGCAGCCTCTAAATGTTTCCTGTGTCACTTTGGAATATTTTCACACACACATACATTGTAAGTATAAGGCATAGAATAATCCCGCCAGCAGAGCCATTAGTTAAAAATATAGGAAAGCACTAGACCGAAATGGAACATATTGCCAAAACCACAGATAAAGAGGATTCAATTTAGGAACACACTTAAGACATCTGTAACGATGATCACTGGAGCATTCCCTTTCCATTTTCTCCACCATTGCCTGTACGAACACTCAGGCACTTCTGGACTTGCACTGTCTGCGCTCAGATAGTTGTCTTTTGACATTGTTCAATTCTAGAAGATTTCTGGCACCTTGTTCCTTTTGGAAAACCTGATCTATTTCCTCTTCCTTTGTTTCCTGGCAAATTAAGATCCCAGGCTATTCCCACACCTCGGGGGTCTGCAGATTACTTTTTGCTGTATCTGGAGTGAGAAGTTACTACATTCAGGGGAGTGCCTTTCAGTGTGTAATAACTCTGTGAAGTTAATGAACTGTGAGTCTGGTGCAAAGTTTTTGTGTTTCCAAGCCCAAACTGACATAGTTGACTGTGATTACCTCAGGTTTCAATATTTTCACACCTAGAAGTAAAATCTGATTCCTTCAATGCAACTGATAGCGTCAGTCATTTGTTGTTTGAAGGAAAGTCATTTTGGACAAAAAGTCAGGTGCTTTTAAAATAATTTGTTTCTTGTGGTATTTCTTCTTGTGATACAAGCTGTATTTAGCCTAAGAGTTTCTGAATTCTGGGACCTTTATTGCGTGTACTCTGTCCCCCTCCTCCACCTTGCAGCAGTGCAAGAACAGGCTCATAATCTGCGGCTGTTTCCTAGATACTTTGTAGACTTGTTATAGGCACAAGAAGCCTCAGTCCTAAAGATTTTGTTTGAATCTACCGCACAATATCCCACTGCATCTCAGATATCGACCAGTTGTCATGTACAGTATCTCTAGAGATGTGCACTGAACCACATCTGGGGATGCCTGCTTCATCCTTGGACATTTTTGAGGTGCAGTTGAGCGAATTTTTGTGAATTCCGTTTACACACGAGGTTCCACAAACTGTTTTGAAGTCAGCATTAGGCAGCTAATGTAAAACTGAGATATGGAAGAACATCTCCTAGCTTGCTGTAGAGAAAATGCTCGTAATCCTGTCCACAGTGCTCAATTACTTTTCAGTGTGCTCTTGTAACCTCCTTCCGTCGCATCCCATTTTTAATCACCAGTGGATTAGTGCACTCAGCTCCTACTCAATAGAAGCTAGCAATACAGATCACCCACCAATGTCTTAGGAATGGAAGGTGAAAGCAAAACGAGGCCTCGGGAGAGTTCAAATAATTTATTTTTAGATGGTTCCGCTGTAAGACCATTAAAGGCCCTTTTCACGAGGATGGGGAAAGTGCCTACTAATGTAGTATGCTTTATACTCTTTAGACATTACCCGGGCTCTTAGCATCAGCATCAGCCCCTGTGGGCAAAACATATTGAGTCGCGAGTGGTAGCACTCTACCTAGTAACGTCCATGTATCCATCTTCGGTACGATTTTTATTTGTATTTTGTCTCTTTTGTAGCCTTCTTCAGGTTCCCACCATTTAGTACATTTTCGTGTCTATAGAAGTTTTAGCCCCAAAGGCATGAGGCTTCGCTTTTTTTCTCGAAGCTGTTACAGATCGCCTTACTCTCACTTTCTGAAAGGAACTTTCTTTAAAAAGGGAAGGTCACTAATTACTAGCTTTAGGATGCGGAACCTTTAGACTTCTTTACTCCAAATCCCGATAAGGCAAAAATGTTCTTGGTGTGCAACTACGTATTGACTAAATTGTAAAAGCTTAAAAGCAAGCAAATACTAAAATGTTATTTCGGATTTCGTACCGCTGTAACGTTTCAGTTTGGACAGCCCTGTATTACTCAGCTTTATTTAGCAACACTCTTTCTTGGACACCAATCACTGATCTGAGAACAGCCTTTAGTTTGGCGCTGGTATAGTGCACATGGCTTTACAAGAAAACGGCACTCAATTAAGCCATTTTGTAGAAGCACATTCTGACCCCACAACACAATGCTGGGTCGATTGAAGCATGTCTTCTCTGTTCCTTCTAACCTTCTGTACCATGAATGTACTCATTCTATTCATCCAATATATATCTAGTCCTGCAATACCCTCCTAAACCTATTAGCTTCCCACATACCACATCCATAGCCAGTTACAGGCTATTGATTGACAGCACACAATTCACCAGGTAGGGTAGTGCAGTGGTGTTTGGGTAGTGTACACTGTTCACCTAACCTGCTACTTTTCACTCATTTCCACAGACACCTCCTTTGGAATAGTCTTCCTAGTGAGACCAGAGCTGCTTCATCTCTAGTTTTTCAAGAGCACCATCATAACCCATCTCAAAAGTCTTGAAAGCATGTACTACTAAATATTCCTGTGCACCTGAATTCCTACCTTTGGCTAGAGACACAAGAAACAGCATCCCAAGAACTAGCCATGTAAACGTGTGTTGTCTAAAATAGTTCGTAAGGCATGTTTCAACGTCTCGACTCCTCAAAACTCACAATCCTGTATGGTTATCTCGTTGTTACCAGCTCCTGTTTTGTTATCTCAAGTATCTTCATTTTACTTTGTTCAGTACTTATGGGTGAAGGACTTCCAAACAAATGAAAATAACTACAGAAATACTCATTTAGAAGGAGTACAACTCCAGAGAGGGTTATTACACAAATGGGAGGGGGTATTAGCAATAGCCAATATGGTTTTAGAATTTCTGTGGAGACGAAGTTACTTTTTGTTTCAATCAGTACAAATATATTGATTAAAGACAATCACTGTTTCTACCCTCGATTTAATGTTGATTTGACTTAAATCTCTCACTTTAGTAGCTGATTGCATTTAGTTGTTCTCTGGCATGGAATCTTCACTAATATTAATAAACAGTAAAATACCCCCACACAACAGTAAGTTTTCGGACCCAGCATGTTTATGGAGATATTGTAATGGTTATAATGGAGAATGAAGATATCCCTAATAGAGAATTTTATTTTGAAGGTATTATATAGCAACTCACAGGTATCTGAGTGCTTTACACTTGTTATAGAACAGAGACATATACGATCAGTATAAATATAGTTAAAAAAAGGAACATTATATGACAGAATGTCAGGTAGGGCGGGATCGCCATCATGGTAGGACACAAAGTCAGAACAGTAGAATAACAAGCGAGCTGTGTCCTGAGAGAAGAGAAGAGACCAGGTGGACTCAGCAAGAAGAGTTCCAAGGACCTAGGGCATAATTTACCTTCTTTCTTCATGGATGCCGTTGAGGGATTCAGTCTGGTTTCGGGGGGGGGGGGAAGCGAGTTTCAAATTCTTTGGGCTATGCCAGAGAAGGTTCTGTTGTAGATTTTCTTTTTAGAGAATCTGAGGTCCCAGCAGTAAAGTGCAGGAGCTTCTAGATGATTTGAAGCCCCCAGAGAGTACAAGCTTCTGAGCCAGGTAACTTGGGGTGTTGAAGTGTAGGGCTTTCTGGGTCACGCATTCAATTTTCAGCTAAATTCTTGTTTCATAGGGCAGCTAGTTGAGGGATTTCAAATCAGGAGTGATATTGTTGTTTCTTTTCGAGTCATAGCCCTGATAGAGAACTGGTGCTAGAAGTAAGTAACATTTTGTTCCTCGATGCATTAGTGGCTACTTTTGCGCACTTCTCATTTCCACATACCATCACCTTAATACTGAAAGACAGTAAAGTCCCTACGTTGTTCCTGCATATCTGTTTGCTATGGTGTATCCACAGACTAACAGATGATATTTGTTGTATAGCAGTAATGTTTAAGCCTTCCACCTGTGATAACACTCTGCAGGGGTTTTGCTAAACGTTATAGCCCAGTTGCTTAGCTAGCACCTACAAACAAATCATTAAATGGCCCATGTTTTATGGTCGAGATTAGTATGCAAACACGATAAGGTTAAAATATATACCTCTGTTGCACTGCATATCATGAGAAGTGAGCAGGTAGGATAAGTGTTCTTCTGTGAAGCTCCTGTGTTCAGTTACGGTCTTGACGACTCAATGTCTGGACTGTGCTTGGGAAAAATAATTCAGACGAATTACTTTTAAAAAGTCCTAAAGCCTTCTGAGTGACGTTTCAGAATGGCTACTGGAAAACATGAATATGTACAAAAAAGGAATTTCAAGTGTGAGCTATTTTGCCCGTGGTCATGGTTCAGGTCCATTTCCACTTCACTTCATTATTTTTTCTACCGAGCCAGCAGTGTACGATTTAGTGATACTATTCCACTTCCAATGCGTTGTATATCTGGGAGTTCAGAGGGTTTGATAAGATGCTGGAGCTGCACTCCTCTTGAAGCATGGATTGTGAGGGCTGGTTTTGCCATGCCATGACAGTAGGAGAAATGTCTCTTGTGCTTCACTCTACTTGAAGTGATTCCATCTGAAGGCCAGAATCCACCGAAGAATAAGCTGCCAATTAACACAACAGTTAACTGTGGCCCTCCTGCCCACCTTCAGAGCTCGGGAACTACACTCCTGGTGTCAGCATGGGGCCAGCAACACCCTAGACTTCCTTTTATCACTTAATCAGATACTGCCTAAACTTTACCAGTGTGAGCCCAGAGCTTCATTTGGTGGATAGCACGGCAAGAATATAAACAGTGCAACTCCTCTTCAACACCCCGATCCTCCACTGCGCTCCAATATTTTGTGGACTAGACTCGAACTGTAATGCGTCTCTGATCAGGTTATGGGATCAGGAATATATTCATGTGAAATCACACCATTTTTCCATCAAGAAGCACCCTCAGTATGGCCAACACCATCGTTTCAGGCCCATCTACTTTGGGATTCACAATGTAGACTTTAGGTGCACCATATTATAGCAGCAGAACTCTCTTCCATGCTCCTGCCTGAGCCAACTTAACCACAGTTCTTCAGAAGCTTGGTACCAAGAGATCCTGCATCCATTATACTTGATCCCTTTCGGAAAAAACACCCAGTGTGTCCCCCTGAGTAGGTCCCGCCAAGATTTCAGCTTATCACTTTGCACAGGGCCTTGCATTACACTGATGCACCTCCTTATAGCAATGCAAACAAACAACGCCTTATCCCGTGGAAATTAAATTGCTGCTAGTTACATTAAAACAAGAGTACAACTCCCTGACCTGCAGCAACTCGCTAGCAGTACTTTATCAGCGATGTCCTTATTGTCAAATCACTACTATTTTGCTTTGTAATCCTACAGGAATTTTGGGATGGTAAATGTTCTTCGTGGCTATATGGACCCCATTTCACCATGATTTCTATTACCATTACTATAACTAAATGTACCTTACCCGCATTCCTGGTGCGTCTGGATCGTGTATAGCTGCTTATATGGGTCTGTCCCATATCCCTTTAGCAGCAACATTTAAGTATAACCAGAAATCTTAGATTGGGTTTACTTCTGCAGTCTGTCTAACCTCTTCCAAAACGTGCACCGACAGAATCACCCTATTTAAAATGATCAACAAAAACTCGACCTATAGTATTCGCCCTCTTGCCCTTGGTACTTAGGGGGTGAAGCTAGGCACGGTCATGGGGTGTGGGGTGGACAGAAAGACATCCTGGGCAAAGTGAGGGTCATGAGTGGAGGAGCACTGAGGAAAGACTGAAAACAATAACAACTGTGAGTTCAACAGCTTCTTTCTTAACATAAATGTTCAGTGATATCTCAAAAGAACTGCTCCTTCACAGCTCTCTGCACCCTTTCAATTCTTTCTGCACAAAACTCTATTTGGCTTTCAGCTTGCCCTGTGGGTCACATTTCTTCTCTGGCAAACTTTTCTTTAGGAAAATTGGGACATTTCTTGATGGGGCGGTGCCTCTGATTGGCCAGTAGTGCAGGATCACTAAGTTGTTTGACAAGTGCCAAGCGATAATTTCCAAGTTTTGTTTTGACCCTGGAAGGTTTCTGCTGTTATAAGCATAGCGAGATTCAGTTTCAGACTTAAGAAACAAACTACTGAGAGGACTTCGAATAGAATAAGACTTCACATTTATAATACAAGCTTATGCAGCAACAAACAACATTTTCACTGCTGGCCCAGCACCTCACTGTGGTGCTAGAATACAAACGTTATATTGAAGATTTTATGATTCACCCATGCTCATTATTTGAGCACGACTGCAAGCCAGCGTCATCATCAGCAAAAATAATTACCTGGTGACTGCCTAATGCCAAAAGGCAAGGTATCAAAACACATCTCGGATATTATTGGAAAAATTGTTAAGTTCCTGATCAGCAATGATGATGCTAGAAACAAAGAGTGAGATGGAGGTATGTGGGACCTAAGCAGATCCAAGCAGGGGGAGGCCAAACACCTTTGGCAGCAAGGGTGCAAACCAGTCGACTGACAGCAACTGTCCAGAGCCTACCCACTATCATTTAGGGCACGTTTAGGGTAAATAAAACACACCCAAAGAAAGCTTTAGCGCAAACAAGTTCAGCAACGACCGAGTTCACCTAACTATTTAGTGTTTAACGTGGGTCTGGAATAAGTAAGACAACCCCAAAGAAGAAGGAATCTGAACTCACATGGAATAGATTGAGTGCTAATAAGTGAAATATTAAACTGACCCAGATCCCCTAACATATATTTTAATATAGGCTTGGAATAAATAAAACACCACCCTTGGGCTTGGGGTTCCTTCCGGTGAGACCCGTTGCTGTAATTACTTATTAGCTTATATGAATTAATAAAGAATGGGTTTGGAAGTCCACTACTTGTTTGTTATTGGTGTTGTCTTCTAGGGCACAAATCTAAGTAAAGATGAGCTTTAAGAATTGGCCCCTTTCCTTCAACTGCTTTAAAGATATCTCTGGCCTTTATAATGCCACATTGTAATTCCTAGATAATTTAACCTGTTACAAGTAACTTTGTGCATTACCTTTCATTGCTGCTGCTTTTAATTTATAAGAATTGTCCATACTCCTTAACAGGTTCCCTTGATATTTCCAGAGTCTGTCTGAGGGATCAGAGTGGAAGTAATGGCAGCGGAAGTGTGCCTGCTCCCAGTGTATCATGCAATGTTTATAGCTTGTGGCTACTACTTCTAATATTGTCATGTGCACCATAAGCATGCCAGGAGCCATCATTGTAGAGCTAAGAAGCAAGATTGAATCCCATTATTTTCCGAATACTGACTGCCATCTGATGTTTGTGAAAGGCTAATCTTACATTTTGCAAAAGCAAGCTATTGGCCCAAATGATTGGCAAGCGGACATCCTACTTGAAATGAAAAACCTTCGTTATATACTAGGGGGAATGACAGCTTACTGCATGCTGATTTCAGCGTACTGCATGCTGGTGCTTCCCAACGGCAGCTTTAGAGTGTGAAATGTTATCCACAGAGCAGTACCTATAACTCAAGTAGAGAAATCCAGGGCAATCTTAATTAGTCTATGCGTGCTTAAAACAAATGTTCTTAGTTGTTTCTGGAATTGCAGGTGACAAAACACAGATCTGATCTCCATCTTTGTTTGCTTGCAGCCTCATTATGCACAGTTGTTAATGCTGGTGCTATTGATGCACACAATTGAAGACAGAACACGGTGTAGGTAAATAGTTAGTGGGATACGTAGGCCTGGGAGTCCATTTGTGCCATTGGCATCTTTGAAGATAATGATGCAACAGCAAAGACGGAGCAGATTACACCAAGGAAAGCTGACAATGTTACTAACAACATGTAAAAAATAAACCTGTTAGAAAAACTCTGTCATGAGATGAAACAAAACAACACTAAGCATACAAAAGAAATACAGTTGCCATCAATATATCAGAAGGAGAAGAAAGGTGCTTTCAATCTTGATCTATGTTTGTCAGTAAATGCCTTTGCACTCTTCATAAGTTAAATGATATCGCTATTGACCTTGAAGTAGGACTTCCCAAACATATGGAATATTGTTGATATTTTTAGGTCATTGCACCTGATCTCTAAGGCGTAAAACAGTTACAATGAAAGCAGAGTGCCAGTTTTCAAGTACATAAAACATGATTGTAGTTGCTTATATTGAGATCCACAAAAATAATCTCAAAGTAACTAAAATGCACATACATTTTTATTTTTTTTAAACTACATCTAATTCGACATTTAAGCCTGACTTTAGCCCTAAACCTAACACTATTTTATCCCCAATCCCTGAATTGTCTCCAAGTCTAATTAACACTAAAACCAACCATATTCTGGATCCCAGGCCATAAGGCACCAAAGGAAAGCAAGGAACCAAACCAATGATAACCTTTGTTTTAAATTCCACTTTGACGCAATTACTTAAAGCGTGTCTTCAACATAAGATATATAGAACATATTTTAATATACCATTTTTGGTGATTGTGCACTAATTTCATGCGTTAGCCTAGCATAACATTGTTGATGTTATTTGTTGACCTAGTATTTTTTGGGGTGGATTTATAGAAACTGTCCATTGCCGCAGTATCGTAGTGATTTTGGGCCACATTTAAAACATAAAATTAAAGATCCATAAATTTTAAGAGAATCCAGCGGATCCCCCGATTTGACTATTGCAAGTAAAATTTTACACAAACATTTCCTCGGTACCAACTGACTTTTTGGAGAGAGGGATGGGTACATGCAAGTTGTGTTTTTCACATCAGAAGGAAGCGGGAGAACAGTTTGTTCTGCCTCTGGGGTATTTTAGGCAGCATGACCCTCTTAGGAAACCTGCATTGATTATGTCCCACACTGTCACTATTCTTGGTGTAAAAAAGCAGCTTATGGGATTGCTGGAGGTCATGCCGTGTTTTTACCAATCTGAGAGCAGTAGGATCTGGTTGCTGAATGGGCTGGCCTCCCGGGAAAGCTTCGAATTTCTCATCAGGCGGGTGGCCTCAAAAGCCCATCAGCACTGGAGTGGAGTCAGTCGCATTGACTTGTCAGACGCTTCTTCAGCCCTATCAGCCTTTTGGAGCTGTACGCCTGCAGGGAAATGTAGCTACATTCCAGAAAGCCTCTGTCCAAGTATCTTAAATCCAGTGTAATTTTTAGCAAAGCAATAGAGATTATTATACATCGTGTTATACATGCTGGTCATACACTGGTAGAAAAGTGGCCTAGTATTTTATTACTTGTGCATCTGTAAATAAGCAAAATAGACATCGTGTCTTTGATGCACAAAGAGTTTTAATTTTACAAAGCATTTGAATTTGGGACACAGGATTTGATTTCTCCAAAGTTAATAATTTGTGTGTGGGAAAACTCGTTGCCGGGTGTGATTGTGAGATAGTACGGGGAGTGGGCTTATTTTATTGTTTTGAACATTCAATGGTCCTTGGGCATGTAGCATGGAAGCGCTAGTACTATTAATCATTTATATAGACCACAACATAAAGTGAAACATTTAATTTTTGTTGAGGTAACTGGTGTTTGCACTATCCAGTTCAATTGTATTTATGTATTTAAACTCTGAAGGATGAAACGTGTGTAGGCCCTGCATAGTTGAGATCGGATTTGCTTACTGTTCATGCAGTGGCTACTCTTCTCTGTGGAGTTAGACCTTCAGTAGCTCTATGGCCTGGGGCGCAAAACCATCTCCCTCCCTTAGAGGTGAAAGTAGTAGTCTTGAAAGCCCAGGTGATGCCTTCCGAGACTTCAGATACTCCCTTAGAGGTGAAAGTAGTAGTCTTGAAAGCCCAGGTGATGCCTTCCGAGACTTCAGATACTCAACCACAAATCTCAGTATTGAGCTTTGGAGACGCCATCCTAACATTGAGGCAGTAGAGGGACATTTTGGTTGCAAAACTCCCTCAAAACTTCTGTGCCAGAGCGTGGAAATATCTGCACAAAAGCGCAGCGAGTATGCAATACGATAATAAAATATATAAGTGGATGTGTGACTTCTCCATTTCACCACTTCAGTCTTGTCTCAGCTTGAATGGCCAGCCGCCATGAGGAGCGCTATGTCTTCTTGGCACATTGCAGATGGTGAATAGAAGGCCCCATCGCACTAGTCCAAATTGTGTGTTACTGGGCAAATTACAGCGTCCTTCCATTATCTGCCAAACTGGGAGTACTCGCAAGCATGTCAAGTCCAATGCTATGTGCTATGCTTAAAATAAAACTGAAATAATTATAATGTGCGTCAACGCTACCCCATGCAATTCCGGTTTCTTTCTGGAAAAAATACTTCGTTTGTCATAATTATTTTTCAGAGGTGCAATTAAGAGTCATACTCCTTTGTTGTAGAGGAACATGAAACGCTCTCCGAAGAGCAGAGGGGGTGGATATTTGTGTACTTTTCCGCAAGAGCTCCCGCAGGGGCACAGCTTCTTCAAATGATGAAGAAGATGACTCTGCAGGGAGCAGAGCTGGCGACGAGCAGGCCACGGAAGTGCACAGTAGTGCAGTCCCCAGGCCGCTGCCTTCTCATTCGACAGAGCGGAGTTTGAAATAGCGCCCACACCATGGCCTACGTACGTCAGGCGCCTGCCGGGATGGGTACCGAAAGCAACACCCCGAAGCATGGAAGGGAGTAGGGCTAGGATAAAAAGGGTCGCCGAGTCGGTGCGACGTCACCGAAAAGCCTCAGTGGCGTTACTAAACTCGATTGGGGCACATAGAGGATTGTGGCTTCAGCAAACACGACTTGTAGTGCGCTTGAATTCACGCAGTAACTCAGAAGACAGTGCTCATGGGCGGCGGCTAGAGCACCTTCTGAGCTTCCAGCAGTGTGCTTTGAGTTTTTTTTTTATTTAAAACTAATGTATCATCTCTTTTTCATATCTGAGTAATATTATAGCTGCCCTTTAACTGCCACAGTGTGAAGAGGGGCTGTGTATTTACTTAGGCGGCCTCACGATAGGAACACAGAAAGAAATCCCACACCAACCTCAAGAAAGCAGGTTTTAGTTGGATGGAGTGGGCATCTTATAAAATACATGGTCATGTTGTGCTCAAATCACCTTGCGTTCCTACAGGATTTGGGAGGCTTGGGCCCTGTTTGATCATCCAGTATGCAGCCTATCACCCCTTCTAGTCTTACCTGCCTGCAAAGTTACACTTTCCTTCTCTTAATCAGGTCACAAAATAGGTGGAGACTAGGTAGGCCAGGTATTCTAAGAGCTCAGCATCTACATGCTTATTTACCTTCAGTACTAGTTCAAGAGCAAATATTAAGTTAGAGTTTCAGGACAATCTATGGTAGAGCAAAAAGAAGGGTAATTGGCAATCTATGAGGGTTTTGTGTTTCTCTGTTATCTTATTCAAAGATTCCCATTGTGCCAACTCATCGGTCCCATCTCTTCAGACACCTTGTTCGTATTTCTTTGAAAAGTATCTGGTTTAGGGCCCCAAATGTTGTAATCTGGCACCAAGAGAAAGAAGGTGTTTTTAGCCAGGTCCTACCACACTTAGTTAGGCACCGAGATGAGGCTTTTGAGCCTGAAAGAAATAGTACCCTTTTACGTGTCACCAGTTAATCTTAGAATTCAGTGCACCTACTGGGAGATGCGAGCCACATGCATAGAAGATTTCCCTATAGCGCTCTGCCTCCCATGGGCGGATTGGGCTGGGGTGTAACCAGCCGAGCATCAGGCATAGCCATTCATTTTATGAACATTGGAGGGATGAATGGCTGATTACACCCAATGAGATTAGCTCTTAGGACCTTAGGGGTATACAAATGTCATCAGCACGTGCCTTGACCATGAAACACCCTAACCAGCTTATTACAGCAAGGCACACAGATGATCACTTCCTAATCATGGCTGCAAGTAAGGATGCGAGCTGGAAGGCCCCTTAGTGCTGGAGGATTAGAATCTTGCTGAAGAAGATATGGAAGTCAATAATAAAATTGTGTTGATATAACTGTGAATAATGAATTTGAAATGCCTTGTCATGTTTATGAAATGTCAAATAATAAACATGGCCGTTTTTACACCCACCCAAATCTCTGTCGATGATTTAATGTGGGTATCAGGTTATCAGGAGGGAGCGGGGGGCATGCTGGGGGATCCGGGTCCTATGACAAGCGCAAGCATAAAACGAGCGAGCACTTAGGACCCGGCCCCCCGGCCCCCGCCCCTGCCTCGTCCAGAGTTCCTGGCGGCCGGTCTGCCTTGGGGCGACCGGCCGCTAAGTCCTTCCGGAGTAGCCCGTGACACGTTTCCGGTGGGGCAGAGGGCGGAGACTGGGGACCTATTTAGGTCCTTGGGACAGGGACCTCAGTCTCCTCGCCCTTTGCTTCACCGGACCGGTTGCGGGCTCGCAGAAGCGCCCCCCCCACTTCCCGCCTTTCTTAGTTTAACTCCCACCCACCCGTCCCTTTAGCTCAGTAGTTTAGAGGGGCGTATTACGGTAGAAAGACCTTGAAACACTAAAATTGACCGACGGAATGGACGGGAGTCCGCCTTGCGTACTCCCTAGGCCAGCACTGAGGGGGGGAGACAGTAAGCTCTCCGATGAAAAATATGGCCCCGGCTGGGGAGGCTAGGGCGACAGGTTACGAGCCTCCTGGGTCCCTGGTCAGCCTGGTGGTCTGAGGGCGGGCCCCTGGTGATGGCGGACAAGGATCAGAAGTTTGGGGCCCAATCCTCATGGGCGCAGGTGCATTGCACCTTGCGTGGAATGCTCGGCAGGGAAGATGCGAGCTGGAAGGCCCCTTAGTGCTGGAGGATTAGAATCTTGCTGAAGAAGATATGGAAGTCAATAATAAAATTGTGTTGATATAACTGTGAATAATGAATTTGAAATGTCTTGTCATGTTTATGAAATGTCAAATAATAAACATGGCCGTTTTTACACCCACCCAAATCTCTGTCGATGATTTAATGTGGGTATCAGGTTATCAGGAGGGAGCGGGGGGCATGCTGGGGGATCCGGGTCCTATGCACCGTGTGTCATAACTAAAATCGTTTTCAAAGTTATTTCATTTTGGAAGCCACCCCTTTTAGCAATAGAATTAGACCTGTGATCAGCGTTTTGTACACTTAAGCCCAGATGCATCAAACAAAAATCCGCTCTCAAAGGGGCAGATTCTCAGAATATGCCCCTTTGCGACCCGTATTTTTGTATTTGGGATGCATCATCCCAAATGCAAAAATCGCAAATTGAGAATATGCTAAATTGCGATTACTTGCATTTAAGGAATCTCAAATTGAGATTCCTTAAATGCAATGCATTAATGTTTAAAAAATAGCGATTTCGCTAATAGGGCACGCAAATTACCATGAAGTACAACTTCATGGTAATTTGCAAAAACTTTGAAAAATGCACTGTAGTGCATTTTTCAAAGTTTCATGTTGCGCACACACATGCCCTAAGGGCATGTGTGTGCGCAACATATGTGCACAGATCAATTTCAGGGATGCAACAGGGTGTCCTTTGGACACCTCTGCACCCTTGAACTCGCAATCTCAATTTACGAATCGCAAATTGAGATTGTCTTCCTATTCCTTCCTATGGGCCTCTAGGCCATTAGGAATGAATGGGGAGGTATTCCTTAATTGCGATTCGCAATTTGCGAGTCGCAATTAAGGAATTTTAAGAAATCGCAATTTTTTTGGCAATTTCTTAATGCATTGCATTTTGCAATTCCTTATTTGCGATTCCTTATTTTTCGCATATAAGGAATCGCAAAATGTATGCTTGATGCATCTGGGGGATATTTTTTGGGAATATTAAGAGGTTCGGAAATACATTTTTTTTCTTTCACCTACAGTACTCCGAGTGAAGGCTATGTAGCTTTCTGCAAAGGGTATTTAACTATAAACATATCTGTTTACTTGCAAAGGGATGGGATGGTGTCTCTTAGACTCTTAGCATTCTGTTAATACTTTGACTGTTCCTATGGAGGCCTCTCCGTGTCCGAGCCCCACCAAAAGCATGTTGGTATGTGTTCCAAGGGCAAAGTAAAACCCCCATGACATTCTGCACCTCTCAAACCGATATGCCTGCAGTACGTTTCCGTGCGCTGCATCCAAAATTAGGCCATATTTTTAATATAGGGTTGCAAAGAAGAGGGAGTACAGAAAGGGCACGTATTTATAAACATATATGTATATGACCGTGTTATGTATGTGTCACGCAGTTGAAGGTGGGAGATTGTGGCACAATGTTGGTCGAGTAAGGAAAGTGGGGATTAGATCTCTGGTCACAGCATTTTTCACTAGTCCGAGTAAAGTCAAGCATTGTTCTGCAGCAATTTAAAAAACGTTGCAAATAGCATGTTCAGCTTTCATCCAGTGTGCTGTTAGAACATATCACCTTCTTATCTACCAATCAATACTTTTGCCATTTTGTTTTGGAGTGCTTCTATCTTCTTGCTCTTAAAGGATATTCTCAAGTTTCTGATATTTTTACACAACTGTAAAACAATGAGTTCTTGAAGTACATATAGGCCTTAAGACCTGGCTATTCAACCAATAAGTGCTGTATTTTCAGTATCTGAGCGCCTTATACATTTAATTTATTAATAATAATAATAATATATATAGATCTTGGAAATGGGCAAAAAAATGTTCTCTTAGTTGGAGAATTTGTACTAGGAGGATTTGTACTAGTTTTCTGAGCAGCAGATCAGTTGCTAAATGTGTGCCTATGTTATTTGCGGGTGTCGCTTTCAAGTACAAATCTGCCAGCTGGTGCATACCATGAGTGGGGCTGTTGGGATTATGATTTACATGTTTACCATCACCCAGGTTTATACACTACTCAAGAGGCACCTTTTTCGTCTTTCCTGATCTCACATACTCGGGCATGTTTTGGGATCTCTTGTTTTTTTTACCATTTTGCTGTTCTGATGTCATGTAGTTGATAGCCTCGGCTTGTCAGCCTATGTGCATTCTACTTCCACCTGGTGAAAAAATGCAGCCATCCACCAAATTACAGTGCTATTATGGTGGGCTAATACTTCGGTATCTTGTTGCGTTCCTGTTGGCTTGCTGTCAAGCAACACATACCGTTCAGAATGGTGCTCCTGGTCGATATGGTTGTCATCAACTCTGGGCACATAATTTTATGGAAGTTCAGATGATAGCCCCCACTGTATTAAATGTGATTTCTGAACGGTTACCTTGCCGTGGCTTCTGTGGACACACCAACATACTGAACATGTCTGTACCTCTCTGTTAAAAACTTTTTTCAATCCATCCTCCTTCATATCTATTTTAAACCAAACTATTAAATTCAATTTTTCAAAACAAATCCTAGTGCCAAGAGCTTCAAAGCGGTTTGAATCGAGAGGGGAAAAAAACATTCACATGCAATAATATATCCAGTATCCTGCTGCCCTTTATCCAAGTGTTTCTTCTGCACTGACTACGTAAACAGAATCTGTCAATATGCAAACTTCCACTGGAAGTTCCTCAGAGAAAAAACATTTTCAGTCAACTAAGAAAAATATGATTTTTTTCTAAAAAACTATTTTTTGATTCACAAAGCTTTTTTCCGTGAGCTATTTTGTACTATTAAATCAATCAATCATAACATTTGTAAAGCGCACTACATACCCATGAGGGTCTCAAGGCGCTAGGGGGGAGCTCTGCTACTGTTCGAAGAGCCAGGTCTTGAGGAGTCTCCTGAAGGTCAAGAGGTCTTTGGTCTGCAGAAGGCGAATGGGGAGGATGTTCCACGTCTTGGTGGCGAGGTGGGAGAATGACCTGCCGCCGGCGGTCACTCTTCGGATGCGGGGGACAGTGGCGAGGGCGCGGTCTGCGGAGCAGAGCTGGCGAGCGGGGGTGTAGCGGCTGAGTCGGCTGTTGAGGTACGCTGGTCTGGTGTCGTGGAGTGCCTTGTGTGTGTGGGTGAGGACCTTGAAGGTTATCCTCTTGTTGATGGGGAGCCATTGCAGGTCCTTCAGTTGGGGTGTGATGTGGCTGTGGTGGGGTATGTCGAGGATCAGGCGTGCGGAGGCGTTCTGGATGCGTTGGAGTCGTTTCAGGAGTTTGGCCGGGGCTGCTGCGTAGAGTGTGTTGCCGTAGTCCAGTATACTGCTGATGAGGGCCTGGGTGACTGTCCTAGTTTCGGTGGGGATCCACTTGAAGATCCTGCGACGGGTGTTGAAGCAGGAGGAGGAGACAGCTTTGACCTGCTTTGTCATGGAGAGTGTGGAGTCGAGGATGACCCCTAGGTTTTGTGCGTGGTTGGTGGGTGTTGGGGGGCCTCCTAGTGCCGTCAGCCACCAGGAGTCGTCCCAGGCGGAGGGGGAGGAACCGAGGATGAGGACCTCCGTCTTGTCCGCGTTCAGCTTCTGTATTGTAAGTAAGCCCCTCAAATTCATTTTTTTGGAGTAAACCCCATGTCAGCTACCAGATCTTTAGCCCCACCCACAACCAGTATTTGTATTACAGACAGGGCAGCTCAAGCAGCCCCCACCCCCGCACAGGGCGTACACCTTAAGAGGGGCGCAGGATCTGAGTGCAGTATTCTTCTTTCACGTGGCTCCAAGGAGACGTGCATTTAAACACATTCTTAGAGGCTGCTGGTGCGGTTTCTGCATATTGACTGCTGCTGCTTTTCATCTCACGACTCCTTTTCTTGCCCCGCACACCTTCCCCCTACCATTTGTTCAACTCACAGAAGGTTAAAGATGACGAATGCGAAGGGGAGCCAACGTTGATTTCGCCGAGCATGCCTTCTAAGCGAAGGCCAGCTCTGATTTACACCCCCACGAAAGATAGTCGAGACTGATGACCTTGATTGGAAGGAAACTTTGCGTGTTTTCTATTGCTTTTGCTTCTCCTGACGCATGTAACAGACAGTGGTGCGCTTGATTGTTAACGTATATTAGCGTTCATACGATGAAGGCACCGCACTTAATTGTCGGCCTCCATTTGAGTTAGCAGTTGCAGTGTTTTGGGAGCATACTATGGCATAGCAAGCCTCGGCTACCACCTATTGCAGCACTTGCAGCAGGTGGCATGTTGAGCCACTGAGCAGCGAAGATGTCGCAGCAAAAAATATTGCATGATGTACTCGTTGCCATTGTGGTCTGCTTTTCAGTGTCATTTTCCACCCGCTGTTTTGGTATGCGCTGTGAGTGTTTCCTTAGGACGTCTAAGGACACTTTTTTGGTAAAAATAAAAAAGCCAGGTGCATTCTTTTGGGGTAGAATAGAACGTCGAAAGTTCTGCAGAAAACGCATTGCCCCTAACTCCGAAGGGAGTCACTAAGTTGAGTGACACCGAGTACGCGGAAAACGCAGAAGCTTTTGCATTCACTCCGATAAAATACCCCACCCTCAGGAATGCCTTACACATTTACCTTTCTGAATAAACCAAACTCGCTGTTTACGTCGGGCCCAAAAAATCTCCTCTTCTCCGCTATAGAATTCGCTGTGGCTCGGAGCGTCGACGCGGGTCACGCGGCTGCATAATATTTATCAACAGTGAAGCGCGCGCGCTGCTGCCTCGGCCAGTGCACGCGCTCTCCTCGCAGGGCACGGCTGAAGGGCTCCGAGCAGTTACGTAATCTCAGCAGCGCGAGCCTACGTGCGCGCCTGCAGCTTGGTTTCTGTTTCTTCTGTTTTTGTCGCTGGCACGGTGGCGGTGCGTCTCTGAGGAGGGGCAGGGGAGACTTTCGACAAACCTGTGTTTCCGAGGTCTGGTTGGGCACAGAGAGACGCCCAGTCAGAATCAAACGTGTGTGTAATTTGGGGACATTTACCGTGCTGTCGAAATGATTAGACACCGGAACAATAGTGCGTCACATGTGGGATTTGTTCTTGTGAAACGCCGTTTGGTAGTGTGGCGTGATGAGACTGCGGGGACAGCTGACAGTTTTCTAATGTCCGTGCATGACTACTTACTCCAGTCCATGTTTTTTTTCTTTTGCATTATGGGACCTGCAGTCCCTATTTTTTATGAAATAAACAAAACTACAATTCGCAGAATGCAAATAAAAAACCTGGATTAGAGCGGCTAGGCATGGTTGGGCACTGTGGAAGGGCTGACTACGTTGGGGAAAGCAACGATTGAGCTCTGTCATATGGTATCTTTTGTAAGCCTGTTATTTTATAGTGATGAACATTGTGTATGAAGCGCAGGGTAGCTACGTATGGCACCACAACATTGTTTTTCCATTGCAGTTACATCACCAAAGGAGGTGCTCGCTTTGAAGGTGCTCAACTGATTTGCCTTGGTCCCCCGGGAACCCCAGCAAAGAGGTGGTGACATGGCAGATAACCCGTCTTACTTGCTTTTTCTGCCTCACTATTTGCTGTCACTCAGATGTCTTAGTAAAAACCATTCTCTTTATTCACAGTCACCCGTGTCTACAAGTCTATATGTTATGTACTACTCTCAGAGCACAAACAATGTAAATGTCGTATTCTAAATCCGGTTATTCACTATTAAATTAGAGGAGCAATCGGAAACAAAATGGCTTTGCCTCTTTTTCTCTGTTCTAAATGCATTCCTAGCGGCCCTTGGCTTATTTACTGCTATGATGTGCCAGCAGCAGTGTTGGTATGTGATAAAGTCATTCCAAAGCTGCGCTAACAGAGCTCTTTTTAGAGGCTGTCAGCGCAGCGCTGGCTCCTTCCTTCAATGAAGAGCAGATAGCAGAGACACATATTTCTCCAGATATCATCCTCCCAAATAATAATGCTGGGAAAAAAAGCACAGCTGCCTAGCACAGGTGCTACACATGTTCATGATTTGTGTGTGGGTATTCTCATCGTGAAAAAGGGCAGGATTAGGAAACACTATGAACCACATCAGTTTCATTGGTTGCCAAGTACCTACCATTGCCTTCACAAGCACGTCACCAATGGCTGCCATAGTGGTGTCATGCAAGTTTTTTTTTTCTTTTCAGATTTATATAGTGCGAACTTGATCCAAAGGCATTGGAGCGCTTTACATGAGCACGGGTTACGTTACACAAGGACACATTAATTTTTTTGGTAGGCACAGGGAGATTAAGTGATTTGCCCAGAATCACAGGATGTGGGTCCGACCCGAGGCTTGAACCTTGGTTTCCCAGGTCCAAAGTCGGCAATCTAGCCGTCAGACCACATCCTCTCCCCTAAGTTGACGCTGCTTAGGGGTAGCAGGCTGGTGGGTGCACAGAATTACCACTTCTTCATCCTGTTCCTTCTTTGTATTCAGTGTTCACTCTGCTATTCAGTTCAGTGCATGTGTAGGGTGCAATCTACCCATATGTCAATGATCCACCTAAAATGAGCTGAACTATAATATAACTAGTAGAGCCCATTATAACAAGCATTTGCAATGCATTCGGTCTCGCCTTTGGGACCATATATGTATTTAGCTATGCAGCACATTAGCCTGGGTGCTGAAACATCTACTGTTCTTTAACATGGAGGGAAAGTAGGCACCAAACTGCGTGACATGCCAGGTATGGGAACACATGGAAAGAAGTATTGCCTTTCAGCAGGAAATGATATAGTCCAAAGCTCTGTTTTTAATATAAAGTCAGAGCCTTCGGTGGTCATATCACTGAAAATACAAGATTTGAAAAAAATATTATTGTCTACGGGTGCTCGTGGAAGACAATTTCTATGGACTGGAATCTAGAGAATGCTAACGGGATTCTGGTATTTCACTGACCTCTGCTGGTCGTTTTCTATCAAGACAATTAAATAGAGGCAGTGGAACAAGCAGAAAGCTATTCTGGTATTTTACTGACCTCTACTGGTCGCTTTCTTTCGGGACAGTTAGAGGCAGTTGAACAGTCAAAAAGTCCCTAAGCGGAAGCAGACAAGTCCTAGGGCTGATCTCCAGAGCTCACAAAGGATGAACACATATAAGTATATACTAAAGTATATACAAGAGGTCTCGAATGCTCAACCTAAAAATTCAAGCTGTATTGGACACAGGTCTTTCAAAGGGCACACCCTGTTGGGAAATCAGTCTGACATAAGGCTGTTCGTATCGTAGCAATACATAATTGGCTAATTCAAGGGACGCACAAGTTTGTAAATAATATGCAAGTCAAATACAAATTGCGGTTTCTCAACAGAAAACTGTTTCCTTTGCTGTCCAAACCAGAAGACTTCTGTTTTATGAAGGTCCATTTACCTCTTTATAAAAACATTTTTTGTGCAGTGATCGGTTTTGCCGCTGATGTGCTTCTCAAAGCATCAACTTGGACAAAGCAATTCGCTCGTGACTTCTGCAGAAATGCCGCATTTGGGGCCATATGTATCAACAAACCCTTTTGCGATTCCTAAATAGCGATTTTTAAGGAATCGCTAATTAGGAATCGCAAAATGGTATGTATGAAGAAATTTGCTTTTTTTTTAGCGATTCCTTAATCTTCCTTATTTGCTAATTCGCAATTAAGGAATAATTTCCAATGCATTCCTATGGCCCAGGAGGCCCATAGGAATGATTGCGAAATAATTCTCAAATTGCGAATTCGCAATTTGCTAATCGCAATTTGAGAATTATTTCAAGGGTGCAGGGGTGTCTCAAAGACACCCTGCTGCACCCCTGAAATGTACATGAGTGTGCATATGGCGCACATACATGCCCTATGGGCATGTGTGTGCATCACATGCCACCTTCAAAAATGCCAAATTGTGCATTTTTAGAAGAATTCGCAAGTTACCATCAACTACAAGTTGGTGGTAATTTGCGAATTCTTAACCATAATTCGCAGCCCAAAAATGCTACATACATAGCATTTAAGGAATCGCAAAATTGCGATTCCTTAAATGCTATGGCAAAATAAGGAATCGCAAATCTTTGCTATTCCTTATTTTGCGAATATTTCATACATACTAAAACATGCAAAAAGGCCTTTTGCGATTCGCAAAGGCCGAAATTCGGCGAATTACGGCCTTTGCGAATCAAAAAAGGCTTGATACATATGACCCTATGTCTTCCCCTTCGTTATCATGTGTGCACAGCGTGCTTTGTTTTACGGTAAAGAAAGTGAAATGAGAACAACAGAGACTAAAGGCCAGATTCATCAAACAAAAATCCGCTCATAAATGGCCAGATTCTGAGAATCTGGCCCTTTGCGAGCGGTATTTTTGCATTTGGAATGCATCATCCCAAATGCAAAAATCGCAATTTTAGAAATCGCTAGATTGCGATTATTTGCATTTAAGGAATCTCAATTTGAGATTCCTTAAATGCAATGCAAGAAAGTGTTTAAAATAGCGAATTTGCTAATAGGGCAGGCAAATTACCATGAAGTACAACTTCGTGGTAATTTGCAAAAACTTTGAAAAATGCACTAAAGTGCGTTTTTCAAAGTTCCATGTTGCGCACACACATGTCCTAAGGGCATGTGTGTGCGCAACATATGTGCACATATCAATTTCAGGGGTGCAACTGGGTGTCCTTTGGACAACTCTGCACCATTGAAATCGCAATCTCAATTTGCGAATCGCTAATTGCGATTTGCAAATTGAGATTGTCTTCCCATTCATTCCTATGGGCCTCTAGAAATGAATGGGGAGGTATTCCCTAATTGCGACTCGCAATTTGCGAGTCACAATTAAGGAATACTAAGAAATCGCTGTTTTTTAAGTGATTTCTTGATGCATTCCATTTTGCAATTCCTTAATAGCGAATTAGTATTTTTCGCTATTAACCCCTTCGATGCTCATGACGGAACCGTTCCGTCATGTCGTCGGTTGGCCTGTGCTCATGACGGAACCGTTCCGTCATGAGCCCGTTGGCTCATTAGAACCTTCAGCACAGCGCGAAAATTCGCGCCGCGCTGAAGGTGTTAAGGAATCGCAAATTGGTTTGTTGATGCATCTGGGGTAAGTCACGAGTTCCAGCAGCATTCTGTTTTTACAATTTCGCGACAGCTTTTTTTCGCTTCAATTCTGCGCCAGTGTAGGCTCAGTGACTTAGCCTCCTGCTGTCAAGTTTCTGTTTTACTTTCTTATGGAGTTGTATGCACGGTAAGACTGTAGTTCTGTAACAGTATCTTACAAGAAGGCATCCTTCTAAACCGGTCTGAGGTGGAAGCAAATATGTTTCCTGGCACATCGCGTTATGTCGCTGTGCTCCAGTTTAAATATGTCGCCTGGCTTTAGAGATTACAGAAAAAAGCTAACCGTCTCGTAATAATCAGAGCTACATAACAATAAAAAAAATTCAGTTGTGTCTATGCCTTTGGGAATGTTGCATTGTGTGCACGTTTTGTTTGCCCTTACTTGGTTTCCGTTGTGCAGCTGTCTTCGTGTAGCGCTCAAAATTGCTCGAAATGTCTGGCTGCTGTATATATAGTTTTACTGAGTTCAATAGTGTTCCCTCAGCATATTCTTAATTCGTGAACTTGTGTCTTCCTTATCTGTGAATCAAGGTCGAAGCTTCCATTGGTGCAGTAGGTGCAGGTCCAGAGATCTGAGGGGCCCACTGAACCCTAATTATTGATGTATTTTACAATCCAGTTTCCTTCCTTGCCCAAAGGCCCATGACACACTGGCGACACCACTTCTGTGAATGTATACACCAAAAAACTTAATTCAAAAGATGGTGTTCGCACATTTTCAGCAAGGAAGTGACGTGCTGGCGTCGCTTCCACGTGCCCAGACTTCGATTCCTATACATGACTCAGATTATTAGTTCGAGCTGTACACGAATCAAAAGTAGTTGCCGGCTACCAACATATATGCTTTTTGGGGTTTGAGTTTCTGACAGCCGCGTTTTGACCTAACGAGGGAATTTATCCTTCCACGTGCCAGTTTCATGTGTGGAACCAGCGGTGTTCTATTAGTTCTTTTGGGAACTCTGTTTGAGAATGAAGTGATGCAGTTTAAATGGAATCGTCACTTGATGAATTGCCAAGCATGGGAAGGGCCTTTAATAGTGTTGGAAGCTTTTTTAAAAGGCGTGACGGCCTATTTAGCCATTCCTTAGTGAGAGCCTCGGATTCCTAAAGACTTTGTGGAGTAGTTTTGCATAATCATGTGGAAACGCCCACAGTGTCTCCACATTTCGTGTGATTCATACTTTATAATGCAAGTCTGGAATGTAAACAAACTGGCTGTCCTGGGTGCGAAGAAATGATAATAAAAGCAGACAATACCCGATTAATTTGAGAAGATTTATGGAAAGCCTGTTTTTCTTTTACTAACAGAAAAGGCTCCAATAAATATCCTGTCATGTTTGATATGAGGTAGTAGATGACAACTTTCAGGCATGGCCTAGATCTTTGTGGCCAGAACAGACAAATTTCAATTCAACAACTTTGTGCAAGTTGGCATCTACTGTTGAAGCAAACATAAATATTACCTTCAAATTGGGATGCACTTTGGAATTACTTTGCCACTGCCGTGATAAGGCTATACCACTGAGAGCCTCTTGCATCTCTCGAGGCCAAGAGTATGGAGAATTGATTTAAAAAACTATAAAAGGAAAATGAAAAAATACCAGAAAAATATAGATTTTTAGTAATTATGCTTATGTAAAATAATAGTATATACTGATAAACATTAGATAATCAATTCCCTGTCTTTGTTGTGCCCTTCTGATTGAAAATGTGGTCTTATCTAGTCCAACCGATCCTCTGTGTTACTCCAATATCCAAATTTGCCATGATTTGCCTTTCATACTAATAAAAATGTGGGCCACTCGGGAGAAATGTAGATTTTTGCACGTTTTTTTCAAAACAGTTTTAAAAAAAATGTTGCACAGCTTTTCAAACAAGATATTCGTGCATTTGTTGTTGAAAGTGCAAAATTGCTGCAACATGAAGATTCTGATGAGGGAACACAGAAAGCAAAGCATTGTGTTATCGGTGACACGCTAGAGACTTGTCAGAAAGCTATCATTTCCTTTTGAGGAATTCGAATGAAATAATAGCATATAATAAAGTGTTTAAAGGTGGCTAACAGGATACTTGTTCTTGTACCACGATGTGCAGTTTACTTGTAAGCCTAGGACAAAAACCAATATTTGTTTTCTTATGCCTTCCTGTAGCAGAGACGAAGTTAATAGGTGTGGTATTTTGATTGTCTGCTATGTACTCCTCGAAAGAACGAGCTGCAATGTAGTCAGCACGCAGGGTTCGTACTCAGAATTCAGGCTCTTTAGGAAGGGCACATTAATTTCTGAATGCTTTGTTGACTTGGAACAGGTTTTTTTGTGACCGCCTTGTTAGTCATAGTGGGTGGGAGAAGTTTTCTTTAATGGCTGGGTGGCTGGATGTAAGTATGGAGGACGAGTATTAATGGCCCTAATACTAAGAAGAGTTGGCGTTGTTACTGGGAGAACGTGATAATACTTGAATGCATTGGATCAAAGTAGAGCAAGGAAAATTAGTATGCATGCTGATACTATGGTTTTGCTGAAGGTTTGTATTCAATGTAAAATCCAAATTATAAACTGGCTATCGATTCGGTAGTGTGTGTATACTGAGTAGTTCAGATCAATTAGTTTCATGTAGATGAGAATGCTGCCTGTTGTTTCAGAACTGTAAGCCAAACAAATACTAAATCCAGAAAACTTGAAACACATTTGCTGTTTCTATGGCTTTGTTTGGGTTTACAAATGTTTTTTGTTCTCTATTAAGCCTCCCTCTTTCCACCATTAGCCTAGCCTGGATGTAAAGCCAAACCCTATCCAAAAACCTAAACTGGTTATGAAAATTGAGGTGTGGTAGGTGCAAGACTCCTGAGTTACAATTTATTCACGACAGAAAATTCACCCAACTTGACCAATATGAACTCATATTATAAAGCTTGGATGCCTTCGTATACTTCACTGAGCTGTCTTACATCGCTCCTAAAACAAAGGATCGGCTCTTCATAAATCAGGTACACATTCCAGATTATTCTCCTCCAGAATACCTGACCCTTCTCAGAGGTTTATCCTTCCAATGAACTCTGAAGACCTTTGTGTATCAGAGGCTTGCTGTAAGAGATCGACTATAACAATTAACTTGAGGAACTCTGAAATTGACGTAAGAAGGAGAATTAACTTTAGTACTAGGTAAACGGATGTCAATCTGGTAAATTGATCGGAGTAATTAACAGAATGGAGATGAGTAAAGTAGTAAACTGCCTACTTGGCCTAGCTTTTGACAAATGAACGACCAAAGAGCGGTTATGGACTGCATTTTATTCTTGAGAGAGATGTTGATAGCAGCACAGGCCAGGGGTTTTGGCTAGGTAACAGTTATCGCTTGTTGAAAGGATTTGTAATTGTAAATACTTATTTGTAAAGCGCAAACTACTCACCCTTATGGGTCTCAAGGCGCTGGGGGCCGTCGTGGAAATTAAGTGAGCTATTTCCCAGAGTCACATGGTGCTGAGCTGAGCTGCCACCAGGAATGGAACCATGAACATTGTGTTACGAGGTCAGCTGCACCTCTCCACTTGGGTTGGAGTTGATGGTGTGGAGATGGAATATTTACATAAGAAGGGTCATGCCAATAAATCAATGCTGACAGTTCATCAAATAAACCCATGACCTAACAAGCCTTAATCCTCCTTGCTTGTCAGTGACAACAAAATTGCATACTGTTCCCGATTCCTGCATTTCAAGTCTCTAGAGTCCCTCGACACACGCATACACACACAAACTCGCACTCACACACACACACTGCTCAAACCTTTCTTAGATTGCTTTTCAATCTAGCATATGTTTTATTGCTAGTCTCAAGATGAAGGGTATATTGTGTTTGATGAGGTGATAGATTGCACAATTTTTTTTTTATAAATAAATTCCAATATGTCACAGTCTAATGTGTCTAAGGTGCAAGGTAAGCATAGTATTGGCAGCATTTGTTTTACATTTGCGAATGACGCGTTTAACCCCTTCGCTGCAGCGGCTATTCCGCCGCAGGGCTAAGAGAGAGGCGGGGCCGCGTGGCGCTCCCATGCTTGTGACGGAACCGCTCCGTCACGAGCCTCGGGTGAGCTGGGCGTGTGACGGAACGGTTCCGTCACGGCCCCGCCCGCTCTTTAGAACGCCCAGCGCAGGCGCGGAATTCGCGCTGCGCAGGCGCGGTGAGCGGGCCATGACGGAACCGTTCGTCACCAGCACAGCCCACCCGAGGCTCGTGACGGAACGGTTCCGTCACGAGCATGGCAGGGGTTAATATAGCATACTTTTGTACTGTCAAGAGGAGGCCTTTTAGCTTATGTACATCTGAAATTGTTGAAGATTTGAAATGGGTTTTAACAATGGGCAGCAAAAATCATGCTCTTCAGACGTCTGTCCAAAGAAAGTCTTGCGTTTCCTAACTTTAACCCTTTTGTTAACATAAGGTTGTAAGGGGGATTTGGGTAAGGCAGCTGCATATTTCTGTCTATTGGATGCTCACTCATTTGTATGTACTGTACTCCTCTGTCAGAGGAAATAGCATTGTCAACTATGCATCATTTAAAAGACAACTTCATACAACAAGTGCAAATTATAATTAGGGCTCCCGGTTTTATGGTATTATTTTTTTGCCATTTCCGTCTGTATTTATCCAAATTTATTTTTTGCAAATTTTATCCATATTTATTTTGGGTTTCGTGGTAAGATTGAGCTGAAATCAGAATATTTCCACATTAATTTAACAGATAAATCAGTGCATTATATGAAAATATGCAAATTTCAGTATCAACCTTGTGCATATCTACTGCTGTTAAAGCCTCTTTACTAAAATTCCTTTCTTTTTTAACCCCTTGTCTACCAATACACACATCTATTGGCCGGGCAGTGTTTAGAATTACTCAAAAAACACCCCAATTTCCGTTTTTATCCACATTTAAAAATAAATACACACAAAACAAGCATTTGCAATGCAATAGGTCTCGCATTAGGAAAGTTTAAGCTATTGGTATTGTAAATTACACATTTTTTATTTATGTTTTGTTTTTGAAAATAGCGAAATTAATAGCTTTGTCATTTACAATGCCAATAGTTATAACTTTCGCAAATGTGACACCAATAGCATTTGTAATGCAATATGTTTTGTATTTACGTCACTTACATGTATTGATATTACAAATAACAATGGCTTTTAATTTTTCTAATTAATTAATACTTAAATAAAAGTTATTGTAATTTCTAATGGCAATAGCTTAAACTTTTGTAAATAACTTTTGTGAAGATTGTGTTCAGTGTATTTTATTGTGACGAAAATCCAAGAACAGAAGTGAAATATTGACATCTTTTTGTTACATTTGTAATAAAGCTTGAAACATTGAGAGAACCTATTTCAACCAGTTGTTGTTGAATGGTTGCACAGATTGATGCGGTGGTGGAGCTGAGTGATGTTGTAATGGCGAACGAGTGATGCTGTGGCGTTCAGTGATGCTGTGGTAGCGCATGGTGATGTTGTGGTGCCCCTGAGTGATGCTGTATGCTATGCTATGTTTTGTTTTGCTTTCCTATGTTTTGTTTTGTTATGCTATGCTATGTTTTGCTATCCTATGCTTTTGATTTGTAATGCTATGCTATGTTTTGTTATGCTATGTTTTGTTATGCTATGCTATGTTTTGCTATGCTATGTTGTGTTTTATTATGCTTTGTTTTGCTATGTTATGTTTTGTTATGCTATGCTTTGTTGTGTTTGGTATGCTATGCTTTGCTATGCTATTATATGTTTTGCTATGCTATGTTTTGTTGTGTTTTGTTAAGCTATGCTATGTTTTGTTGTATTTTGCTATGTTTTGTTATGCTATGATATGTTTTGTTTTTCTATCCTATGCTTTGTTTTATTATGATATGCTATGTTAAGTTTTGCTATCCTATGGTTTGATTTGTTATGCTATGCTATGTTTTGTTGTGTTTTGTTATGCTATGTTTTGTTGTGTTTTGTTATGCTATGTTTTGTTATGTTATGCTATGTTTTGTTCTGCTATGTTTTGTTTTGTTTTGTTATGCTATGCTTTGCTGTGTTTTGCTATGCTATGTTTTGTTTTGTTATGCTATGTTTTGTTTTGCTATCCTATGCTTTGTTTTGTTATCCTATGCTTTGTTTTGTTGTTATGCTATGCTGTGTATTGTTAATCTATGCTTTGTTTTGTTATGCTATGCTGGTGAGAGTGAGGGTGAGTGAGAGTGAGAGGGTTGTGAGGGGGTGTGACAGTGAGTGAGGGTGAGGCGGTGTGAAGGTAAGAGGTTGTGAGGTTGAGGGTGTGTGAGGGTGAGGGCGTGTGAGGGTGAGGGCGTGTGAGGGTGAGGGCATGTGAGGGTGTGTGAGGGTGAGTGAGGGTGTGTGAGAATGAGAGGGTGTGAGGGTGAGGGGGTGAGGGTAAGGGGTGTGAGGGTGAGGGGGTGTTAGTGTGAGAGGGTTTTGAGGGTTTTGAGGATGAGGGGGTGTGAGGGTGAAGGGGTGTGAGGGTGATGGTGTGAGGATGAATGAAGCTGTGTGAGGGTGAGGGGGTGTGTGGGTGTGGGGTTGTGAGGGGGAGGGGGAGAAAGACATGTTTGCAGGGCAGAGAAGGATTTGTAGCAGACCTCTTAATGGGAGAGAAAGAGGCCGAGCATTTGACCGGGGATCAGAGCAGCTGTCCACCCTCAAACATGCATCTCTGGACCTGGAAATGCTGCTGTCTCCGATTCAGACGTTCCCTGCAGATCGCCACTGTAATTGTGCATATATTTACTCAAATGGCTGTCCTATTTGAGCTGTTTTCCAAGGGTCAGCTCGCAAATGTAGTCTTTACGAATTACAGTTTAGGAGCCCACACAGCCCCCAATAAATAAACAATTTTAACGCATGCCTATGGGCATTTTAAATGTTAAAAATAGGGACAATGATGGCTTAAAGGGATACAAGCGTATTAAGCCACTGATAAAATAAAGCACAGTCACTAGACACACATAGTAAAAGACTAGGGGAGCTGCAAGCAAAAAAATTGTTAGAAGAATCAAAGTCGGCGACTTGTTATCCACGGAGTCAGCAACCAAGCAGGAATTACAAGGTCCTGGTAAATAATGGCCAACTAAAGTGGTCAAGCACGAAAAAAAGGATTTAAAATAACACAAGTAAAGTTCCAAAAGACCGCAAAAATCAGAACAAGGGAATGATCCAATGAGACCGCTGGGGCAACGTTAGGTGCGGCGGGGGGGGAGTGCTACGGAATGAGTCTTCAAGTCGTGCTACAAAGGTGAGGTGAGAGGAATGCAATACAGAGGGAAGGCGCGTGCTGCGAACACTAAATCCTAAAGGAACCTGGCACTGTGACCAATGTCTGTTCGAAAATAGTTAATGGAAAGCACGTGTATAACAGCAACAGTAACAACACATTAAACATTTTGATTTCCGTGGTTCGGACTGTGGTAATGCCCTCCTTGTTAGTGAGGAGAACCAGAAAGCTTGGAGGGGGAGGGGGCGTGCTGGGGGCAGGCGGCGTGACAGCAAAGCTCTTAAGCTGTCAGCATTCGAGGGGGGCCACTGCCGGGAGAAGTGTTTATCCAGCGTGAACTTTGTACTGGCATGCAGCAGGTTAGATTAAAGCCCGAGGGTCGCCGCAGGAAATGGGGTGAACTCTTACAGGAAAACAAGCAGGGGAGGAGGGTTCCGCGTGTGAAGGAGCCTGGCCAGAGGTGTTCGGTTAAACATGAGATTTTCTTTCTCATCCGAAAGAAAGACAGGCGAGGAACACATGATGTGAGGAAACAAACACGGAGGTGTGAAACTTCCAATGTTTGTCCTGAGACGCACACAGCAGTGTGAAGTGCCGTCTGTGCCTTTGAAGCAGATTTACAGTGATGTGTGCCACCCAAAGCCTGGCTTTCATGTGCATGAGCTTTTTAGGTCAATGCGCTTGCGCATTGAGCTTGCTTTTCACGGGCACAGCATCAAATCGCCCGATGGTTAAGCTCTCGTTAAGCCTCAATATCTCTCGCAAGCTCAATGCGAGAGCGCATTGACAGGCGAGACCTAAAAATAAATGTTTTCTGTATGTATTTATCTGTGGAAGTGGAAGAGGTGTGGCGCCGCGGCCAGGGCGACTGACTCCGGAATCTGGGGATCATAGTTTGATCCCCGGTGCCGGTGGCAGATTAGCACAGTACCATGTGACTCTGGGCAGTAGCTTGCTTAATCTTCCCGACGGCCCCCAGCGCCTAGAGACCCTTACCGGTGATTGTTAGCGCTTTACAAATGTGGATTATATATGTATATATATATATCTGTAAAAATCAGTAAAAACGGAAAACAGGGAGCCCTAATTATAATTAGGACTCCCGGTTTTCTGTTTAAACAGATTTTTACATATAAATACAGACTGAAAACAATGTTTCCTTTATCTGTATTTATATGTAAAAATGGCAAAATACTAGTAAATTTTGCCGGGCTGCCCTGCTTCATCCCAGAGTTGAATTCAGCATCTGTTTGTCAAGTGTATTTCTGGGACCTCAGGGGTCAGATTAATGGCGCGCAATGCCATTAGGCTCAAAGAGCGTCATCCCCGTCCCCCCACCACCCTCCCCCTCGTGTGTGTCAGCCCGACCGAGTCAGTTTCCCCGGGCACACACACAGCAGCACCCGAGTACTCCACAGGTCTATTAAAGACCATTTATTTGCTAACGAGGCTTTGTGGTGTTTTCTAACCCCTTCGTCCCTGCATCTCCGCTCTGAATATTGCCAGGAGAATCAGCCCCCCCAGTAACCCCCACCCCGAAATTTGACTCTAGTTGAGCCTCTGTATCAGGTAGTATGTGTCCGCGCTGGGAAGTAGTTGTAGAGGTAATACCGTTTATGAGACATTCTCCATGTGTGTCTTGGTATGGGGCTGTGTATTGTGGCAAAGGGCAAAGTCTCCCATGGGTCTTGCGTTGCTGGTCAACTGAAGAATCCCTTCTAAATATAAAAATGGCTGCCCACGTGCAGCTCTCATTTAAGATTTGTGCGTATGCAGTTGATTATACCTATGTGCCTGGCTGTGGGGAGAGATGTATTTCACTTACCACATCAGCTATTAAAATCAGAATTGGGGACATTTTAGCCGACCTGCCAGCACACTGCTGCTCCTCCTCTCTTTCCTCACTGTTATCTTGGGGTAGGGTAGCCTTGAGGGATAGCGCAAGCGTGCAAGGATCCCTGGAGCAGGTAGACCAGATTAGTTGTGGACGAGCGGTTTCAGTTCCATTTCTCCGCAGGAATCTTGGAATGCATTTCTTTTGAAATTCAAATAGTGTTAGTTGCATAGTTATTCAAACTATTATAAGTATATTCAAATATTGATTTTCTGCTGATGCCTACTGCTCCTATTCTAGATGTCCTGGGTGTCAGTTGTAGAAATTCCAAAAATGCAACACTCAAATTGCACTGGAAGCCAGTAAAAAGCGATTTATGAGTTTAATTGATTCTGATTGTGGTTGGTGGAACTTTCCCAAAGAGGGCACATATGTATACAGAAATGGTGCTGCTTAGAGGAAATTGCTGTACTTGTAAGTTTTTGTGTGGGAGGGAGATTGAGTACAGTTGAAACTGCATATACATATTTAGCTCCCAAGCCATTCAGGAGCAAAGAACTCGAGTAGGCAGACAGCAGGCACACCATACCTTTAAATAACAAAATAAAGTGCGCCAAGGCCCCACCCACCCTTCTCTACCCAAATAACTGAATAACATATCCACTACTCAAACTACTTAATATTTTACTATACTAACTTTCAACACTAATCCTTTATGGGTTCCAGAGTGGCGTGCTACATGCCAGAAAAGCGCTTAAACATCCATCAGGAGGAACAAATGCTATAAGAATGCAAACCTTTCTTCCCCCTTTTATCCCTCCGCTATCCTTCTCTCTCCAAATAACTGTCTCATATCCACCACTGAAATTACTTTAATATTTCACCATATTAATTCACCACTAATCCTTTATGAGCTTCTGCGGCCTGCTGGCTTGTGGTGTCCCATTTGCATTGTGATCAGTGTGTGTTGAGTTCGTTGCCATTTAGTTTGTTGTTTCCTCGGCTCTTGTGTCTGTGTACAAGCAGTCGCACATGTGTTTTTGGGGACTGAAATAAATGTGGAAAAATACTAGCTGTAGCGTCATCTTTTGCTTGTGGCAAAAATAAATGCGGATAAATACAGAAAAAAGCCCAAAAAATAAATATGGATAAATACAGACGGAAATGGCAAAAAAATAAATACCATAAAACCGGGAGCCCTAATTATAATTAGGACATTTGCCAAGAATACATTTCCTGCAACGTTTGAAGGAAAACAGTTGTGTATATAGGGGCAGATTTATGTTTGGAATGCGCCAAGTTTGCGTCACTCAACTGCGGCGTAAACGTGGCGCATCCCTACGACCCATTTACAACGTGACGCATCTAGGCAGATGCGTCACGTTGTAAAGCCCTGCGCCACTTGTGGGCGTTCCAGCGCAGGGTGGGCGTTCCGGGGCAGGTGCGCCTCGCAAAAGTGTTTGAGTGAAATCTATAAGATTTCACTCAGTCACTTTCAGGCCAATGCTGCGTCAAAACCCTGCGCCTGCTTGAAGCAGGCGTAGGTCTTGACGCAGAATTGTAAAGATGGGGCACCCCCGAGCCTTGCTGGAGCTGCGTCGCGCTTGCGACACAACTCCAGCAATGCGCCACCTTCACGGCACAGATGCGTCACGCATCTGTGCCGTTTTTGCTCCATGGTGCGCCGCATTGTAAATGCGGCGCACCATGGTTGGCGGAGCAGCGGCGCAAAATAACTGGCGCATCCCTGGGGATGCGCCAGTTATCATAAATCTGCCCCTAAGTGTCTCCGACTAAATACACGTGGATGGCAGATAAAGACCACTGGACCTGTATAGTCTGGTATGCTGCGCACATGCTAGCTGTACATTTAAAGTGTCTCCAAAGGGCAAACGTCAAAATTGTAAAGACCTACATTGATTTAAATCTGTTAACAGTGCCTAAAAATACTGAAATCGGGTTCAAACCTCTAAATAAAAACAAGCTATATATTATTATTTCACTGAAACTGATCACATAATGAACGTTAAAACATATTCAGGGCCATTTTTTCCTGGTGTTTACTACGTTTGTCTCGTTTCTTCTCTTGGCCTCCTCATGGCCACAGTTGTCTTTGTTGACTTGTTTAATTGGCGAACTGGCAGACATTTAGAAGCGATTTAAGACATCATGGAAAATATTAGTAAGCCGGACTCGAGGTGGATATGTTATGTAAAAAAGGCAATTCCCTCTCTCACGCTTCCCTCAAGCTATTGCCCAAAGCTGGACTCGTTTAAAGACTCTCTTGTTACTGTGTCTTTTTTGCCACGTTCATTACGATACTCGGCACATTATATTTGTCCTAATTAGAAAGGGGACGTGAATAAGACTGGCATACACGCCAAAATCACAAACTTTAAATGAGGGGCCCTTTTGGCCCAAGGGTGGGCTGCGTTCCAACTCTTTTCAAACAATTTAGTGAGAGATTTGTAAAACAACAAAGTACATTCAAAATGAGCATTTATTTCCAAACGAGTTCCTCTCCCGCCTAAGCAAGATAATTGGCAGAGGGGACATGTTTTAAAATAACAGACCTTTGAAGAAAACACATGTCTTATCTTTGATATTTCAGGGTATACACGTTTTAATACAGAAGTCAGCAAAAGGCCTACCTATGCACAGGGTTTGTGGAGCAGGATATAGAATAAACCCAGTTTTTTGGGACTTGAAAAGATAAGGATTTCGCTCTTTGTTCTGTGAACTCAATGTGTCTTGAGCAACGGCCATTAAATTCTGATTTAGTTGTGTCGAGAGGGTAGGGCAGGCAGAGTGACTGATGTTAGCAGGTCAAACGTAGTTATGGGGGCTAGGCAGACAAGCCTGGGCTTGCAGGGGGGACTGTGAGAGAGACCAGGGTTGTGTATTACAGTTGAATCTGTTGCAATGCTGAGCACGATTCCCTCGCAGTTCGGTTGTCTAACAGTCACACGCTGTCACCTTTCTCTCTTTCAGACGAGCGCACCTTCGCCTGTGTTTAGAACGTTTAAAAGCACTGATCCCGTTGGGGCCGGACTGCACCAGGCACACGACGCTGGGGCTTCTAAATAAAGCCAAAACACATATCAAGGTAAGCCCTGCGAACAGGCCTTCTTCAGTAACAGTTCGCTGTGTCGTAATAAATATTCCTATAGGTTTAGCTCCAGTAAAAATAATGTGAACATTTGGCATGCTTATTTTGGAATACAAAAAGTTCTGTAGTTCACCAGGGTAAACACCAAAGAGAATTACTCCTGCCAACCTGCGACAGGAGACAGGCAAACAGGGGGATCTGAGGTCAAAATGGAAGCTGAGCGTAAATGTCAAATGCAGCACAATTGCAATTTTTTTAAATCGAAAAGAGGAGGCAGGGATGGGTGTTATGGGCACAGAGGATAACCTCTCAGAAAATTGAGGAAAGAAAAATATAAACAATAGACTAGATTACGGGCCTGATTTCAGGGATGATGGTAGCGGAGAAGCATGATCATCTTCTGTGTCTTTAGTGACCCAATCCACCACATCCAGAGGTTGGATAATGGTTATATGGCCAGCAGTGTAAGCTCCTCTGGCTCCACCGTTTTCCCACCAAACACTGCCATGAAAAGGGGAGCGGATGTTCACAGAAACGTTAATATAGTGTCCATAATTTGCTGGGATCAGCACGCGGATGTTAGGGAACCAGGCTATGAGAGCCCTAACAACCCGCTCCCCCTTTGAAGTTGCATTGCCAGTGTCACATTTAAATCAGGTAGTCTTGCCTGCAGTGTGGGACATACGTCTTTTCCCCACCAGTTGGTCCTCCCTTACAAAGCTCTTAGGCTGGATTGAGCAACTCATGTGGAGAAACCTTCACCGCCCTTGGGGCAAAATTCGAAATACGGTGGATTTTTCTTGTCTGGCTTAGCAATTTACTGGCTCACTCTCAATGAGTTAATAATGTTCAACGGAGCTCTCAAGAAAAACTCACCCATGTTGTTAAGGCTTCAAATTGGCCTTTAAACCCATCTTTTTTTTGCAGAACACTGTAGCATCGCAAATGGTAAACCATCTTGAATGTATTTTGAACGCGATTTACCGAATCACTTCCCAGCCATAAAATACTGCCAGGTTGCAACATTTTAGCATAATTGAATTTCAAGTCACATTCTATGAGTACCACCCACCTTATGACACATTATTCTAGCCAGGCCACTGGTGGCATCATCATCTGAGCTTCCATTATTGAAAGGGATAGGCACCTTGGCTAACTAGGTGCTACTAAAGTGCCTCCCCAACAACCACAGCTCTTTGAAAGCGTACAAGTTAATTTGCTGTGATCATTCATGCCATACAAAATCTTATTAGTACCTTCTGAGGTTATACTCATACTTTGTATCTCCTGAATGGCATTTACAACCAGGCTAATTTCTTCACATATTTTTGTCATCTTAGTGGTTGTAATTAGTAAACATTAGTGCTAGAAAAATTGTTTCTACTTGTAAAATAACCTTTTTTAAGTGCACACATCCCATCTGCATTGAACCTTGCCTTCCAAAGTCATTCGGACATATTCCTTCTTGTGTCTGGTACAAGACCCACAGCAGAGTTGGAGCACGTGTGCTGTGTCAATCTGCATTTATTTTATTGTAGCAGTGTTACCAACACTTTGTGCATGCATGGACTTGGTGCGGAGCAGTGTTGAGCATGCTGCGGGTTTGTTTACATGAGCACTTTTTTTTGAGTGGGGGCCTGGAAGAAAATACAATAAAGGAAAATATGCCATAATTGTGCAGGGTAGGAGACAATAAATATGCCTTCCAGTATTTTATGCCACTTTCATGATAAAACTTCACTGATTATTTTATGACTATTGCTTGGAGTATTGAACCAAGTGTGACAACTTTAGAGCTTTCGGGGTACATAAACTGAGAGGCAATATGTGGTCAAAAGATGTGTATTCTTCATGAAAAACCATTCACTTTTTAGAATAACTGGCACTGTGGGTTTTTAGGCTCTGTTGGAATAGCTCCATCTCCAGTTACCTGTAGTGATCTTTTAACTTGTTTTCTCCTGGTACACTGCTCACCAGACCCCAGAGTTCTGGCTGATGTTGTTTAATGTGAAACCTCTCATAAATAACTTACCTTTCCTCTAGAATCTCTTGTATATTATGTTGGGAAGATACGTTACTATGCCATTTGTTGAGACTGCAGTAGGAGCCTGTGGGGTAACTCCAGGGCTGCTTTTTCATGGTCTTATTTATTTATATATTTTCTACTTGATTTTCTGCTTGATTCGGTTTGTTCTGTATATAATCCGTGGCAGTTTTCCAGGTGGGCTTTAATGAGTGATCTGATCAGCTCTGTTTTCTGATTCCTCTAGAGCACCTTTTGTTGGTGGTAAGCTCCCTTGTTTGGTTACTGTGTTGAGCTGAATGATGGGGGATAGACGGGTTTCAGAAATCAGGAGAACATTTTTGTAATTTTATGAACCCTTCTCAGGACCAGACCTAGAAGTGAATGCATTACCTGCAAATGTCGCTTCTATTTTAGTTTTATTGAAACCGAAGTATCTTTCCCACATTTAGGTTTGGAATGTTAGTGGGGGCATTTGGGTTGTTTGGTAGTCAGAGACGGATCTCTTTATTGTCTGCATACATTGTAATAGAAGGTTATAAAAATTGTAAATGTTGAATAGCAGAGTCACGTGGTACTAAGACATAAAAAAAATGGGTGATAGAAACTGTTTCAGTTAACTTTTTAAAACCACTATTCCTGAGGTTAGATGTCCCACGTATTGCAAATGCTTGTTTTTCAGTTTGTCTGTGGGATTAGAGAAGGGGCTGAACCATGTGTAAATAATTATTGGCCAGCCCTAAAAGAACAACCTGGTCATAATTGCTAGACCACCACCCTTTTTCACACAAGCAGCCCTAGGTGTGTTTCAGTATTGGGTACCCTCACTGTATAGATATATAAATAAACTGCAGGAGTGAAAAAAGTCCATGCTAATTTTTCCTGTAGTTGCAGAGGGATGAGTGTATCTATTCTGCATTTCTGCTTACTTCCAACCAGTCCTTTAATCATAGCTGATGAATCTAACAATGGCACTACGCTTGAAGCACATCCGTTCTTAAGTTATGCACCTATTATTTGGAGACTGGAAGACCACTGGTGGGGATATGTTTTAGGAAGAATCTAAAAATATATCTTCTTATGTGTTAGCAACAAATATATTAGCACAGTATGTAATCAGGTGGTATTTTATTTCAGAAACTTGAAGAAGTTGAGAGAAAAGGCCAACACCAGCTAGAGAACCTGGAAAGAGAGCAGAGGTTCTTGAAGAGAAGATTGGAGCAGCTCCAAGGCACTTCAGAACTGGAGCGAATACGAATGGACAGCATAGGATCAACCATTTCTTCGGACCGCTCGGATTCTGAGCGAGGTGGGTATTCTAATAAGACTAATACTATATATAATGAAAGAACGAATTTATAATTACCTAGCAATTGCTACTGCAGATGTTCCAGTTTCTTAGCAAATTACTGTGTCTCTGCATGCTGTTTTTGTCATATTCTGGGCCCTTTATTTTTCATTTAGAAAAAGCAAAATAATGGTCCATTCAAATTTATTTTCACTGATCAAATTTGATGAGGTGTCAGCCAAGACATTTTACGTAATAAAAGGAATTGCATTTCACTTTACATTTTTTCAAATCAGTATTTATTGATACACTAGCCAGTGCACTGTCTACGGTACCGATCAGTGTTTTTGATATTGTCCCTGTTTATTGAGACCACATTCTTCATATATTACTGTGGGCCTTGGATATTCATAATTAACACATGCAGTGGAATGCTGAGAGTGGGAAGTCACTCACATTCCTCTGAACATTGTTAATTTTTACGAGTGTATGAATGCTTTGGAGTCTCAAATTAATAAACCCATTCACAGGACTGCCAAAGGGCAAGGGCGAGAGGAGAAATTGTGCGACAAAGTGGGACGAGGGAAGGAGAGTAGAGAATGGGTAATAGGACTGAACCATTCATGTGATTGTATCATTATTTACCTTGGAGCTGGAAAGTTACTCCTCTTTGACCTTATCCTACTAATGCAAACTCACATGCTCCATGGTAACATAAGTTAGGTGTAGATGTAGACCAATAACTAACATTACTCTCCGGTTTTGCAGTCAATAGATAATACTTCACTTTCTGGCTCTTTCTTGGAAAACAGTTGGTTAGTGAACCTTCAGACCCTTTTTTTCAGAATTACATTTTACTAAAATAAATACTGTAACTTACTTTGAAAGTATATGTTTTAATGTATTGTTTCTTGTGAGACAAATAAAGGGCACAGTAAAATAAATGACTTCATCATTCTCGCTGATCTCTGACATGCACTGTTGAAGCCCGATATAAAATAAAATCTGTATCTTGATCTAGTTGAACTGAGTGCTTTTATAATCCACTAATTAAGTTCACCATAATTACGTCAATCCTAGGATCAGTTGTATTTAGACAGTAATATGGAATTTCGTAGTTAAAATAGGAACTATGAATTAAAAAAGTGTTAAATAGTGTCCTAGTTCACACTTAATAGTTTCAAACAGGTCACTGTTACGTTCAACAACCCATGGTAGGTTATTTCCCCAGAGGCAATTGTTTAGCAATCTACACCTCGCTATTTGATGTTGGCTTAATTCCCTCTAAATTAATAGAACCTCCCCACATTGTACTAGTGCACAGCCTCCAGATTGGAAGGTTGGCAGAACTTGGCTCAGGTGTCTGACAGTGAACTGAAGAAGACGAAGAGGTTTACGCCATTTTACTCTCCATAACGTGGGCACATTAAAATCACATAACAAGGGTTTTTTGTCTTTGTGCAAGCCATCGCAGTTAAAAGCAAACAGAGTGAAACAAGCCCTTCCACTAACCTTGGATATACTACCTGTACGATTCCTAATAAAAACTGTAAAAAAATGCTGTGCTAATGATGAGGAAATCCATGTGTTCCAGAAACTTCTCCTTGGTGTCAGTTGGCTATAAAAAATGTAATCTTTCACATTGCCCTGAGATTTCATATCTTCCTTGCCTCTGCTTTTGTTATACAATGGTGATGATACATCATTGCAGTTTTGTGCAGGTTTTTGTGACAGGAAGGGAAGTCAGTGGGTATTTGTGAAGTCAGATGTAATATAATCACCCACTATTGTTTGCTTTTGTTATACAATGGTGATGATACATCATTGCAGTTTTGTGCAGGTTTTTGTGACAGGAAGGGAAGTCAGTGGGTATTTGTGAAGTCAGATGTAATATAATCACCCACTATTGTCTGGCCTTGAGCACCATCTTTTGTGGAGTCTTTGTGTCTAAGAAGGCTAGACTGGTAGGAATTTCTGACATTTCCCTTTTCCAGCTACATGTGTAACTATCCTTCAAATCATATTAACCAAATTCCTTTTCCTTTTCTTGCAGAAGAGATTGAAGTGGATGTGGAAAGCACAGAATTCTCCCATGGAGAAGTGGACAGTATCAGCACAACCAGCATCAGTGACATTGATGATCACAGCAGCCTCCAGAGTATAGGGAGCGACGAAGGGTATTCCAGCGCAACCGTCAAGCTCTCCTTTACTTCATAGGAATACAGCAAAACATCAGCACAGGACAAGCTATAAACTGGTGGCCAAACTCCCTCTTCGATCCAAAGCCTCTACAGGTTGGGGTTCAAGACGCAGTATCCCTTTTCAAAACCCGCTGCCTGAAAACTGATTCTTCGGTTCCACACAGGTCTGTGGTAGTGGCCCTTTGGTGCTGAGGGTTTTGTAAGCAAGTGCATCCTGTGAAGATAGATGCACTATAAAATACCCACTCAAGGGCATCAGGCTGAATGTTGATGAACTCACCTAATATTTATGTGAAAAAGGATACTGGAGTTTCCAACCCTTTTGAGGGAATGCTATTTTTTCCATGGCCACCCATCGGGAAAATTTGTAGAGTTGGGTTCCATCCTATTTTAAGCCGCTGGCATTGTCGAAAAAAATCTCAAGTGAAACAATCAGTCCTTTTATCTGGGCGACTAAAATATATCTGTAGATGCAGGCTGTTCATACTTCGCCTTTGGGAAAAAAGGCAGACAAGCCATGCTATGAGAGTGAGCTTGACGATCATGAAACACACCCAGTGGGACCACCATCCAGCTTAGATGTTTGTCGAACTTTGTTTTAGAACAAGTACTTTCACCTTTTACTAGTCCTAGAGTACCAAACCGTGTCCTGTTCTTAAAGTTTGTGCTGCACTGGAGCACAGGCCTGCGCTGACCACAGCTGTTGACAATTTTGGGACAAACGCAAAAAAGAGAAAGGCATCAGCATCAGTAACACAGAGAGGTGTGCAAGAATCCATGCCCGATTCCGGAGTCATTACACCTGTTTTCTTCTTTAACGTTTTTTCACGTGTGTGTTGAAGAACCAAAAAGTAGACATTCTTCATAATCCTGTTCTTTGAAATTGACAGGAACATTAAAAAAGGAAAGCATTCACCCTGGCTCGCTGCCATGCTGGATCTGGCGGTAAACGCAGAGACTTGAAACTGCTACCTTGCTCTATCATGCACAAACAAGTGAAGCTTGTAAGAGCTGGAACTGGTCACGTGATGTTGCAGCTCTCTGTAGACCCATTCCCATTTGAATACCCACGCCACCTGTTTTTTAAAGAGTTATCGCACTAGATTTAGTAACGTAGATCATTACGTACGTGTCACATCTTAATGTCAGTTTGGCCTGCACATCTCATTAGGGCACTTTGCATCGCATACACCATCCCACTGTGCAGGTGCTGGTGCTGTTGTTAAAAAATATTGTATGGAACGTTTATTATTTCTTTCATGATGACACTTCTAACTTGCACTCTGAGGTCTTGTTTTTCTTATATATATATTTTTTTTTAAATGCAACGATTTTTTTTTCTCCAATTAAAACTTCTTATATTGACCTCAACTATGGCATTGTTTGAAACTTTGTATACCTGAAATAATTTAACTACCCCCAATAACTAAAAATGCTTTATAAAATTCATAACTTATTGCTGACTTTAAATGGGTTGTTTAATTTCAGTCCTGTAGATTTATTTTGTTTTAGGTAGGGCTGGGCAAAAAAAAGATTATTGAAAAAATATTGAAAAAAAAGACGAAATAAAGACAACCTTATTTAGCAACGCTGTTGGTTTGTGTTTTTCCACGTTAATGTAGCATAAAGCACTACCCTCCATTTTGGAAGATCATTTAGCTTAACTTTTACTCATGTCTGCTTGTATTTTTTAAAACTCTTCCCCTAAGCTTTGCACATCATTGTTTCGAGTTTTAAAGAGCTTCCTAGATTATTGTGCACAAAGTTGTTGATTTGTACCTCAAACATATCCACACATTTCAGCCAAATCCATATTTATTGAAAAGTGATATATGCAAAAGGCTCGTCCTCTTACGCACTGCCGTTAGTTGTTTATACGTTGGCCGTTAGCACCAAAATCATTAAGGTGTATGATATTTGCCTCTTCTGTATTCACATTCGTACTATTCCTTGCATAGACGGATCTCGATAATCTAATCATAGTCCAGGCACTCAGGGGCATATTATCAAGAGAGGCGATAAAATTATCGCCGCTTTAACGGCAGAAAACTGCAGCTAAAACGGCGATAATGGGCTTGATAATATACTCTATGGAATTCCAATGGAAGCCCATGTGAAGGACATGTCTTGATAATATTCCCCTCCGTGCTTTAAAATTATGTGATATATTTGTAATAAAAAGAAAAATGTACAAGTCCATGCCACAGACGAAGAACCTTTGGAGAAGGATCGATAGCACAGCTGAACAGTGGCGCCCGCCACAAACATAGGGTGGTGAGGCAGGTGGAGGGAACGTGGGAGGGGGGCCGCGGGGGGGAGTCATGCGGGGGAGAATTAGAAATAATATATTTAATTTGAAAAAATTGACCTTATTAGAAATAATGGGCCAGATGCATCAAGCTAAAAATCGGTCGCAAAGGGGCAGATTCTCAGAATCTGCCCCTTTGCGACCGGTATTTTTGCATTTGGGATGCATCATCCCAAATGCAAAAATCGCAAATAGAGAATTCGCTAAATTGCGATTGTTTGCATTTAAGGAATCTCAAATTGAGATTCCTTAAATGCAATGCATGAAAGTTTCAAAAATAGCGAATTCGCTAATAGGGCACGCAAATTACCACGAAGTACAACTTCATGGTAATTTGCAAAAACTTTAAAAAATGCACTTTTGTGCATTTTTCAAAGTTTCATGTTGCGGACACACATGCCCTAAGGGCATGTGTGTGCGCAACATATGTGCACAGATCAAATTCAGGGGTGCAACAGGGTGTCCTTTGGACACCCCTGCACCCTTGAACTCGCAATCTCAATTTGCGAAAAGCAAATTGCGATTCGCAAATTGAGATTGTCTTCCCATTCATTCCTATGGGCCTCAAGGCCCATAGTAATGAATGGGGAGGTATTCAATAATTGCGACTCGCAATTTGCGAGTCGCAATTAAGGAATTCGAAGGAATCGCTATTTTTGTAGTGATTGCTTGGCGATTCCTTATTTTTCGCTAATAAGGAATCGCAAAATGGATGCTTGATGCATCTGGCCCAATATATTTAATTTGAAAAAATGTACCTTTAGCCGCCTCTGCGATGCGTCATGCCGCCTCTCCGCTCTCATGTCCCAGTAGCCCCTGGGACAGACTCCATCCAATCCCTGAGTCTTAAATCTAAAGGCGCATGTGTGTTTTGGTCGGCCTGAGACAGCCGGCCAAACACACATGAGCACTTAGGTAGTGCACGTATCACATCTCCTCCCCCCTCCAATGCCTCGACCCACCCCTCCCTAAAACGCTGTCTCAGAGCCGGCAAATGCAAAATAAAACAATGCAAGAACTTCTTTTTATTTTTTTTATTTGCTGTCTCTGAGCCAGGCAGTGGGGCGCTGCTCCTCCCCCATTGCGGAGGAGTCTGCGCTTCAGCGAAATAAGACATTGAATTGTTCCCCCCAGTGTAGAACATCAGAAATTATGTGTATTCAACAGGCAATGGAATTCGTCTTGAGTTTCATATAAAAATACAGACACCTAAATTAAAAAGCCCACATTTAATAACATCTATGCTGTGCAGCACTAAGTAAAACATCTGTAGCACTGCGTTGCGTGAATGTTAAAAAAAATGTGTAAAAGCAGATTTAAACCCATGGCACTGATGTAACCAGTGGCTTCATTAAAAAAAACTTGTTTAGCAGGATGCTCAGCATGGCGCTGTGGCACAACAGGGAGCCAGTGGTGTCTAATAGGAGATTTATACTCGAGATGCAGAACAGATTTTAACGTGATGCAACAAGCAACGGGTAAGCTGTATAAAATGTGTATTTCCACAAAGCAAGTGCGCATTGTGCTTTGGCAGATCACTCTGTAATAGCTTTACCCTTAGTTTGAGCTTGGTTTTATTTGGTGTTAGGATTCATCATAAAGCTGCATGACACTAACTTAGTAGGTCTGGGTGTTTGTTGCGTGTTGCTGTAGATACACATGCTTTGCATACTCCTGCCATCTAGTTTCTAATAGAGATTTCTTTTTGATTTAAAATATTTTTTATTGAGAATATTAGGAGAAAACAACACAAAAAGGGAAAGAAAAGAAAAATAAATACAGGTATTCATGATACACTTAACCGATGCGGTGTCAGGTATAACATATCATTTAACGGATACCATGCCAAGTAAAGCATATCCTGTATGAAGTGATAGATCAACTATCGACTAAGCCAGTGATAAAATGGGCAACATGTACATTGGTGCAGCTGCTGGTTTCAACTTGTATTAGAGATTTATCTTTTTGTGTTGTAGTATATGCATGCTATCCAGTATTGGGGTATCTTTCATAGATTCACATGCCTGAATCATTCCCCGTCGCCGAGGCGGGAGTCCCACGGTAATTATATATACAAAAGCAGTGCCTTATAATAATCTGTAGTAGGCTGACAAGACTATAGGACCAAAAAGGCCCAAAACTTAGCAGCCTATCTACCTCATTATATGAAAAGGATTGAAAAGTAGTCCCAACCAATCAGCTAACAGCACCCTCTAGAACCTTCCCTGCAGAGGCAGTTCTCCTCAGATTTTCACCACACGTCGTGTGGAAGGGAGTCTCCCTGAGTTCCTACTCAGTTTTCTACTTTTCTCTTCAGAATGTCTATAAGAAAGCTCTTTTCAAGGCCTGCAGGACCTGTGATAAGAAGAGGGTCCATGTATATGATCAGCACAAGGACTGCATCTACTGTCTGCATCCCTCTCACATTGTGAAGGATTGCAGGATTTGCCACGCCTTACCTGCCAAAACTATCAGGGACAGGGAGGCAAGGGTTCTACTTTGGCTTAAATCATCTTCCACAGATGATGAGGACAAAGCTTCAACATCCAGCAAAAGAGCCAGATCCAGAGATGGCTCCTCTCCTGATAGGAAAAAACAACACAAATCCTCTCACGGAGTGTCTGAACCCTCAAGGAGGTCGTCCTCTCTTCCTATTGAATCTCCAGTTTCTCCGCCTTCAGGATCTTCATCTAAAACTGTGAGTAAGACCCAGGCAAAGACTGTCTCTCTGGTGTCTTCTCACACAGACTCTGTGACTTCTGCCATCTGAAGCTCTTCTGTGACGGTATCTACATCTGCCATTACCTCACCTATTGTATCAGCTAAGATTTCCTCTAAGAAATCTTCAGGGGTTAACTACGCAAAATCATCGTCGACGACTACTGCATCGACGACGATTCCTTCGTCGGCGAAGTCATCGGCGACAAAAGCCCCGTCAACGTCAAAATCATTGTCGACGAAGAGCCCGTCGACGACGACAAATCTCGTCGACGAAGAGCCCGTTGACGACTGGATCTTCTAAGAAGAACCTATCGACGACGCCCCCGTCGACGACAGCCTCGCCGACTATAGCTCTGTCGACCACGGCCTCGTCGGCGAAGACCCCATCGAGGATGGCCTTGTCGACGAAGACCCCATCGAGGATGGCCCCGTCACCGAAAAGTCCATCTACAGTACCACTGTCGACGACGACGATCCCATCGTCGACGAGCTCGTCGTCGGCACTTCCACCTATGAGCCAGCCGCGTTCAGCGCAGCTTGTTAAGACGCCTAAATCCACAAGGAGTCCTGTTATCTCCAAGACTCCGCCAACAAGACCCTGGCCTGTTTTACCTCAGGTGTCTCATGCCTCACCTGTGGCCTATACTCATTTTCAGATCAAGACCTATCATAGGCAATAATAATCCAATATTTCTCCACTGCTACCATCACAGATTTTAGAAACATATGTGGAGGAGGAGGATTCTGAGGAGGATGACGGAGATAATGAGTGTCCCTTTGGGATTACACGCCATCCATCCGAATTGCATATAAAATGCCAGGATTAAGAGGACGAAGATGATATTCAAGAACATTACTACCAAGAGGAGTTGTCTACACCTTTCTATAGACAGCCATACATACCTCCATGTTCAGGGGAGACAAGTCATCTCCCTTCTTCGTTGATACAGGATTTGCAAGCCATGTTGGCAGACTATTGTCAAAGGTTCCCACCGACACCGTCCACGCCAATTGTACCTCCAGTACCAGCGGACGTACCTGCCCCTCCTCCACCGCAGCCTCCAGTGTCACCTAGACACACTGCAGAACCCGCACCACAAGAGGATCGGGATACTTCCTCTTCGGATGAAGAGGGAAGAGAGGAAGGTGAGCTGCATCAAGACAACACACCTGCGGATCCGTGGGATGATTAAGTAATACCCATGCCTTCGCCTCCTTTGCCACAACCCTCTGATTCTCCGCCGGAGGACACTGGCGGCTTTCATAATATCATGCAAAGGGCTGCTACAAGGTTTGAACTGCCAGTTACCATTGAACAGTCTGACTGCTTTCTACACGATTTTAAAGAGGGATATAGGAGGATTACCAGGGCCATACCCATTATAGACTTTATTTGGCAGGAAGATCTTAAAATTATGAAGACACCCGCTTCCATCCCTGCAGTACTTCCTCGTATTGAGAAAAAGTACAGAGCACCGCCAGAAACTCCATCCTGTTTGGTAGGCCACCCACGTCCGGACTCTGTGATATCCCAAGCCGCTCAACAGCGGTCCAAAAATCCGTCCACTCCGATCTCGACGCCGCCGGACAAAAAGGGCTGAAGATTGAACCTAATAGGCAAGAAGTTTTCCATCAATGCTGCATCCTCTTTCAAGGTAGCGAATTCTCTGGCGATTATTGCCCGCTACAACTGACAAATGTGGTCGGAGCTGTCTGAATTCATTGAATTTATACCAGAGGATTGGCACGTAAGATACTGCTTGAAGGAGAGAGGGCGGCTTCAGAAATAATAGATTGCACCCTAGACATCGCAAATACTAATTTCCGTCAGTTAGCGGGTGCTGCGGTTCTCAGAGCAACCTTCTTCAGACCTGAGGTGCAAACTAAGATCCTCGATATGGCTTACAACGGGGACTCGCTCTTCTGTAAGCACATAGATGAGGCCTTGCTCGCCATCAAGACAGATACTGACACCGCAAAATCGCTTGGTAACCTGCAATACAAGAGAGGCTCTTTTAGAGGAGCAAGGGGTCGTGGATTTTCTTCCAGAGGAAGTTACCATAATCAACAGAACAGGCAATACCAATCGCAGTACAAGCAATCGTATTACCAGTCATCATACCGATAGTCTACCTCCTGTAATTTCTCTCGTCAGGGAGGGAGACGAAGATCAAACAATCAAGGACGAGATGCAAACAAACGTCAATGAGCTAGGTCGGACGCCAGTCCAATATCCTCTCCTCCCTGTGGGCGAGAAGATCTCTGCCTTTTACCGTCAATGGCGGAACATCACATCGGACCGGTGGGTCCTCGACGTAGTGGAAAGAGGACACACGTTCGAGTTTTTAAAGAAACCACCTATGACCCCGCCCAAGGCCCCCCCCCCTCGGCTTCACTTATTGTTCAAAGAGCCTTAAAACATGTTTCGCAAGAATGCGATAGAGAAGGTTCCGATCTCGCAGAAAGGAAGAGGATTCTACTCTTGCTTCTTCCTAATAAAGAAAAAGTCGGGAGAGTGGCGCCCGATTCTGGATCTGCGCAAGCTCAACAAATTCTTGAAGAAACAGAGCTTTCGCATGGTGACATTGGCAGATGTGCTCAATTGTCTCAACGAAGGAGATTTTATGGCTTCTCTGGACTTGGAAGACGCTTACTTCCATATCCCTATACACCCCAAGTATCGCAAATACCTTCGATTCACAGTGGCTGGCGTCCACTTCCAATTCAAGGTGCTTCCATTCGGGCTGAAGTCGGCACCAAGAATTTTCATCAAATGCTTGGCCCCAGTTTCTGCAGCGTTGAGGTCCCAGGGGATACAGGTCTTCCCATACCTCGACGATTGGCTGCTCAAAGGACCATCGAAACAGATCACAAGACAGGTGGTCAGAAGCGCCCATCGTCTATTCTCAAGTCTAGGGCTCACTCTAAATGCAAGGAAGTCGCAATTGCAGCCCCTACAGGTGTTAACCTTTCCGGGAGCCTCGCCGACTATAGCTCTGTCGACCACGGCCTCGTCGGCGAAGACCCCATCGAGGATGGCCTTGTCGACGAAGACCCCATCGAGGACGGCCCCGTCACCGAAAAGTCCATCTACAGTACCACTGTCGACGACGACGATCCCATCGACGACGAGCTCGTCGTCGGCACTTCCACCTATGAGCCAGCCGCGTTCAGCGCAGCTTGTTAAGACGCCTAAATCCACAAGGAGTCCTGTTATCTCCAAGACTCCGCCAACAAGACCCTGGCCTGTTTTACCTCAGGTGTCTCATGCCTCACCTGTGGCCTATACTCATTTTCAGATCAAGACCTATCATAGGCAAGACAAATCCAATATTTCTCCACTGCTACCATCACAGATTTTAGAAACATATGTGGAGGAGGAGGATTCTGAGGAGGATGACGGAGATAATGAGTGTCCCTTTGGGATTGCACGCCATCCATCCGAATTGCATATAAAATGCCAGGATTAAGAGGACGAAGATGATATTCAAGAACATTACTACCAAGAGGAGTTGTCTACACCTTTCTGTAGACAGCCATACATACCTCCATGTTCAGGGGAGACAAGTCATCTCCCTTCTTCGTTGATACAGGATTTGCAAGCCATTTTGGCAGACTATTGTCAAAGGTTCCCACCGACACCGTCCACGCCAATTGTACCTCCAGTACCAGCGGACGTACCTGCCCCTCCTCCACCGCAGCCTCCAGTGTCACCTAGACACACTGCAGAACCCGCACCACAAGAGGATCGGGATACTTCCTCTTCGGATGAAGAGGGAAGAGAGGAAGGTGAGCTGCATCAAGACAACACACCTGCGGATCCGTGGGATGATTAAGTAATACCCATGCCTTCGCCTCCTTTGCCACAACCCTCTGATTCTCCGCCGGAGGACACTGGCGGCTTTCATAATATCATGCAAAGGGCTGCTACAAGGTTTGAACTGCCAGTTACCATTGAACAGTCTGACTGCTTTTTACACGATTTTAAAGAGGGATATAGGAGGATTACCAGGGCCATACCCATTATAGACTTTATTTGGCAGGAAGATCTTAAAATTATGAAGACACCCGCTTCCATCCCTGCAGTACTTCCTCGTATTGAGAAAAAGTACAGAGCACCGCCAGAAACTCCATCCTGTTTGGTAGGCCACCCACGTCCGGACTCTGTGATATCCCAAGCCGCTCAACAGCGGTCCAAAGATCCGTCCACTCCAATCTCGACGCCGCCGGACAAAGAGGGCTGAAGATTGAACCTAATAGGCAAGAAGTTTTCCATCAATGCTGCATCCTCTTTCAAGGTAGCGAATTCTCTGGCGATTATTGCCCGCTACAACTGACAAATGTGGTCGGAGCTGTCTGAATTCATTGAATTTATACCAGAGGATTGGCACGTAAGATACTGCTTGAAGGAGAGAGGGCGGCTTCCGAAATAATAGATTGCACCCTAGACATCGCAAATACTAATTTCCGTCAGTTAGCGGGTGCTGTGGTTCTCAGAGCAACCTTCTTCAGACAGAGGTGCAAACTAAGATCCACGATATGGCTTACAACGGGGACTCGCTCTTCGGTAAGCACATAGATGATGCCTTGCTCGCCATCAAGACAGATACTGACACCGCAAAATCGCTTGGTAACCTGCAATACAAGAGAGGCTCTTTTAGAGGAGCAAGGGGTCGTGGATTTTCTTCCAGAGGAAGTTACCATAATCAACAGAAAAGGCAATACCAATCGCAGTACAAGCAATCGTATTACCAGTCATCATACCGATAGTCTACCTCCAGTAATTTCTCTCGTCAGGGAGGGAGACGAAGATCAAACAATCAAGGACGAGATGCAAACAAACGTCAATGAGCTAGGTCGGACGCCAGTCCAATATCCTCTCCTCCCTGTGGGCGAGAAGATCTCTGCCTTTTACCGTCAATGGTGGAACATCACATCGGACCGGTGGGTCCTCGACGTAGTGGAAAGAGGACACACTTTCGAGTTTTTAAAGAAACCACCTATGACCCCGCCCAAGGACCCCCCCCTCGGCTTCACTTATTGTTCAAAGAGGCCTTAAACATGTTTCACAAGAATGCGATAGAGAAGGTTCCGATCTCGCAGAAAGGAAGAGGATTCTACTCTTGCTTCTTCCTAATAAAGAAAAAGTCGGGAGAGTGGCGCCCGATTCTGGATCTGCGCAAGCTCAACAAATTCTTGAAGAAACAGAGCTTTCGCATGGTGACATTGGCAGATGTGCTCAATTGTCTCAACGAAGGAGATTTTATGGCTTCTCTGGACTTGGAAGACGCTTACTTCCATATCCCTATACACCCCAAGCATCGCAAATACCTTCGATTCACAGTGGCTGGCGTCCACTTCCAATTCAAGGTGCTTCCATTCGGGCTGAAGTCGGCACCAAAAATATTCATCAAATGCTTGGCCCCAGTTTCTGCAGCGTTGAGGTCCCAGGGGATACAGGTCTTCCCATACCTCGACGATTGGCTGCTCAAAGGACCATCGAAACAGATCACAAGACAGGTGGTCAGAAGCGCCCTTCGTCTATTCTCAAGTCTAGCGCTCACTCTAAATGCAAGGAAGTCACAATTGCAGCCCCTACAGGTGTTAACCTTTCTGGGAGCCTCACTGGACACTCAAAAGTGCAAAGCATTCTTGTCTCAGGAACGTCAGGACAGACTCCGAAGACTGGCAAGACAGATCTCAGCAAAAAGTCACTTTCTGTCCGGACATATGCATCTCTTTTAGGGATGTGCTCTTCAGCGATCAACCTAGTTCCCTTTGCAAGACTCAGGATGAGGCCACTGCAAGAGGGATTGCAACAACAATGGCAACAATTAGGAGGATCTTTCGATGACCGCATAAAAGTGACACCCAGAATGAGGCAAGCTCTCCAATGGTGGTCGAAAGAAAGCAACCTGTCTCCGGGCCACACGTTTCTTCAAACTATCCCGGAGTTCATTCTGACTACGGATGCATCAGTGGAGGGATGGGGAGGCCATCTTCAGGACCTCCAGATTCAAGGCCGATGGTCTCATTAGTATCAGCAGAAACACATTAACTGTCTCGAATTAAGAGACATTTTCCTTTCTCTGCAAGCGTTCCTTCCGAGAATTGCAACTTCTTCAGTACTGGTGCGTACGGACAACACCACCAGCATGTTTTACATAAACAAGCAAGGGGGAATGAGATCTCTATCCCTATCGCAGGAAGCTCAAGAGATGTGGGAGTGGATTATACAACACGGCATAACACTCAAAGCGGAGCATGTAAAAGGGGTTCAAAACTCCTTAGCCGACAACCTCAGCAGATCCCTCGCAGGTTGCCACGAATGGGAGCTGGAATAGGAACAGGTGAACAGGATCTTCCGAGTTTGGGGCACACCAACTCTGGATCTGTTTGCGACACAACAGAACAGCAAATACCTGTACTACGCCAGCAGATTTCCTCAACGGGGGTCAAGAGGGAATGCCCTGTCCATGAGATGGTCTGGAATCTATGCATACACTTTTCCCCCGATACCGTTAATACCAAGGATTCTGCAGAAGATGAAGAGGGAACATTGCACTCTTCTCCTCATTGCTCCTCGCTGGCCGAGACAGTACTGGTTCCAAGAACTGCTCTTGCTATCTCAACAACCTCCAATTCGTCTCCAGCCAACTCTTTCCATGCTGTCAAGGGAAGGAGCTCAGATTCTGCACCCGGACCCACAATCTCTGCACTTGCACGCCTGGCTCCTGACTTCTTAGAGTTTAAAGATCTCCAAATCTCTGAAGACTGTTGAGCAATTCTGTCTCAAACCCGTGCTCAGAGTACTACATACCGTTTCAAATGGAAACGCTTTTGTTGTTGGTGCGAAGCAAATAATATCCATCCTCTTCAAGCTCCACTTGAGGATATCCTTCATACTTACTTTTTCTAGCCAAGGCGGGTCTGGTATTCTCTTCTATTAAGGTACATCTTACCGCCATATCCCGATTCAGAAGAAGTTCGAACAAGCCTTCACTGTGTTCTTCCTCACTGGTAAAGCAATTTCTGAAAGGATTGTTTCGAGCATTTCCTCCAATTCGACTTCCACCTCCTGAATGGGACCTCAATATTGTCTTGTCCCAATTAATGAGGAGACCCTTCGAGCCTATTCATAGAGCTGAATTGAAATTCTTAACCTGGAAAGTGGCTATTTTACTAGCTCTCACTTCAGCCCGTAGGAATAGTGAAATTCAAGCTTTCACCATTTCAGAACTTTTCCTCCATTTCTTGAAGGATTATGTCACATTGAGAACAAACCCGAGATTCATTCCTAAAGTACCGTCTCAATTTCACTTAAACCAGCCGGTAAAGTTGAAGACTTTTTCCTGGATCCTGTCACACCGGCAGAAAAGGCTCTGCACACTTTGGATGTGAAACATTGTCTGAAGTTCTATCTGCAAAAAACTATGGACATAAGAAAATCTAACCAGTTATTTATTGCTTATGGCCCAGTTGCGCTGGGACAAGCAGTGACGAAAGCAACGATAGCCAGGTGGTTATCCTCAGTAATACAATTCTGTCACGACAAGGCTAACAAGCCTTTGGCCAGAAGGGTAAAAGCACATTCCACCAGAATGATGGCAGCATCGACAGCATTATTTGCTGGAGTCACACTAGCGGACATATGTCGAGCTGCAACGTGGAAGAGTGTCCATACCTTTATAAAGCATTACTGCCTCCAATCGATATCACAAGATGATACAGCAGTGGCACAAGCGGAGCTGCAGCATCTTCTTCATTAAGGTTAGACTTTTAACGGTCTCTTATATTCTATTCATGACATAAGAATATGCATAATACACTGTAATATTTTGCTTATCAAATACTGTTTAAATATGGAAAATGTTATCTGAATATGAGTCTTTCTTTTAGAAGGTTTTCTGCATTTATGTATATTTACATTTCTAGTGCTCTATAACCTTCCGGATGAGTGGGGATATGTAGAATTACGCAGTGTCTCCCAACTTCCGCAAACGACAGATATGGGTTTACTGCTTGCTATTCTGATTCATTAACAAAAAATGTGGTTCTGTCGGGTATTCTGCAATCTCTTTGGGTTAGGCTGCAGACAGCTCTACAACACAAACAAGCAAAACTCTCTGATATCCAAAGTTTTTATATATATTAAAAACAAAAACCAATGAACCAGTAGAATGGAATTACTTCATTCCACTACATTATTATCAAACATAAGTGCAGTGACTGTAGTGAATCCAGTGACAAAAGTGAAATACTCAATGACACTTATATACAAGGACCTATTAAATTAATACACTTTACAAAAAAGAGAAGAGAAGGGAAAGGGGGGAAGAGTAACACGATAAGTTCTTTTATCGTTTTGTGGCCAGTTTCATCCTAGTAAAAGTTCCAAGGAAAAAAAGGAATTATTGTCCATATTCCTGGAGTTATCTTGGCCAGAGGAAAAAGCGTCGACGTTTCGACCCTGTTTGCGCCCCAGTTGGTGGTCGCGGCGGGTCTTTATCAAGACAGAGGGGGGATGGGAAATGTTCAACAATTAATGTAATCCGGAAGGTAGCCCGTTGGTCAACCCTCAAAGTATCGCCATCAGCGTCAGTGCTTCCCTGATGCGAAAACAGCAATCCAGTCGTGAAAGCCAGCACCGAGCTCTCTGGGTGAAAACGCTCGATAGCCAGGTGGTTATCCTCAGTAATACAATTCTGTCACAACAAGGCTAACAAGCCTTTGGCCAGAAGGGTAAAAGCACATTCCACCAGAATGATGGCAGCATCGACAGCATTATTTGCTGGAGTCACACTAGCGGACATATGTCGAGCTGCAACGTGGAAGAGTGTCCATACCTTTATAAAGCATTACTGCTTGCAATCGATATCACAAGATGATACAGCAGTGGCACAAGCGGAGCTGCAGCATCTTCTTCATTAAGGTTAGACTTTTAACGGTCTCTTATATTCTATTCATGACATAAGAATATGCATAATACACTGTAATATTTTGCTTATCAAATACTGTTTAAATATGGAAAATGTTATCTGAATATGAGTCTTTCTTTTAGAAGGTTTTCTGCATTTATGTATATTTACATTTCTAGTGCTCTATAACCTTCCGGATGAGTGGGGATATGTAGAATTACGCAGTGTCTCCCAACTTCCGCAAACGACAGATATGGGTTTACTGCTTGCTATTCTGATTCAGGCATGTGAATCTATGAAAGATACCCCAATACTGGATAAGAAAACAAGTTACTTACATGTAACTACAGTTATCCAGTTTCGGTATCTTTCATAGATTCACATGCACCCACCCTCCTCCCCGGCAGAACAGTTCTTTATTAGGGATACATACTTCTCACTTGTGCTGGGAAAATCTGACGAGAACTGCCTCTGCAGGGAAGGTTCTAGAGCATGGGTACTCACAAACTTTCTCTCGGGGGCCAAATTTACAGTTTGGTTTGTGTCCGAGGGCCGCATCGGTGGGGGGGCAGGGTCAGTGGGGGAGGGGGAGGGGCTAGAGCAACAACATAAAACTGACCATGAGGTTGATCATAGGTCCCTGCAGCGGACGCCTTCGTCCACTGAGCTGTCTCCGCATACACACATCTCTCTCTGTCTCCCTCCCTCTCTCTAGCTCTCTCTCCCTCTCACCTTCCCTCTCTCCTGTCTTCCTCTGTCTCACTCCGACTGTCTCACTCCCACTCTCTCACTCCCTCTCTCTCACTCCCTCTCCGTCCCCCTCCCTTTCCCTCCCTCTCACTCACTCTCTGTCTCACCCCCTTTTACTCCCTTTCCCTCCCTCTCCCTCCATTTCCCTTCCTTTCCCTCCCTTTCCCTCCTTCTCCGTCTCCTTCCCTTTCCCTCCCTCTCACTCCCTCCCTTTCCCTCCCTCTCTGTCTCCATCTCACTCCCTCTCCCTCCCTGTCCGTCTCACTCCCTCTCCGTCTCACTCACTCCCTCTCCCTCCCTCTCCCACTCATTCACTCTCACTCTCTCCCTCTCTCTCACTCGATCTCTCACTCCCTCCCATTCACTCCCTCCCTCTCACTCTCACTCACTCCCACTCACTCACTCACTCCCACTCACTCACTCACTCCCACTCACTCCCACTCACTCCATCCCTCTCACTCCCTCCCTCTCACTCCCTCCCTCCCTCTCACTCCCTCCCTCCCACTCACTCCCTCCCTCTCACTCACTCCCTCCCTCTCACTCACTCCATCCCTCTCACTCACTCCATCCCTCTCACTCACTCACTCCATCCCTCTCACTCACTCACTCCATCCCTCTCACTCACTCCATCCCTCTCACTCACTCCATCCCTCTCACTCACTCCATCCCTCTCACTCCATCCCTCTCACTCCCTCCCTCTCACTCACTCCCTCTCACTCATTCTCACTCACTCTCACTCTCTCAATCACTCTCTCACTCCCTCCCTCTCCCTCCCTCCCTCCCTCTCTCTCTCTCTCTCTCTCCCTCCCTCTCACTCCATCCCTCTCACTCCCTCCCTCCCACTCCCTCCCTCTCACTCACTCACTCCCTCCCTCTCACTCCCTCTCACTCACTCACTCCCTCTCATTCACGCCCTCCCTCTCACTCACTCACTCTCTCTCATTCACTCCCTCCCTCTCACTCACTCACTCACTCTCATTCACTCCCTCCCTCTCACTCACTCACTCTCTCATTCACTCCCTCCATCTCACTCACTCCCTCCCACTCACTCCCTCTCACTCTCTCCCACTCACTCCCTCCCACTCCCTCCCACTCACTCCCCCCTCCCACTCCCTCCCTCCCACTCACTCCATCCCTCTCACTCACTTCATCCCTCTCACTCACTCCCGCTCACTCACTCCCTCCCTCTCACTCACGCAACTCATTTACTCACTCACTCCCACTAACTCCCTCTCCCTCATTCACTCCCTCTCCCTCCCTCACTCACTCCCTCTCCCTCACTCACTCCCTCTCCCTCACTCACTCCCTCTCAACGCCTCTCTCCCTCTCACACTCTCCCTCTCACTCCCACTCACTCACTCCCACTCACTCACTCCCACACTCATTTACTCATTCTCTCTCACTCCCTCTCAGTCACTCACTCCCTCTCAGTCACTCACTCCCTCTCAGTCACTCACTCCCTCTCAGTCACTCACTCCCTCTCAGTCACTCACTCTCAGTCACTCACTCCCTCTCCCTCACTCCCTCTCCCTCACTCCCTCTCCCTCACTCCCTCTCACTCCCTCTCACTCACTCACTCACTCCCTCCCTCTCACTCACTCCTTCCCTCCCTCCCTCCCTCTCACTCACTCACTCCCTCTCACTCTCTCTCTCCCTCTCACTCTCTCTCTCCCTCTCCGTCCCCCTCCCCCTCCCTTTCCCTCCCACTCCCTCTGTCACCTCACCCTGCCTGTGCGCCAGCCGGGGCACACACACACAGCCGCACCCGAGGACTTCACAGGTCATTAAAAGACCATTTGCATGTTAATGATGCCTTTGTATTTCACCTCTCCTTAGGCCCCTGCAGCTTTACTCTGGCCATTCCTAGGATCGCCCAGCCGGCAGCCCCCACAAAGCAGCAAGAGTCTCTCTCGCTGCTGCAGACACTTTAAAAAAAAAACTCGGGAAACACAGGTATGATGTCTCGGGGGTCCGCGGGCCGCCAGGGAAGGCTTGCCGGGCCGCCACTGGCCCGCGGGCCGTACTATGAGTACCCCAGTTCTAGAGGGTGCTGTTAGCTGATTGGTTGAGACTACTTTTCAGTCCTTTTCATATAATGAGGCAGATAGGCTGCTAAATTTTGGGCCTTTTTGGGCCTAAAGCCTTGTCAGCCTACTACAGATTATTATAAGGCACTGCGTTTGTATATATAATTACCGTGGGACTCCCGCCTCGGCGACGGGGAATGATTCAGGCATGTGAATCTATGAAAGATATCAATACTGGATAACTGTAGTTACAGGTAAGTAACTTGTTTTCTTATACATAAGAAAATATAAGAATGAGATTAAATCCTGTAATAACAAAAAATAATAAATAATAAGGGAACCAAGGGTTCACAACGACGAACAGAAGGCGCGCATTGGAGAAGTCTGTGGTGGGCTCTCAAGGCACGTTGTGTCTGGTATGACGAAATTGAGGAGATTTAGCCATATGTGATTGAAATCAATCAGAGCAGCTTGAAGATATAGGAGGATGAGTTCAAAGCGTCCCACATTTTCCTATGGGTTGGACGTCAGGGAGAGAGTTGTATAGGTATGTTGTCAGCACCTCTCAGAAGGATTAGCCATTCCTGCCAAATTTTGAATGAGATCAGTTTGAAATTCTTTCAGTTACCCAAAAGTATTTTGCATGCTAGTGTGAGCATTAAGTCAAGTAGGTCACAGTCATTGTCATTTTGTATTTGGGGGTCAAGGAAACCTAGCATAATATGAGAATTGTCTGGTTGGGTTAATATGTAGCATGTGTGTTATATATTCGAATATCCTATCCCAGTAAGGTTGCAAGATGAACAATAAAATAGTACATGTGGTAGGGCTCCCACCTGAAAGTTGCAGTTCCAGCACTGGGGTGACGGAGTAAGGTTTAGTTTGTGAAGCTTGGATGGTGTTCAATAAGCTCTGTTTATAATCATATATTTCGTCTGGGAGAGAAATGGCGAGATTTTATTCCTGAATAATGTCATATGTAAGCGTTCCCAGTCGAATCTCGATAGATTTTGTATTGGGTTCTGTTTCCCACTTCCTTTTGTTAACTGTCTGGCGTTAACCAGGTTTAGACATAAGTATTTTATATACCCTAGATACCATATGACCCACTTTGGTTAATTGGGATAGTTTGAGGGGGAAAAAAGGACATACCGGCTTTATAGGTTGTTTACAAATCTGAACTTTAAGTTTCAAAAACGTACACAAGTCTGTCTTAGTCAAGTCTTTTTCTAGCTGCAGCTCAGTTAAGGTTTTAGGGGAGGTGTCGTTATACAGATATTTTATCATGTTAATGCCTTTCTTTGACAATCTTACCAAAATTAGGTTACCATCTATTGTCAATTAAGGGTTATTCCAGATTGCAGCGATGTTGGATTTATCTAGCTTAATGTCGGAGTGTACCTCTAATCGTGAGAGCGCATGTCTTGTGCTCTGGATAATGTATTTCGAGTGTGGTAGGATCGAAGTATGCATAGTCATAATGGCAGGCAGGGGATGCCTTTAATTAGGGTTGCTTCAACTTCCAACCACAGAGGCTGGTAAGAAATAAGTTACTCACCTGTAACTGCAGTTATCCAGTATTGGTATATTTCATAGATCCACATGCCTGAATCATTCCCCGTCGTCGTAGTGGGAGTCCCACGATACAAATAACATAGCTGTAAGTTGTAAAAAAACATAGGCCTAATAGATGCAAACACACATTGCATAGCCTATTAGTCTCCTTTTGTAAAATGGACCAAACTGATAAACACAACCAATCAGAGAGTAGCACCTTCTAGAACCTTCCCAAGAGAGGCTGAGTTCCTCAGATTTTCCAGCACAAGTGTGGTAAGTACCGTAGTATAGAGGAAGCCTCTCCGGGGAGGAGGGTGGGTGCATGTGAATCTATGAAAGATTCCAATACTGGATAACTACAGTTACAGGTAAGTAACTTATTTCTTATCCAGTATTGGGGTATCTTTCATAGATTCACATGCCTGAATCAGAATAGCAAGCAGTGCCCCAAATGGATAATGGAAACTTATCCATAATCATATGCACTCATATAGCTGATAAGCACTATAGAGGATGGTGGGTAGTGCTAATTGTTGTATTGCATAGTAACCATACTACATATGAGAAATAATGGATGTAACACAAACATGTTCCATTATTAAGAAACAGACAAAGATGCTATATAACAAAGCAAGTGTATTTAACAAAATCTACCAGTACATGGTAACAGGAAGATATATACATATCTACATATACTCCTTTTTCTCCTACAAAACCTTTAACAAAAAAATGATTTACCTTAGTGAAAAAGATTCCGTAGTACTGCCTGTCCCACAGCTGCATCCTCTCTGTGTGATGACTCAAGTCAGTAATGCTGTGCAAACGTGTGGGTTGTCTTCCAAGTTGTCGCTTTGCAGATTTTGTCAACTGGCACACCAGCAAATAGAGCAACAGAAGCGGAGACTGCTCTAGTAGAGTGTGCTCGAACAGTTTGTGATAAATGCTTGCCAACCTTGTTGTGGCAGAATTGTATTGAATTTGCTACCCATCTAGCTATGGTAGCCTCGTCCAAGAGCTCGACGACGACATCTTCGCCGACGAAGCCTACCGTCGGCGCTACGACGACATCGACTGTTGCTTTCTCGTCGCCGAGACCTCATATAATCATGTCGTCGGCATCCTCGCCATCGATGCTGGTATCCGTCTCAGTGAAACAAATCTCGTCAACGAAGGAGGTGAAATCTACCATCGACGTCCTTTCGATGACAAAGATTGGAAGGGTATCGTCGACGATTGCCTCGTCGACGCCAGCCTTGTCGTCGACGGCCGCCTCGTCGTCGACATTCGTCTCGAGTACTTCATTGATGCCAGCTTCGGCAATGACGACTTTGTCGATGGCTCCCTCAACGACGCTACAGTTATCCTTATGTACATCGTTGCAGGCCTGGTCAGCGTCTACGGCCAAGCCATCTTCTACATTGTCTACGATGTCTGCGCAGTTGCTTCCTTTGACAACAGCACCTTCCTTGCTGCAAATACGTGGATCTTCACTGGAGGCTCTCTCTCCAATTCATATTTCCCCTACTAAGGTTCCTCTGGAGTTACCTGAACAGTTGCTGGACTATGGAGCGGATGATGAGGAATCAGATGAAGACGATAGGTTTCGCACTCCAGGAGCCCTTCTGAGTTATTCATTAAATATCAGGAGGAGGATCACGAGGATAATCCTTCCCCAGAGACCGTTTGTCCAACTCCAGATACTTTTCCTACGGCCCAAATGCCTTTGGCTCTGCTAAATAATCTACAGTACATGTTGGATGATTATTATCACTGTTTCCCTCCATCTGAATCGGCTTCTTCTGTACCGCCTACACCTGTTCCTCAATCTTCTTCTTCTGCATTGAGATCACCCAGACCAACCTCTCCGGTACCTTCTCATCATTCTTATGATGCTCACACCACGGATGACGATAGGGAGGAAGGAGAATTGGACGTCAGATCGCTCCTTACGGAGTGGGATGATTACCCGATATAAACTCTGTCTCCTTCTACTCCTGCTCCCATCGATTCTCCTCCAGTTGACATCGGAGGTTTTCATCTTCTCATGGAAAGGGCAATGTAAAGGTTTCTCTTTACTATGGAAACAAAGAAGGATGATTGTTTCCTATACGATTTTAAAGATCAACAGAGGAAACAAGTACGGACTATCCCAATCATTGACTTCATTTGGCAGGAAGGACTAAAGGTCATGAAAGCTCCTGCTTCTGTTCCTGCGGACCCTGCCCCGCCTCAACAAGAAGTACAAGGCACTAGACAATTCACCAGCATGCCTCATAGGTCAGCCAAAAGCTGATTCTGTTATCGCCCAAGCAGCACAACGACGAGCAAGAAATCCCTCCTCTCCGATAGCAGCTCCTCCAGATCGGGATGGCAGACACTTGGACGCTATAGGTAAAACGGTTTCGACCATGGCAGTGATGACCGTCCGTGCTGCTAACTCACTGGCCATCCTAGGCTGATTCAACAGACAGATGTGGTCAGACATTTCTCCCTACATCGACATGTTGCCTGAGCCCTCTAAATCAGAAGCACTAAAGATCCTGCAGGAGGGGGAACGTATCTCTGCTGAGATCATAGATTCGGCTGTCGATGTTGCATCTACCGGTTTTCGGCAACTGGCAGGTGCCGCAGTCCTACGGCGGCAAGGCTGGTTGAAATCCACATAATTTCGCCAGGAGGTTCAGGCAAAAATAATTGATATGCCATTTGATGGCGAATCTCTTTTTGGTCAAGATGTGGACGAGGCACTCCAGGCCATTACAAAGGATACCGTGACAACAAGATCTCTTGGTACTCTCCAGTTTCGGAAGCCGCATTTTCGTGGAGCTAAGGGCCGTGGATCCTTCTCTGGTCAAGGAGGTTATAATCAACAAAGACAGTGCCAAGCCTATCAAAGAAACCAATGTTACTCTTCTCAGCGCCAACAGTCCTACAGACAACAACCAAATACCTCTTATTCACAAAACAGGAGAAAGTCTTCCTACCGCGCACGTGATACGTCTAAGAAACAGTGACAACTGCCACCTGTTCTACCTCCTACCCCTTTAAAAGTTGGAGGAAGAATCTCCCAATTTTACTCGAATTGGTCAGCTATAACATCAGACAAGTGGGTCTTGGACATTGTGGCCAGAGGCCATGTTCTAGAGTTCGTAAAGATCCCTCCAAATTCTCCTCCCAAAGGCCCACCTCCAGCTCATCTCACGGAGCTTGTTTCCCAAATAAATTTGATGTTACAAAAAGGAGCGATCAAAGTGGTTCCTCAATTACAAAGAGGAACCGGTTTTTATTCAAGATTTTTTCTGATAAAAAAGAAGTCGGAGAATGGCGCCCCATTCTAGATCTTTGCTCCCTCAACAAATATCTAAAAAAGTTATCCTTTCGGATGTTGACACTTCAAGAAATCCTTCAACTCCTCACTGCGGGGGATCACATGGCCACACTCGACCTCCAAGACACGTATTTCCATGTACCAATTCTACCCAGACACAGAAAGTTCTTGTGGTTCAGAGTGGCTGACAGGGACTTCCAGTTCAAAGTCCTTCCTTTCGGACTACGTTCCGCACCCCATGTTTTTACCAAGGTTCTAGCAACGGTGGCCGCACAACCTCGTCTGGAAGGAATTCAAATATTTCCATATCTAGACGACTGCCTTATCAAGGTGAATTCTTTCACAGTCGCGAACGCCCACACTCAGAGATGTTTGTCTCTTTTCCGATTTCTGGGCCTCTCCATCAATCTCGAGAAATCTCATCTCATCCCATCGCAAAAAAGAACGTTCTTGGGAGCCACCATACACCCGCGGCTGACACAAGCCTTTGTCTCAAACGAACGGCAATTGAAAATTTTCAAACTCGCCCAACTGCTGCGATCAAAAAGGTGCGTTTCAGTCCGGCTGTTCAAATCACTTCTGGGGATGCTTTCATCCTGCATTCTTTTAGTCCCCAACTGCCGTCTCAGAATGAGACCTCTGCAGGAGGACCTCAACATCCAATGGCTACAGGTTTCGGGATCCTTCTCATTCTTCTCCTTCTCGTTTCAGGATCCTTCTCATCCACATCACTCCCTGGATTCGAGAAACCTTACACTGGTGGACTTGCAAGAGGAACATGGCAGCAGGCTGCGCATTCCTAGCGGAAGCTCTGAGTCTCGTCATAACCACGGATGCCTCCCTCGAATGGTGGGGAGCACACCTTCAAGGGCTGACGGTCAGCGGCAAATGGGACGTTCAGCATCGGATGTGGCATATCAACCTTCTGGAATTGCTAGCTATCTTCCTGGCCCTAAAATCTTTTCACACCATCATTCTCGGAGCATCAGTGTTGATCCGGACGGACGACACAAAAAGTAGGCACTCCTTGAACAAACAAGGAGGAACGAGATCCGCCCTGCTGTCTCAACAAGCCCAGCAAATTTGGGATTGGGCATTCCAACACCGGATCAGCCTGTCAGCATTCCATGTTCCGGGAGTTTCCAACGTCTTTGCATATTCCCTCAGCAGGTCAACAGTTTCCAAGCACGAGTGGGAGCTCCATCAACCAACGTTGGATCGAATTTTTCAGGAGTGGGGTCGACCCGATCTGGACCTGTTTGCGACTAGTCAGAACCGCAAATGCCCATTTTTCGCAAGCTGGCTTCCCCACAAAGGATGAAATGAATGAATGAAATGAAAATGAGTTTTATAAAGCGCAGAATAGCTGCCCGGAGGCGTCCCAGCGCTGAAAGCTAACAAGTGTTCTCAGTAGGGCTGAATACAAAAGGACAACTATTTATTGAACAGAAAAGTTTTTAGATGTTTCCTAAAAGAGGTGAGGTCCGAGTTGGACCTGAGATGAAAAGGTAAACTGTTCCACAATTTGGCCGCAGGAATGCGTTTTTGATTAATTGGTCGCAGATCTATGCTTACCCTTTTCCACCGATACCATTGGTTCCCAGGGTTCTCCGGAAAATGAAGAAGGAGCCTTGTTGCCTAATACTCATAGCTCCCAGGTGGCCTCGCCAGTTCTGGTTCACCAAACTCCTCCTTCTCTCCGAATGCGATCCCATTACAGTTTCAACCAATACCGAATCTTCTATCCATCCAGAACGGACAGATCTGCGCCCGGACCCTGCATATCTGCGCTTAGCGGCCTGGCGTCTTGAATTCCCTCACTTAGACATTCCTGTAAGGAAGTCTTAGCCAATGCTAGAGCGTCTTCCACTATTAAGATGTACAGGCTTAAATGGAAGCGATTTTGCCTGTGGTGTCAAGCCGCCAACATTCATCCAATCCATGCAAAACCGGAGCAGATTCTGCCCTTCTTTTTGCGTCTAGCAAGATCAGGCCTTTCTCATTCAACGCTTAAAGCATTTTTAGCGGCTATCTCAAGATTTCAACAAAATGGTTCCAACTCTTTTTATTCCGCTAGGATCATTCAGCAGTTCTTCAAAGGATGGTTTAGAATGTTTCTTCCCATCCGCCGTCCACCTCCATCCTGGCATCTCAACGTAGTGCTTGCACAGCTTATGCGACACCCCTTTGAGCCTTTTCATAGGGCGGTTTTGAAGTTTCTATCTTGGAAGGTGGCTCTGCTGTTGGCTTTAACATCAGCTAGGCGGGTCAGTGACATTCAAGCTTCCATTATTAAACCGCCTTTCCTGCAAATCACCTCGAACTCAGTATTGCTATGCACTAACCCCAGTTTTCTGCCTAAAGTACCTTTGGACTTCCATCTAAATGAACCAATCATTTTAAAGACTTTCTTTCCTAATCCTCAATCACCTGCGGAAAGAACTTTGCATACCCTTGACTTCAAACGATGTCTGAAATTCTATCTACAACGGACTTCTTCAATTCGAACATCGGATCAGCTGTTTGTGGCCTATGGAAAGATGCACCAGGGATACCCAATATCCAAACAGACCATTGCCCATTGGATTTCTGCTGCAATTTGTTTCTGTCATCAGCAAACAGGAAGACCATTACAAACAACTCCGAGAGCACATTCTACTAGAGCAATCTCCTCCTCTACTGCTCTTTTTGCTGGTGTGCTTCTTCATCAAATCTGCAGAGCTGCAACGTGGTCCAGCAGCCACACCTTTACCAAGCACTACTGTCTGGAAGCTGCCAGTAATGCAGATACGTCTGTGGGACAAGCGGTTCTCCGTAATCTTTTTAAATAAGGTTAGCCTCTGTTCTTCCCTCCTCCTCGTTGGTATTTCTCAGATACATATCATCTATGATTGTATATATATATATATATATATATTCAATGAAAAAACCATAGGTTTTAGGCCATATATAGTTAGGGATTAGCATTTACAAAACCTTAATTTACTCGCACAAAACCATAGAAATTCGCATATATAGTTAGTTGCAATAACTATATATCGCGCACCCGCAATCCACTGCTGATGATGTCACAGATTACATCATTCATGACATGGTCAGTGACATCACTGATGACATCACTGATGACATCTCAAATGACATCACTGATGACATCACTGATGACAACACCCAGTGACTGTATGTTTCTGTAAAGTTAAAATATGTCTTACATATTGAAGAATGAGTGGATGTATAAGTGTTTGGATGAAGGATTTAATAGGTGCATGACTGACTGTATGAGTGAGTGATTAAATGTGTCTCACTGAGTGCATGGGTTAGTGACTAAACTGTCTTAATTTGTGCATCATTATGTCTGTTGTTCTGTAAACTGCTGCATGTGTTGATCAGTAGCTATATGAGTAAGTATATGGGTTATTGATTGGTTGCACAAGTATTTGTATGGGAGACTGAGTGTGTGTGTGGGTGGCTGGGAGGGGTATGACTCTGTGCATAGATGTGTGAGCAGTTGATTCACTAGATGTATGGGTTCAAAAGTGCATGTGGAAACAGCTGTATGGGCGGTTGACTGTCTGCATGAGGGTATTGGTGAGTGAATGGATTTCTCAGTGCTACATGTCAAAGTAAGTACATATGTAAAACACAGTACATGTGAGAGTTGACATATATAAATAACTGTGCATAAGAGCCAGTGAATGTGTGAGTGGCTGTGTGGATCATTGTGAACTTGTATCAGTGTTTGTATAAGAGAGTAAATATGTGTTAGTATATGTTTGAATAAGTAAGGTGTGTATAACTGTATAGTTGAAGAAATGGAGGTGTGATTGATTCTTTGCATGACTGACTAGGTGTGTGAGTAACTCCATGGATGAGTGACAGTCTGTGAGTGTCTGTTTACACTGATTGTATCTAAGGTTATATTAGAGTCTGAAGAGGTTCATCGTATTATCACATGAATGATATTATCAGTGATGTGATCAGTAATGTCAAATGAGATGTCATCAGTGATGTCATCAGTGATGTCATTTGAGATGTCATCAGTGATGTTATCAGTAATGTCATCAGTGATGTCATTTGAGATGACATCAGTGATGTCATCAGTGATGTCACTGACCATGTCATGAATGATGTAATATGTGACATCATCAGCAGTGGATTGCGGGTGCGCGATATATAGTTATTGCAACTAACTATATATGCGAATTTCTATGGTTTTGTGCGAGTAAATTAAGGTTTTGTAAATGCTAATCCCTAACTATATATGGCCTAAAACCTATGGTTTTTTCATTGAATTTTCAAGGTTTTGTAAATGCTAATTCCTAACTATATATGGTCTATAACCTATGGTTTTTTCAGTGAATTTCAATGGTTTTTTAATAGCAAATATCAAAAGCTGTCAAATGTCAAGTACGTGATAGGTAAAAACATTTTCGTGTTTATGCACGCTGATGTGCTTTGAACGCTGCCCCCCCCCCCTCTTTTCTCTTAGTAGTACTCTCTCTTTGCAGATAGTGAAGGGTAGTTAACGCAGGCCTTTGCCCCCGTTGTAATCCGTCGTGCCTGCTTGTCTCTCCATTTGATTGATTGTTATCCAAGCATTTACTGTTTTAGAATTGATTCTCTTTGGTTCATTCTCTATTTACAAACAAGCACAGAGTCGCAATACTCTGTTTAGTCTTTGCAGATAGTGAAAAATCGTGTAAAAAAACAAAAGTAATCGAGCAACATCAGTAGGCCACTAATGGGATCTCTTTTTGACCTCGCTAAAATAGAAACATTAGGAACAACCCTTCATGAGAAATACGAAACTAGTGAGATGAACTGAGCTCCACACCATGATGGCTGCAAGACAGCTCGACTCCACCACCCACTGCGCCCAAAATAACGATAAACTCTATTCAAATATTATAAATATATACAACACACCAGCAAAGTAACAGGGTAAAACATTTTATTAAATAACTATTTACATAACTATTTTATACTTTTTGTTGCCTGATCCGGCTAGCTCAATCGATCGAGCATGAAACTCATGCACTCTGATAGCAAGCGTTGCTGCTGATGCTATGCAGACAAAAACTGGTTTTCAGTTTGTACATTCTTCAAGATTTTTCCATCCAAGGCTGGTTGAGAGTTTGTAGAACGATGGCTTCAGATTTTCAACATACGGTGTGGTGGCGCGGACTGGGAGGGGGCGCTTGGCTCCTGCCCCCTCCCCAAGTCGTGTTGCCCTGGTGTGGCCTAAGATCGCCCCCGACATAGGCGGCCGGCTCCCGGGGTCCGGCGGAACTTTTTGCCTTTTGATGACTCTTCCATTCTGGACCTTGTCCCACAATCCGTTTGACCTGAAGACACGCTGTAGTGGGGCGCCCCTTTACCGTTTCAGTTGCCATTCCGCCCGCTTTTGCTACACTGTGCCTCTTCCGCCATTCAGCTGTTTACCGCCCGCTCTTGCAACTACAGCGTCTCGCTCACCATGTAGTTGAGTTGCTCCCGCTCTTGCGATGCAGCGATAGGCGGCTGCCACAGGACTCTCAAAATGGCGGCCGGCTCTTCAGATTTGGGCGTGGTCCACTAAAATGGCCCTGGGACACCTTGGAACTCGGACGCTTGTCTGCTAGGGCTTGGGCCCCATTCTCGAAAGCGTCCCCTCAGCCTTGAAGATTCTACAAAAGTCTTGGGGGCCCCCGACTCCCGCAGGCTTCTGGTGGGGAGCGGCTGCCATGATTGCTCGTGGAATGGCCACGACTGAGCTACGAGATGGTGGTGCTCTCATGCTGACGCCAGCTTCAGTCTGAAACATCCAGAAACACTGTAGACTACCAATTCGATCAGTTCCGGTAGCGCCCCAACGTGACCCGGTAGAGAAGAACTTGCCCTCCCCTCTTTGACTGATGGTTCTTGTTGCCTGTCCCTTCTGTTGTCATTTAACAGAACTTTTTAGACTGCTGAAAGGGGTTGTGTTCCGACCGCTGGTTGGTGGAGACATTTTGACTATATTCTGGACCTACGTTGTCGCGTAATGCGTTATATGACACGCCGCGTTAGCGCACCCGGAAGTGCTCCGGTGCGCGAAGCAAAGCTTCCCGGAAGCGATCCGGGGCGCGGCGCGCAGCGCGTAACGTAAGCATAACAGGTCATGTGACTTGTTAATAAAACTTTTCATTGGTTCATTTTACTTTTGTTATTCTAATGATGAAAGGCTTGGTCATATGACCTAAAAATTACGCTTTTTATTGCTTTCGAACATTATTTTTTCTTAAACATATATGTTATAATGTTCCAGGCTAATGTACTTTCCCGGAAAATTTACAACTGTCCTGCAAGTAAAATATATTCCTTTTTCGAGAAAAAGGGCGTTCCTTCGTCCCATGACGGAGCCGTTGAGCAAAAGAGGCTCGGCCTGCTGTCTTAGTCGCCGATACGCCTGAATATCAGATTCTTATCGATCACTTTATGTTGCAGGAGTAGAAAACACAACAGCCCTTGACCATTTATCTTTACTGCGTTCCTGCGTATTATACCGTTTATCCGTCATGTAATTGGACTGCTTTATTTCACTTGCCTTTTACTGATTCGAAAACAGTGACTAAAATTAAAAACTTTACCAATGTAAATACTACTACCATGTTTTGTTTTAAAAACCTTTATTGTGAAAATGTCAGTATACAAATACGGGCCTATAACCACGTGGGCCGGCCACGGAGCAAACTGGAATCGTATTTGATGAGGAAACATTTACACTGTAGAGGAACGTAACGAGCGGGCTATTAGGTTGCAAGAACTAAGGTGTCTAACAGTTGCGGAATCGGTGGACGTACATTTTGTAATTAAAATACGACAGGGCCACTTACAATAAAATTATCTAGATATACATTTGCGGGCAAGTACCATGGGTGACGTTAATTCGAACTTTCAATAGTACAGTAATCAATAACACATCAGAACTTAATATCAATAGGGATGTCGAAATATTCAATCAATTCTCGTCCCCGCCCGCCATGTGCTTCAAAACTGCATACGTATCTCGTGATATCAAGGTTGTGCAACCAGTACACAACAAGGAGTTACGAGTCCCATTTATACCGGCGCCATTTTGGGCGAGGCCGGGCAGGTCCAGGATATAGTCAAAATGTCTCCACCAACCATCGACTATGATGATGTTCATAAGCTCTATTTATTAGAGTAGCACTCATCTGTCCACATGAAATTAATTTGCCACAATCTAAACATGTCATTTTAATCTTTCCAAAGTTCTTCTGAATATTTGGGACCGTTTCCCTTGCCTCTGATGCTGTCAGTGCCACTTCATTGGTGGATGTACTGGCAGGTCGGGGGTTGTCCACCAAATCTCTCATTTGTGCAGCACTATAATTAATCGGTGCCACCTCTCCATATGACAATGCATGGTATAATTACCATAACTATATTTTGGCTCGTTTGCGCCGCCTCCCCCCCCTTCGGGCACCCCACGCCGACTTTCGGCGCAGCATTGTAGGATGGCCACACCAATGCGGCAACTTGCTGGACACCACCTCGGTGCCAACCGGATCTCAGCGCCTTGTGGTGTCTTCCATTCAGAAAATATTGTTGGCAGCATTTTGAAAGGAAAGATAAACAGCCGTTCTCCTAGTGATTCTCAAATTGTTACATTTAGGAAGAATGTTGAAGAGTAGTATGTTGAAAATCTGAAGCCATTGTTCTACAAACTCTCAACCAGCCTTGGATGGAAAAATCCTGAAGAATGTACAAACTGAAAACCAGTTTTTGTCTGTATAGCATCAACAGCAACGCTTGAGTCAGCTTTGTGTGAAGCCGCCATTTTGATTCAATCAATAGCGTCCCCCTGCACACATTCAGGGACCTGGTCGTGTCTTCAGGTCAAACGGATTGTGGGACAAGATGCAGAAAGGAAAAGGAAAAAAGTTCCGCCAGACCCCGGGAGCCGGCCGCCTATGTCATGGGCGATCTTTGGCCACACCAGGGCAATAGTGAAGCTGCAGCAGGTGCAAATAAGCTTCAGACAGTGTTACAAGCGCTGCTCAGAACTCTCAACTATGACACCACCTCGGTGCCATCCGGATCTTGGCGCCTTGTGCTGGTTCCGGCCTATTCACACATCGGTCCGCTACTGACACCACCTCACAGGCCAACGGGGCACCCCACGCAGACTTTCGGCGCAGCATTGTAGGATGGCCACACCAGTGCGGCAACTTGCTGGACACCACCTCGGTGCCATCCAGATCTCGGCGCGTTGTGCTGCCTTCGGCCTACTGTAGCCGCAAGTGCGGACGCAACTCAGCTGGATAGCGAGTGAAACACCAAGGGGCGCCCCACTGCAGCCGAGGAGCCTCCATCTTGGGGGCGACGCACAGCATCACATTGCTTTCCAATGCAGTCAGATCCTCAAACAGCCCCCACTGACTGACGCGACCTCACAGGCCAACGGGGCACCCCACGCCGACTTTCGGCGCAGCATTGTAGGATGGCCACACCAGTGCAGCAACTTGCTGGACACCACCTCAGTGCCATCCGGATCTTGGCGCGTTGTGCTGCCTTCGGCCTATTCACTCATCGGTCCGCTCCTGACGCCGCCTCACGTGCCAACGGATTTTCTACGCTTTTTATAGCCCTATGCCGCATAACAGGTCATGTGACTTGTTTATAAAACTTTTCATTGGTTCATTTTACTTTTGGTTTCCTAATGATGGAAGGCTTGATCATATGACCTAAAAATAACACTTTTCATTAGATTAAAACATTTTTTTTCCCCAAACGATGAAACCCCCACCTTGTTTCTGGATGTTTCAGACTGAAGCTGGCGTCAGCATGAAAGCACCACCATCTCGTGGCTCCGTCGTGGTCATTCCGCGAGCAATCATGGCAGCCGCTCCCCACCGGAAGCCTGCAGGCGTCAGGGGCCCCCAAGACTTTTGTAGAATCTTCAAGGCTCAGGGGACGCTTTCGAGAATGGGGTCCAAGACCTAGCAGACAAGCGTCCGAGTTCCAAGGTGTCCCAGGGCCATTTTAGTGGACCAGGCCCAAAAAGGAAAGAGCCTGCCGCCATTTTGAGAGTCCTGTAGCAGCCGCCTATCGCTGAACCGCAAGAGTGGGCGCAACTCAGCTGAATGGCGGATTTTGGCACAGTGTACCAAAAGCGGGCGGAATGGCAACTGAAACGGTAAAGGGGCGCCCCACTACAGCAGACGAGCCTCCACCTGGGGAGGCCCGTTCACGCCGCCTCCCCACCCCCGCCCCCCCCCGGGGCGCCCCACGCCGTTTTTCGGAGCAGCATTGTAGGATACCAAAACCAGTGCAGCAACTTACTGGACATCACCTGGGTGCCATCCACATCTCAGCGCGTTCTGCTGCCTTGGGACTATTCGCACAACAGACCGCTACTGACGAGGCCTCCCCCCGCACCCCCCGGGACGCCCCACGCCGTTTTTCAGAGCTGCATTGTAGGATACCAAAAACCAGTGCGGCACCCAGGTAACATCACTTGGGTGTCGTCCAGAACTCAGCACGTTGTGCTGCCTTGGGACTATTCGCACAAAACACAGCTACTGACCGATGTTGCTTCTTTTTTCAAAAAAATGTTTAAATGTATTTACTGTTTTTGTTGCGTTGTATATATTTATAAGTTATTAAAGTTTTATAATCCTACTACTTTGTTGGAGTGCTATATATTTTTAATGTGACACATAATTGTAAAAACTTTGATGTACAAAGAGGCATCCCTGGAATCTTCCGCTTCAGGCTCGGACCCACACACCCTCACAGTGAGAATCCCCTCCCCAAGCACAATACAGGATGGTTATCAGATAGTAGGAACGCGTGTGGTGTGACGGATCTCATCGGGTGGGGGCCTTGATCTACTGTAACTGAAGAGGGGTGATTCTTTACAGCTGGGGCCATAAACTACATCTGCAGGGCTAGGTGATAGCCTGGGACCGGCCTGGACAATCGGACACAGAGGAAGAGGAGTGTCAGAGGGTGCGGTAGTGAATAGGGTGAAAGGGAGGTGTCAGGCGGGCACAGGGTGTGATTCTCAGAGAAGAACAGCGCAGATGGGAGGAGGTTTCTGGCCAATGCATGAGAGAGAGAGCGGGGGTGACCAGTGCGTGGGGGAGATGCTTGCGAGGGTGGGGAGCCATGCTGAGGATCGGCGGCGTGCAGAGAGTGGCTCTGGTCAAGGCATCTAAAATGGCTGCCGTGCTCAACAAAAGTGTGGCATTGCAAAAAAGGCAAGATGGCGCAGACAATGTATATCAATAAGGATTAATTTATAACAATTATTTTTAACAAAATATTTACTCGCAGTGACAAAATGGCGGTCAACAGTTCCTGATTTCCATCGAATCGAACGTTAACAGACGTCACGCTGCAAAAAAAAAAAAACCCTCACGCAGAGCCGCTGGAAGACATGTATCAACATATATGAGCCTCCTCAGCCACCCTCAGAAAACATAAGGGGTCAGGATACGTCTCCCGTACCCCCTTATACCCTGTAATTTAATTAAACCGAAACACAAAATGGCGAATTCCCGTTTCGCTACCAGTTTGCGGCCCGGTTCGCGAACCGGGAAGCGCTTCTACAGTGAAAAATCAATTTTTTTTTATTTTCCCCACGGGACCCTTTAATAACCCCAACATTATTCCTAGGGGGTCAAGAGGGGTCTACCTTGCCCCTTTTCATTAAATTCCCCCTTCGTTTTTCTCCTCCTCTTCTCGATCCTACCGAGAGACAAGATGGCGGCCGCTCCGGACTGTTTAGAATGTTGACAGACACCGGAGAGCCAATCAGCTTCGCTTCGCAAAGCTCCGTTACGCGAAAAGTACGCGATCTGGAGTGCTATCCAGGACGCTGTCACAGATATATCTGTTTTTTAAAACGTTAATTTCTCAAAATCCACTGGAGCACATATATTGAGACCCAGCAAAGGCACATCGGGCTAACAGTCCCTACAATTTTGCCAAGTTTCGTGGAAATCCATTCAGCCGTTCGAGCTAAAAGTGAGGCCAAACGCCCTATGGAAATTAACATGGGAAAAACGCGTTTTGGGACCCCCCTTTTTTCTCGGCCCCCCCTTGACGAAACCCCCCCAAAATCAAGGGCTGCTCAGAAACAAAATGTGCCATTTTCCTGAAAATTTCAGCCGATTCCGTCCACAAACGCCAAAGTTATTAGACATAGAATTTTCAAAAGTCCCATAGAGAAAAAATCCTAACTATATATACCTACTGGCGACTGCCAGTAGGTAATATATATATATATCAAGGGCGCACTCTGCAGAAGTCACTTTTCCAAAGAAGAAGGAGCAGGAAGCTCCGAAACGCGTTGGCAAGTGAAAGTGTCGGAATGCAATGCCAGTTTCATGAAAATAAAAGCTTTGGAAAAGTGACTTCTGCAGAGTGCGTCCTTGATGCAGGGCAACATATGGAAATATATATATATATATATATATATATATATATATATATATATATATATATATATATATATATATATATATATATTTCAGCACAGTACAACTTAATCAAGTCGCAAGAATGGTCAGCACGCTGGTTTCCGATTTCCAAAATTATTTATTGCAAACCCCCCTCGCCCAGACAGACGCGTTTCGCTCTACTAGCTTCGTCAGTGTCAATTTGTGTACTACCAAGTTCCGCCATTTAAACCGTCCCCACCATCACTTCATTCCACAAAATATAAGAAGGATTACATTTGTAGAAGCGGTGGCCATCCTATAGTATGTAACATTAGCCTTACAATTCATGGGTTTTCAATGGCGATAAATAAAGTGCTTAAGAGCTCATTTTAAAAGAAAACATTAATTTTGGAACCACAAACATTTCATTTCTGAGTACATTCCATTACTATAAATTTCTGTTACATCACAATATTCCATTTAAGTTATCCTTATCATTCCCTGTATGGGTGTGTTTAACAGCTGATTTTTGCCCTGTATGGGCAGTGTCCACACTATTTTGCCCTGCTGAACCATTCTGTCTCCTTTTGGACATCACAGGTGGTCCGTTTATTATTGGCATTAGAAAAAACCTCTATTCTCTTATCCTAGTAGTTTACAGCTTTCATTATACATGATCCCATGTATTTTCTTGAATTAAAGGTGAACCCACATTTCATCATCATTATTTAAACCCCATGGTGTTAATGTTTTGAGGTCGATGATATATCTGGACTCTAGGGTACGGAGTGCCTTAACTCTGTCCCCCCCCCCCGTTCTGATCGGGTCACTTGATCTATGCAATAATAGCTCAGAAGATCCCTATTGCTCTGATGTTGTTCTGAAAAATGACGAGCAACCGGATAGGATCTATCCTTGTTAGCGATTGCTCGCATGTGTTCCAGGATTCTGAGCTTCGTGGGATTGATTGTGCTCCCTATATATCGCTTATTGCATGGACATACTAAGCAGTAGATTGTATAGTCCGTATTACAATTCAGGAGTTTAGTTATTTTTCTATTGGGTTCCTCTGTACCTGTTCTACCTGGATACGATGTGTTTTGTTTTGCTGAATTTACAGGCTTTGCAGCAGAGACAAGGAAAGAATCCATTAATACCTGCCAAATTTCGGGGTTGGACTTTAGATGAAAAGTGACTATGGACCAGATGATCGGACAATGACGGCGGTATGTTATTAAAGGCCTGTCCGAAAGATATTTCTTTAATACATTGTCTGTGGCTAAGATGTGCCAATTCTTTTTGAAACTTTGGACCAGTTCACCAGACTTAGTATTGAAGTTGGTGATCATTCGCACCTGATCCTCCTCCTTCTTGGCCCCTTTTACCACCAGGAGGTCCCTCCTGTTCACTGTTTCTAATTTTTCTACTGCAGATTTTAGAATGTTACTGGAATACCCTCTGTTTTGGAATCTTTTGGTGGCCTCTATTTGTGCCTGTTGGTAATCGGTGTTTGCTGAACAGTTTCTTTTTAGTCGCAATAATTCACCGTAGGGTACATTTTTGATCAGACTTCTCGGGTGATAACTTGCCGCGTGTAACACGGTGTTGTCAGCTGTAGGTTTCCTGTACAGTTTGGTCTGTAGAGTAGTCTCATGTATAAAAACCTTCAAATCAAAGTAACATACACTGGTGGGGCTAATTATACTGGTGAATCTCAGGTTTAGGTTATTATTGTTAAGAGTGGTGATGTACTCCTCAGCCGAGGTTTGATCACCCCTCCACACAATAAACAGATCGTCAATATATCTGGTCCATAAGAGTATTCTGTCACTCCATCTGTCATTCATTGTTCCCCATGCCTCATGCTTCTCCCACCAGCCCACGAACAAGTTCGCATAGCTGGGGGAGAAGCACGAGCCCATCGAAGTCCCTCTGATTTGTTTATACAGCTGACCTGAGAAAATAAAGATGTTATTGTACAGACAAAACCGTATCATACTTAACAACATATTGCTATGTGTCCTGTATTTCTCAGGTTTATTGTCAAGGAACCACTTTGTTGCTTTAAGGCCTTCTTCATGTGCTATGCAGGTGTAAAGATTTACCACATCTAATGTTATAAGGAGCATGTCAGGTTCCCATGCAATATTGTCCATCATCCGGAGGAAATCCTGTGTGTCCCTCACGTAGGAGGACAAGTCCTTGACAAATGGGGCCAGATAGGAATCAATAAAGTGAGATATGTTTTCTAAAAGACCACCAATTGCTGACACAATCGGTCTCCCTGGTGGTCTTTTGGCATTTTTGTGGATTTTTGGTAAATGGTAAAAAGTGGGGAGTACTGGTGATTCGCATTGAAGAAAGAGAAACTCTTCTGTACTTAGCATGCCATCGTTTTTCCATTCTGTTAGCATTGCTTGGTATTGTGTCAGGCTGTTTACATACTCAGCTCTTTGTATGACTTTGTAACAATCTGTGTCTTTTAATTGCCTGAGCGCTTCTTGTTCATAGTTCTCTTTGCTAAAAATCACTATATTTCCCCCTTGTCCGAAGGTTTTATTTCTATGGATTTATCGTTTTTGAGGGATTTAATTGCCTCCCATTCTCTTCGTGTAATGTTAGACAACCTCATATCCATCTTATCCTTTGCCATTTTTTCCAAATCCGAAAACACCACCTCGCTGAAAACATCTATTGCATCATGACAAGCATTTGGCAGTCTTTTAGATTTATTCTTCAAATTGCTGGGATCTCTTGTTTGTGTTCCAGATGTTGCGCAATTTCCCTGATTTTGCGTTCCTTCTTCGAGAAGCTCTTGAGTTGGGGTTAACAACACTTGTAATAAAGTGTTAGATTGTTTCTCTGCTGATTCCTCCGTGGTGGATTCAGAATACGTTCCCACTTTCGTATTTTTTGGATTCAAGAGAAAGATTTTTTTGAACTTTAGTTTGCGTGTATATCTGAACAGATCTATTTTTGTGTCCACAAGGTTAAAATCGCTCGCCGGACAGAAACTTAGTCCCTTTTTCAATACCTTTATTTCATCTCCCGTTAGTAGTCTTTTGGACAGGTTGATGACGTTATCTTCTTGTGGTATTATCGTCTTTTTCGGTTGGCCGCACTCCGCGTTACTCTTGGCGAGGTGGCTTGTTGTGTGTTTGCCTTTGCCCCTTTTGCCCCGCCTTGTCCTCGTCTTTGGCTTGTTAGTGGAGGATGATTCCTTTGTTGAGGTCTTTGGCGGGTTTCCTTCATTATTTGATATTCGTCTAAAAAAGGTTGTTTGGTTGTTCTCTCTTTGGTTGCCGGCGTTGTAGGTTGCTCTCCATCTGAGACTTCTACTTCTGATTCTTCAGTATCCACAGCATTGGAAAAAAAATAAAAAATTATAAATATATATATATATATATATATATATATATATATATATATATATATATATATATATATATATATATATATATATGTTATTGCATAATGTTTCTGATGTATGTATGCTTATGTTATGAATATGATCTCACGAGCATTATTATAGATTTACTGCTTTCTATTCTGATTCAGGCATGTGAATCTATGAAAGATACTCCCATACTGGAGAAGAACAAAAGTTACTTACCTGTAATCTGTGGTTCTCCAGTATTGGTATCTTTCATAGATTCATATGCAACGCACCCACCTCCCCTCAGAGGCTCTTCTATGTTCTTTTCGTTTTATGGATCACACTTGTGCGAGAACATCTGAGAGCCTGAGCCTCTGAGGAGAACATTCTGAAGGGTGCTGTCGCCTGATTGGCTGTAGTTTGGAATATACATAATGACTTGGACGAGTCATAAATGTGGAAGTTTTTTCCTTTTAATTTCTAGCTACTTTAGTTCCTGGTTCTCTGTTACCAATGGTATAGTTATTATGTGCATATTTATTACTATTTTTATGTACCGTGGGACTCCCACTCCGACGACCGGGAATGATTCAGGCATGTGAATCTATGAAAGATACCAATACTGGAGAACCACAGATTACAGGTAAGTAACTTTTGTTCCTCTGAATGGTGTCCAGAATTGCTCATAGGAAACTCATTCTCTGGCTAAAAATGAGTGAGGATTTTTGGTACTTTAATGATAGGCCTAGTCGCTGAAACAGGGAAGTACAATCTTCCGTTGCCGATTCCACAAGATGAGCTGATGGCGCTTTCCGAAGCCAGTCGTCCAAGTATGGAAATACCTGATGACCGCTGTTTCTTAATGTCGCCGCTACTGGGGCCATTAATTTCGTGAAAGTTCTTCAGGCCGATTTGAGACCAAAGGGAAGGGCTCGAAATTGATAGTGGGTACCAGCCACTGTGAACCTTAGGAACTTTCTGTGTTTCGGGTGAACAGGGATATGAAAGTAGGTGTCTTCTTGGTCCAATGACGTCATGAAGTCGCCACTGTTGAGGCGATGCAAGATGTCTGCCAGAGTGACCATCCTGAAAGTCTGGGTCTACAAGAATTTGTTTAATTTTCTGAGGTCCAGGATAGGCCTCCACTCTCCTGACTTTTTTCGAATAAGAAAAAAATTGGAAGTAAAATCCTTTCCTCCTCTGCAAAAAGGGGACTCTTTCTGTTGTTCTCTTTTGAAGCATGATCTTCGCTTCCCTCTTGAGCATATGCAGATGAGGAGGTTGCGATCCCCTGCGGGGTATTGGGTGGTTTCTGGATGAACTCCAACGTGTGGCCTTGAGAAACGAGATCAGGACCCATTTGTCTGAGGTGATTTCTCGCCACTGGTGTAAATGTCTGGAGAGTTCCGCACCTTTTAAGGGGAGAGGTGCACCCGCTGGTACCCGACTGAACTCATTGCTTGCGGCCGGAATCACAACCCTGTGATGTTGACCTCCTTCTAGACCCCTGTCGAGAGAAACCAGCTGTGGTTGGTTGGCGGTTATATTGTTGATATCCTTGTCTTGGTTGGTAAGGCTGATATGACTGGGAACGCTGTTTTTGTAATTTGAGAAACCACAACCTCGAGCTCCCCGAAAGGGATCCTTGCGTACTGAAGGGTACCTAGAGCTCTAGCTGTGTCAGTAACTTTTTTGATCGCAGCCAAAGCTTCATCAATGTGTCGTAAGCCATATCCAAGACCTTTGATTGCACCTCCGGGCGGAAACTTGTTGCTTTCAGCCACCCTTGACATCTTAGAACGGCAGCATTCGCGAACTGTCTGAAACTAGTAGTGGCAATATCCATAGCGATATCAATCAGCTCCGACGCAGCTCTTTCACCTTCAGTGATGAGTTTAATGAAGTCATCCTTATTTTCTTCAGGGAGGAAGGATTCATCTCCCCTACATCCGACCATAGCTGACAATCGTATCTGCTCAGGATTGCCAGAGCGTTTGCCGCTCTCACAGAAATCGCTGCCATCGACAAGAATTTCTTCCCGATGGTGTCAAATCGTCTACCATCTTTATCAGGTGGTGAAGTAATAGGAGCAAACAGATTCTTAGAACGCCGCTGAGCTTCTTGAGAGATTACAGAACCCACCTTAGGGTGACCTGTTAGACAAAGACGAGAGTCCTCAGGGGCTCTATATTTTTCATCCAGTCTCGGCAGTACAGGGATTACAGAGGCTGGTGCTTTCATCACTTTTACCCCTTCCTGCCAAATGTGGTCGATGATAGGTATTGACCTCACACTTTTTCTGGATTGTTCCTTAAAGTCATACAGAAAGCAATCTTCCTGATGTACAACAGTTGGTAGGTGGAACCTGACAGCAGCCCTGTCCATAATATTATGGAAACCTCCTATATCTTCAGGAGGTGAATTTGAAGGGCGATGAAATGGTAGTGAAGGCGTTGGCACGTTGAATCATCCCATTCGTCAGCAGGTGTTGCAGGGTCTGGAATCTCCCCTTCTTCTTGCTCTTCGTCAGAGGTAGGTGGGTCCTCTTTTTGGAGGGTGAGGGATAACAGGAGTTGGCATGACAGGAGGCGGCAACGGTGGTGGAGCCGCTAGCTGTGGTGGAGGTACTACAGTTTCCTGCTCTAGAGGAGGGAACCTCTTTCTGTAGTCCTGCAGCATACTCTAGAGGTCTAATAGCAACGCTGGTGGGAATTGAGACGGTTGTTGCACAGTCTGCTCCATGTATCTATATTGTCTATAGTGAACAGGAGGGGCTTCATACTGTTGGTAGTAATGATCCTCCTCCGCATAGTCATCATCCTCCTGACACTTAACATTCAGTTGTGAGGGGCTATAAGCCGCTCCAAATTGACCCTTCTCATTGTCAGTATCTTCAACATCTAGAAGATTGCTTGGAGGCAGAGGTGAAATCTTTGGGGTTTTAAACTCCATGTGTGCCCTTTGCAGAACTGGCATTGAAAAAGGGGCATACATAACTGCTGGTGAAATCTTCGTCGTCGATGGATCCGTCGTCGACGGTGGTAATATTGTCGTCTACGATGTTATCGTCGACGGTGGTGTCGTCGACGATGGGGTCATCGTCGATGCCTGTGCAGTCAACGATGGAGTCGTCGTCGACGACGCCTGTGCCGTCGACGATGGTGTCGATGCCGTGGACAGTGGTCTCATTAACGGCAATATCGTCTGTGATGGTTTCTTCGACGACGTGGTCTTGCTCGTCGACGGTGCGGTCTCCGTCGAAGCTTTAAGTTTGGATGCCCTCGACGACAGAGGTGTCATCGATGAAAAAGGGCATGTCGACGAGATAGATCCTTTAATACATTGAAGAAGTCATCGTCGCCTGGAAGATGGCATAGTTGAAGTCGTGGAGGTAACAGGTAAGACTGTAGACCCTGAGGAGGTTCTCTTAGCAGATTTGTCTTTTGAAGAACCTGCAGACTGACGGGATGAAATCCCTGAGGAGTCTCTATGTTTCTTCTCCTGATCAAGGGATTCTTTCGCCATGTGAATGGCTTTAAGTTGTTTCCTTTTCTCCTGATGCTGTCCCTCAGGCGACCTCTGTCTCTTATGAGACTTAGAGGAGGTATCACTTTCTGCATCTGAAGAGGCATCAATCTCTTCTTCAACCATAGCATAAGCCGTCCTTCTCTGTCCCTCAAGGTTTTTGTTGGGAAAGTGCGGCAGAACTTACAGTGCCTTGCTTAAAGCTTTGGATAAAGGCAGTAAATACAGTCTTTGTGGGCATCATCCATGTGGACATTCTTGTTCCCACAGGACTCGCAATGTCTGAATAGTCCTTTAGAATCCGACATTATTCTGATAAAGTATAAGATATACACTTATCTGAAATCACTGAAGAACTGAGTCAGGCTCAGGGAGACTCCCTTACTCAACGAAGTGTGGTGAAAATCTGAGGAAATCAGCCTCTCTTGGGAAGGTTCTAGAGGGTGCTACTCTCTGATTAGTTGTGTTTTTCAGTCTGGTCCTTTTTACAAAAGGAGATTAATAGACTAAGCAATGCGTGTTTGCATCTATTAGGCCTATGGTTTTTTACTACTTACTGCTATTTTATTTGTACCGTGGGACTCCCACTACGACGACGGGGAATGATTCAGGCATGTGAATCTATGAAAGATACCCCAATACTGGTTAATGTGAGTTTTCTACAAACCAGGCTGCCCCTCGTTTGCAGAGGAATGCAGTTTGATAATTTAGGCAGTCCAACTCCTCCTTTAGTTTTTGCTTATTTGAGTTTTACCAGCAATATTATGGCCTCTTCCCTTGCCATAAAATATTGTTAAGGGCCTTGTCGATTTTCTTCAAGAAGTCTTCTGATAATATCATAGGAGGCATACTGATAAAGTAATTAATGAGTGCCTTCTAACTACATATTCTTCTCTTGGTGAATTTCCACTGGCATCAGACTGGATCTGGAAACTTTTGCAGCAATTCCCTCACTTTTTTACAGTTGACATCATGCAGATGCACAAAGAATCAGTCCTGCCACGGATGTGACATCGGACCCTTACATATGTGCCACCGCCATGTGCCAAAGTCAGTTCCTTTATTTCTTTGTCTACCGACACAAATCTGGAGCGTTTTGAATCCTGTCACTTCTAACCGATATTTTCCTCAAACAGCGTACATACAGTGTCGCCCCCTATGACTACAGGCTTCAAACCTTGTTGTGACTGTAACTGACAGATGTCGGTAACAGACACCCAAAACGTCTTTCTATGCTGCCTCTTCTCGAAACATGTATTTTAGAGAAAGACGAGAGACCAATACGTCCACGCGAACTGAGTGTTCGCTATTACCTAGCAACAATTGTTCACATGGAACTCATTCTTAGTAAAATTCTTTTTTTTCACAAGCTCTTACTTGGTTGGTTTACTCATAGATAAAAAAAGAGATTGAGTTAACAATAAGGTAGAGTCCATCTACCCATAAACAATTATAGTAATACATTTTGATTATTTTTTCAGAGAAGAAAGTAGCCCAAGGGATATGACAATTTATACTCAATTCAGCCGAAATTAGTAAAACATTTATTCATTAGCTTTAGACATATATCACACGCGTTTTATTATAAATACAATGCAAAAGCAGTTGTTCATTAGTTTGTTATTTCTAAAAAGGAAAAAGAACAGTGACAAATGTGACCCTAGTGGTGACCATAACCAAGTCTTTATTTAAAAGGGACATATAATGACTTAAAATCAGACAACAGGTTATTGGAGGGTCTTAAGATGTCTGTGTGGTTCTGTTACAATAATCCAGACCAAGAACCAGATTCTTCTCTGGTGCTTTATTTAGAATATCCTTCGAAATTGTTGACGACGTTTCGTCCCTACTTGAAATGTGAGGGTCTCTTCAGGATAGGGGTATCCTGGAGACTGCAAAGGCACTGATTAATATTAATTAAATTAATAAAAGTAAAGTCTAAGAAGCGGTATGTCAGGGCTACTTTTAGTGAATTCAAATAGGCTTACCCAAGGAGCACCTAAGCTCCAGGTCCCAAGCTCATTAAAAGATGCTGGATTATTTCTTCTTGTATCCAAATGTCGGATACATGGGAAGCAGGGGGGGGGGGTTTAATGGACCAACCACGAGCTAATAGATAATGCATGGTGACATTATAGGTGCAGAAACTCACCATGTTTTTAAAGTGTTCATCAGTTTAATATTCATGGATGGAATGCCCGTAAGAGTATAGTAATATGGTCTTGGTTGCGCAAACCTCTGGTGATCACTATGCCTAAAGATAATGGTAACATGAGGTCAAGAATGACATAATAAAAATGGCTGATGGGTGCACAGGTACTGTATCAACAGGCTCACCGTTTTCATCTGTGTTCAAAAAGCGGCTCGTTAAGGGGTATTGTGCGAGGTAGAAGATGGCTGGGGAAGGATAATATCAGAGCTACATGGATGGCTGGAAGAAGAGGCCCTACGGTCAAGGTTCCGATCTTGTACTCACTTGGATTGTACGCCGTCAGTTCATTTTCTGATCGGCAAGCCCGGGCCGTTGCACTGCACGCTCTTTACTCGTGCCCTTGTTTCCGGGTTTGAGATTAAGGAGGCGTGCTGACTTTCACTGTATGCAGATGACACAATTCTATATGTCAGGATGCCCCAGATCAATCTTGAACCCCTTATTTCGGAAATACTTTGTTTTGGTAACTTTTCTGGCCTAAACATCAACTGGCATAAGTCAGTTATCTTTCCACTTACCTCTAGCACGACTGCTTGGGATTGCTCCTCCCCCTTGAGTTGTGTCATGAATCTGTTAAATATTTGGGTGTGCATATTCATCTCAATACCGCCACCATGATTAGATTGAACTATGGTGGTGCAATCAGCACATTGGAGACCCAGATAGAGAGATGGATACATCTTCCATTATCCATGGCAGGGCGTATTGCTATAATTAAAATGATTGTCTTTCCAAGATTTCTATACCGTTTTATCCGGCTCACAAAAATCTTTTTCTCTCAGTTGCGCTCTTTGTTATTGCGCCTGGGAGGTAAATCTCAGCGGGTCAGCTGGCGGGTGCTGACTTTCCCCTATGAAAGAGGGGATTTGGGGTTCCTGTTTTTTATCTTTATTTCCTAATAGCACAATGCTCCTATGCATACCCCTGATTCCACCCAGACCCTTGCATTTTATATTTGAAACCTGAAGCTGATCTGGTATCTCTTAGACTCTTTTCCGCTATCCTCCCCACGGAATTCCCAAGCGACCCTCACGACTACCCAATCCTACTTGGTTCCCGATTACGGGAGAATTAGTGATCAAAAAAACACAGGAGAAATTTTGCCTTCTTACCATCCGCGACCTCTTTCTGAAGGGCCACGCTTTTTCCATTTCAGAAGACTCCCGATTTTCTGAATGCTCCTTCATGGACTCCTTCATCTTGCCCTGTTTACGATCCATGCTTTGCGCCTCTTTTACCACATTCCTAGTGGCTCCGGACCCAGCGCCCCCACTAACGTTCCTTATCCAACATCCCTTCGGGGCACACATTGTCTCTAAATTATACAAATTGTGCAGTGACTCAACTCCCATTTCTGACTCCAGGGTTCGTACCGCATGGGAGGAAGATCTGGGTAAACCTATCACAGACGACCAATGGGAGCAATGTTGTAGAGCTACCCAAGAAGTTTCCCTAAACAGTAGACACAAACTCCTTCATTTCAAGTTTTCTGCAGAATGTACCATACTCCAGCACACTCTCACAGGATTGACCCTAGTCGTCCCCACCACTGTCCAAAGTGCAAGGCCCCCTTTGCCGACTTTGCTCACCTCTCTTGGACTTGCCCCCTTCTTCATGAATACTGGTCTCAGATACACAGAACTCTAAGCGATATTTTAGGCATGAACCTGGTGCCTACCCTCGAAATTGCGCTGCTAGGCTATGTATCCAACTTCCCTCGTGCTGTTAGGTAACTTGCTGCCTTGGGCTTTTTGTTAGCCAAGAGGGAAATAGCTTTGCTGTGGGGTCGTAGACGACCCCCGAAGCTGAAAGCATGGCTTGGAAGCATGGCCTTCTGTAGCACTAATTGTGAAGAATACTCCACTCAGGTCCCTAGTACGTCCAGACCGGTGGACATTTGGGGTCCATACCGATCCTACATTACCAAGGTTAACGCTGCACACCAGTCGCAATTGGAGAATGGAATTGTACCTGAGGGAATTGGCTGATTAGACTTTGAGTAATAAAGAATTTGCATATGATTTCCTTTGATTGATACTTGGTCCACAGGCGTATTGGTGTTTTTGTTTAATGTCAACTATGTAGCTTTGATGATTAGCTCTACCACGCATATGTCGCAGTGTCAACGATTAATTTTTGATGTTTCACACACATCTCCATATGTACAGACTCCTGCCTTATTGACGTCCCTGTAATGTAACGCATATTAAGAAGTATTTTGTATGCACGCTCCCCTTACTGCCTTCATCTATAGATTATGCTATGTAACACACATTTTGTTACTGTACTTCTATGTGAAAAGGGAAAATAAAGTTTTTTAAAAAAGGAGGCGTGTTGACTTCAGAGGATGTGTCTTACGCTGTGATCGTGTGTGACCGTGGTTGAGTCACGCTAGAAGGTCAACTCTCCCACGACTAGTAGCCATCTTGAAGGTGAAGAATTATGTAAAGGCGCCCAGTGGATAGGAATCTGATTGGTGGGGGTTTCTGTACTTTGATAATTGTGTTAATCAGTCATAGGTATGATAAACCATACTAATGTGTATGTCCAGATTTTTGGATTGTTTCAGCAGCCTTACACGAAAGTGTTAATGCAGGTCCTGTAAGTTGATACCACATTAAAAGCATTAGGGTTAGTTGCAGTTAAGATGAGTGATAGAAAATCCTCTCATTATGCAACCTACACATCTTACAGAGAAGATCCGGTCATGGTCCAGGAGTGAGCAATAATTCGGTGGCATATATTCATGTTTTCATCTATTCAACATGCACATACACGATTAAAAATGATCACTGGACAAGTATTCATAATCTGACATGGTTAAAAAATAACAGTGAATTACTGAACATGTATGCATAGGTTCAACTAACAAGTACATAAATACTGATTGTACATCACTATACATATCACGTAGGACTTGATCCTTACTGATGTAATTCATGAAATGTGCATCAGGAACCTTATCTTGTGTGTGGACCCAGGGCAACTGCAAGGGTTATCTATTCATGGATGGATCATGAAACTAAGTGATAAACTTGGGCCATTCCTCTAGGCAGTTGAGACCCTGTCTGATAGAGCTGCACTTGTCTAACCATTTACACTCTAGGCTCTGTAGTATTAGTGACAGTTACTCCAGTATTGGAACTTTTATAGAATCACAAGCTTGAATCATTCCCGTTGTCGAGATGGGAACCCGCGGTATTATTAAAAGTAATGTCCTATTAGACATAGATAATAAGGTCTAGGCCTTAACATTTTGTAACATGTCCTTGTCTTTATATAAAAATTGACTAAAAATTAGAAACAGCCAATCAGCTGACACCACCCTGCAGAACCTTCCTGAGAGAAACTCTGGTCATGTCAGATACACCTAGAAAGGTCTCTTCAGACCCTGTGGCACTTGCAGGAATAAAAGACTGCATATTGATGTACCTCAAAAGGACTGCCTTTATTGCCTTTATCTTGAAAATAAACCTAAGGATTGTAAGTTATGTCAGACTTTCTCACCAAAAACTTTAAAGGATCCGGAAGGAAGGCTTCTATTGTGGGCTTCAGAGGCTTAAAAACATGGACAGTGTGGTCTCTGATTAGGAGAGTGATGCTTCTTCCAAAGCCTCCTCGAAAATGCCTCTTAAAAGACCCCTGGATGATCCTGCAGGTATATCTTCACAGCCACCCAAGAAATCATCTAACAAATCACCTGAAATCCCTCAGAAGCAGACTGTTTCTGTTAGGAAAACTACCCACCAGGAAAAGAGGCCAGTGTCTTCCAAAAAGCCAGCTTCAAAGCCTTCGACTCCTCCTCCGAAGCTCAAACATACTTTTAAAAAGCATGCCTCTGCTCTGCTGTCGAACAGCTCGTTGACGGCATCCTTAACGACAAGAAAATTCTCTCCCAATGTGGTTTCGGTGACGTCAACAGCGCCTACAGTCATGACAATCACCGTTTCATCGGCAACGACATCATCGTTGACAGGTCAGGCTCCATTATCATCGATGACGATGATTATCTCTTCTAAATCGTCGTCATCAAAGAGCCATTTCTCGACAACGGCCCATCGTCGACGGCACACCTCTTACTGTCGACCTCGCCGGCAGTGACCTTGTCTTCCTCGTCGACGATCCCGCTGACGGTATAACCCTCGTTGACGGCAGGGGTCATGTCTACAATCGTGTCGACGACAGTAGCCACTTTGTACGCGTCGACAAAGATTCTTATCACCGACGGTTCATCGTCGACGATGTCAACTCCGTCGACGAATCAAGGTATGGCTGTGAAACATCCCTTGTTGACGGGCACATTGACGACACTGATGATAAGGAAAGAACAACCTATTTCACATCATAGGATGAAGCAAAAGCCATTGACACCAGCATTAACTTCGCCCAGTTATGTGCACTCACTCTTACCCTCGCACCTTTTGGAAGACGATGACGAGGAGGAGGACTCTGAGGACGATAGCCTCTTTGGGGCAACACTAAGCCCATCAGAACATAACGTTAAGAATCAGGAAGATTCTGATGAGGAGGACTATTATGACCAACAATACTACTATTCACATCAACAACATCAGCAACAGGATGTGATCTGCCTTCCTTCTAATCTAGTGACGGATCTACAATCCATGTTAGCAAGATATAAAAGATTTTCTCCAGAGCCTCCTGTCCAACAGGGTCCTCCTCCTAAATTACAGATTCGCTCCCCTATTCCACCACAACAGGGGTCTCCAAGTGTTCGTTATTCTCCTTAGGTAGTTCATGTGCAACAGCTGTCGTCCTCTGAAGAGGAAGAAAGAGAGAAGAAGGTGAAATTCAACAGGATGAGTGGGATACTTACATTACTCCAGTATTGGAACTTTTATAGATTCACATGCTTGAATCATTTCCCCTCGTCAAGATGGGAGTCCCCGGTATATCAAAAAGCAATGCTTAAATCAATACAAAGGAGAAAAAAGGCCTAGGCCCATTTCAGTTTTGCAGCTCATAAATCTCGTTTTGCAAAAGAGACCAAAAATAATACTTGACCCAATCAGGACCCTTCACCCTCTAGAACCCTCCTGAGAGAACCTTAGATCTCCAGATTTTCTACCACACGTGCTAGGGAGTCGCCTCTGAGCTCTGCTCAGTTTTCTCTTGTTAGTGTTTTTGGACAGTATTCTTAGCTTTCATCTCAGATTTCATCCGACTGGTTGGTGATCATTCTGATTTTATTATGTCAGGAAAGGAGAAAAGGGTTTGTTTAGAGCCTGTGCTTCCTGGCCCAAGAAGAGGCGTTATACTAATGACCCTCATGAGCCCTGTATTTATTGCCTCTTTCCAGACCATCAAGCAAAAGACTGCAAGGTATGTCGTACCTTTTCTAGTAAGACCTTAAAGGACCGTGAGGGACGCCTTTTGATATGGCGTCAAAAGCTAAAAGCCAGAAAGAAGGTAATTTCTAGTGACAGTGATGAGGCATCCTCTTCCTCATCCGGAAGGTCCCATAAAAGAAGAAGATCACCACATACTCATTCTTCTGAGGAGCGTCCCAGGAAAGCACTAAAAAGAACACTCAAGGGTCTCACAGGCGCAGTCCCTCAAAAATCTCAGAGACATGAAAAGGAGAGGAAGGGATATGCTTAGGGGGATAAAACTGCAAAAAAGGGGTTCTGAGCCACCTAAGACACCCCTTCAGATCAAGCACTCCTTCAAAAAGCCTTCTTCAGTGCCTCCTGAGGTAAAAACAGCAGCAAAATCCTCTTCGTCGACGGGACCGTCTACGAAGAAACCATCTATGTCGACGAAGGTTGAGATTTCCCTGCTACCAGAGAGGGTTTCAGCGTCCACGGCGGAGTTAGGAGCTCCGTCGGCAAAGATATTCATCGTCGACGGGACTGTCTACGAAGAAATCATCTATGTCGACGAAGGTTGAGATTTGCCTTCTACCAAAGAGCGTTTCAGCGTCTACGGCGGAGTTAGGAGCTCCGTCGACGTCGACAATTATGGTGTCGCCAACGGCTGAGTCGTCGACTATGACGACGACAGTAACCATGTCGCCGACGGCCGCTAGACCATCACTGATGGTTTCCAGGATACCGCCAATGGCAACAACTTCTACAATGGTGTCGTTGGTGATCTCGTCGACCAGAGAAAAAACGCTGGACAGGTCAGAAAGCGCCAGGAAAAGGAGAATTACTCCTGGAATCACATCTCCTAGCAAAGTTATGCCTCTTTTGCCATCTCACATGCTAGAAGAGCAGGACTCCGAGGAAGAAGATGAAAGACTTTATAGCTATGCAAGTAGCCCATCTAAGCTGCACGAAAAGTGTCAGGAGGACGACTTTGATATCAATTCCCTCAGTTATCAGAAGGAAGTGGTTTGCATGCCATCCTCCTTGTTGACGGACCTACAATTCATGTTGGCTGACTACAGGATAGCGATTTCCACCATCTTCTGTATCTCAAGAAATGCCATCAGCAGTTCCTCACCCATGATCTATACCATCTACTCAGATGAGAAGCCAAGCTGTGCTGGTGGAACCCTTACAGAGGGCACCTCAACAGGATCCAGTTACTACAGAACACGACCAAGAGGAGGGATAAAATACAGATCCTAATAGAGAATGGGATGACTACCTCATTCCTACACCCTCTTCTCCCTCACCGGTACCGACTGACTCACCACCAGAGGATATTGGTGGATTTAATAATTTGCTGGAAAGAGCTGCAAAAAGATTTGAGCTACCTATGCCAGCTACACACACGGAGTGTTTTTTATATGATTTTAAGGAGCCATATAGGAAGTCGGTGAGGGCCATCCCGATAATAGGTCACGTTTGGGAGGAAGGCCTTAAGGTCATGAAGACACCAACAACAGTAACACCAGTACCATCCAGGTTGGAAAAGAAGTACAAGGCCCCAGAGGATGCTCCAGCCTGTTTTGTGGGCAATCCCAATACGGATTCCGTTATTTACCAAGCAGCTCAACGGAAATCCAAAAATCCATCAGCACCCATTACAACACCGCCGGATAGAGAAGCCTAGATAACGCTGGCAAGCGTTTCTCCTCAATGTCAGCTATGTTTGTCAGAGCGGTTAATGCCCTTGTCATATTGGGCAGATATGATAGACAGATGTGGTGTCACCTAGCTCTGTATATGGATCAGCTTCCAGAAGAAAGTAGACCAGGGGTAAAGAAAATTCTCCAGGAGGGGGAGAGAGCTTCGGCAGAAGTAATAGATTGTGCAATGGATATCGCAACTACAGCTTTCAGGTCGCTGGGGGGGTGCAGCGGTTTTACACCGTCAAGGAAGCCAAAGAGCTGCCCGTCTGCGCCCGTCCGCGACAGGACGGGGCACAGGGGCTATGGACTCTGCCTCCTCTCTCCCACTTCTAACAGGTATGAGAAAACAACACTTTACATACTCAGCCCAAACCCTATTAGGTTTAAAGCTGTCTTTCATATGCAGCACTAAAATACCATGGCATACAGTAGAGGGAGGCTTTTCATGTCTAGAGTGTCGCCGCCAAACAATCTGCAGCAATATTCAGTCTGAGGTAGAAACTCCTTTAGATGGGCTGAAGAGTTTTCTTCTAAATGTGCGATCCCTGCCCAAACATCAACATCATGTTTGGGATCTAGTAAATACCATCCAGCCGGACACATGTTTTGTCACTGAAATATGGATGAAGCCCCATACAATTACTGCTATAACAATGGGGATCCCATTGGGATATAAGTTTAAACACTTAGACAGAGAAGTGAAGACGGGCGGTGGCCTAGCGATAATACATAAGGATGATATAAAGGTCACTATACTTGAACAACATCAAAATCTACAACTAGAAATCATGTTTTTTTAAAATCGACCTAACCAGCCACACCTCCTGGAAAGGTGCCCTGGTTTACCGTCCTCCAGGACCAAACCCAGATTTCCCGCTCATTCTTCAAGAGCTGTTAGCTCCCCGACTTAAATCCAAAGAAGACTTTATCCTCCTGGGGGATTTTAACATCCATGTTGACCAACCAACACTACCTGAATCCTATTCCCTTCTTACGGATTTATCTAACTTAGGTCTAGAATTACAAAACAATGGACCTACGCATAGGGGTGGCCACACGCTGGACCTAGTTCTTTCCAACTGTACCAAGCTAACCTGTCTTCCAGCAAGAGAGATTCTATGGACAGACCACTTCCTCTTAGAATTTAAACTACTGACTCTCAAGAGATCTACCAATAAAGCACCATCCTCTCCTACCTGGCGCCGTCAATGGCATAAAATTTCCATAAGTAATCTACAGGAAATTTGGATACAACCCACCACACTAGCAGAAGACACAGTAGACATAGCGTTGGCCAAACTCAATGACTCAATTAAGCGAGCCATTGATATCTTGGCCCCTTTAAAATTACATAAAGAGTATCCCTCTTCTAAGCAGGAAAGCTGGTACATACAGGAGCTAAGGGAAGAAAAGCAGAAATGTAGACGAGCAGAGAAAAAATGGAGGAGAAATAAGACTGAGGAGACCCGAGCAGTTTTTCTACATGCTCAACTAAAATACTATAAAAACATTAAGCAGGCTAGGAAAAACCGCTTAATGCAACAGCTAGTAGAAGCGGGCAACTGTCCCAAGGAGCTTTTTAAAATCCTGCAAAATTTTGTTAAACCCGCCGCATGTGAGAGCTCAGATGAGTTCTCACAGACTTTATGCAACGAAATATCGCTTTTCTTCGAGAACAAAATAAACACTATTTATGAAAAAATAGTGGCAGTCAGTAACAGTATGAGTGACACTAATAAGCCTACTTCCCCGACTCTGCGAAAGCATAACATACATCTGCTATCATTCTTTCCTCCAATTGATAGTACAGAGCTCCCTTCTCTCATTACCCGCATCAAATCTGGATCTCCGAATGACCTCCTCCCTGCTAAGATGGTTCCTCCTCTGATATCTCTCCTGGGGCCCTCCATACAGAGTGTTATTAACATCTCCCTCATTAAAGGACAGGTCCCAGCAGATTGGAAAAGAGCAGTGGTAAACCCAATACGGAAAAAAGCGGCATCCCCATGGACCGACCTCTCTAACCTGCGTCCTATTTCACTCTTGCCATACATCGGCAAGATAGCTGAGAAGCAAGTAAACACCTATCTATCACAACATCTTGAAGCGACGGAGGGCCTGAACTACTCACAATCTGGTTTCAGGCCGAACCACAGCACCAAATCAGCCCTCCAAACAGAGACCAATAACATCAAAATGACACTGGATGAGGGCAGTTCTATGATTCTGGTGCTGTTGGACCTCTCCGCCGCTTTTGATACGGTGTCCCACAAGGTGCTTCTCGATCGCTTAAAGGACGTAGGTCTGGAAGGAGTGGCTCTGTCATGGATGGAAAGTTTTCTATCTGGCCGCTCCCAAGAAGTTAGGCTGGGTTCCCACAAATCCATCTATAGGGAGCTCAACAAGGGAGTGCCACAGGGCTCTTGCTTAAGCCCGACACTATTTAATGTGTACGTGGCTCCCTTAGCCAACTTAGCAAGATCATTTGGGTTGGTTTACCCCGGTGTCGTACGCTGACGACACCCAACTCCTTTTTCCTTTTAAAAATCTGACACCTGCAATAAAAAGATCTTTTGCAGAAGGTATGAGAGCAATATCTGCATGGATGTCATCAAACTGTCTTCAATGCAACGTAGGGAAAACGGAGGTCATGCTGTTTGGACAAGCAGCAATACATTGGTCACCTGAATGGTGGCCTTCAGAATTAGGCCCTGTTCCCAGCCCTAAGAGCACAGTCAAAAATCTTGGAGTGTTACTAGATCAGACACTCACTTTTAAAGACCACGTAAATCAGGTGGCTAGTACCTGCTTTCGGGCAATTGGGATGTTAAGGAGAGTGTTCCCCTATCTGCCAGACTGTCACAGAAAAACACTTGTGCAGGCATTAGTCATCAGCAGAGTGGATTATTGTAACGGCCTTCTATTAGGAGCAAATGAAGGGCAGTTTAAAAAGTTACAAGTGATCCAAAATACGGCAGCAAGGACAGTCCTCAATGCTCCCCCCAGGACTCCCTCTCGCCCTCTGCTGATTAGACTCCACTGGTAACCAGTGAAGAATCGAGTGCAGTTTAAGACCCTGTGCACTATTCATAAAAGTGTGATAGGTGAAGGTCCAAAATATCTGGCTAAAATCTTTCAGCCATATGCCCCGGGGCGAACCCTGCGCTCTGGTAACCTGCAGTTTCTGCAGGTGCCTAGAATAAACAAGTCCAGACAAGGAGGTCGAGCGCTGGCCCATATGGGACCAAGGCTCTGGAATTCTCTACCTCTCGAGGTGAGATCACTCACCAGCCATCTGACTTTCCGAAAGATCTTAAAAACGCACCTATTCTCCAGCAACTGATCTCTCCTTGATAAATTGTACCATTCTCTCTGACCATGGACCATCAGGAGTTATGTTCTTACTGGCAAAGCGCGGAGATACCCCTTCGGGGGTCTATTCAGGCGCTATAGAAGAATATAAAATAAATAAAATAAATACAAGCAACGCCATTTAGACCCGAGGTCCAAAATAAGATCATGGACCTTTCTTTCGATTGAGAAGCTTTATTTGGAAAGCATATAGACGATGCACTGCAGGATATCAAGAAAGATATTGATCCAGCGAAGGCTCTAGGGACATTGCAATATTGGAAGGTGCCCTTTAGAGGAGCCAGAGGAAAAGGACCTCCATCCTACAGAGGAGGATACCAACGATACAGATATCCCTCTTATGCTACATCTTCCCAACCATACCGTCGGCAGTATGTTCAACGACAGCAACAGTCAGGGGCATACTCTAGATCTAACCCAGAGGGAAATCAGGTTGTCAGGGAAAAGACAGCTAAAGACGCCAATGACGAGCATCGACCTCCGGCTATGTCTATTCCCTCCTCTCCAGAAGTTCCCCTGGGAGCAAACATTTATTTTCATCCTTCCCAGTGGCAGAAAATAACCACGGACCGATGGGTCCTCAATTTAATACAACTTGGCCATACATTGGAGTTTCTTCTGATTCCTCCTTGTACTCCTCCGGGACGCCAGGAAGTCAAACATCTGCATCTCATGCGCTTGGAGATTCTTACAATGCTCCGAAAAGGAACAATAGAACCGGTGCCAATCTCCCAGAGGGGGGAGGGATTTTATTCTTGTTTCTTTCTGGTTCGCAAGAACTTTCGTCAATGGGGTCCTATCCTGGATCTGAGAACTCTAAATACTTATCTAAAAAAACAGCCCTTCCAGATGATTTCCCTTCAGGACATTCTGCTACTCCTAAACTCAGGGGATCATATGACCACCTTGAAATTACAAGATGCATATTTTGACATCCTCATCCTTCCCTCCCACAGGCAGTACCTTAGATTTGTCGGAGCCAGAAGCCATTACCAGTTCACGGTGCTGCTGTTTGGCCCCAAGTCCGCTCCAAGGATTTTCACAAAATGTATGGCTCCAGTGGCAGCTGTTCTGAGTAAACAAAGGCATCAGATATTTCTGTACCTGGACGACTGGTTGATCAAAGCACCTTCACATGCAGCTGCTCAGTTCTACTCTGAACAGGGAGAATTCAACTCTTCATCCTTCCAAGAGCATTACATTCTTAGGGGCATTTCTGGAAACCACAATAAACAGAGCGTTTCATTCTCTTGAGAGACAGCAGAAGCTAATCCCTCTGTCCCAAGCATTCCCAAGAAGAAAGGCACTACAAGTCACTGTTGGGGACAATGTCTTCATGCATCCCTCTCATCCCTTTCTGCCAGTTAATGATGCGTCCATTACAGGAGGAACTGGATCAGCAATGGTGTCAAACTGGGGGATCCTTTTAGGATGTCATCACAATCACATCAGGTATGATACAGGCCATGTCTTGGTGGACTCAACGTCAAAATATTTCAGTCGGCCTTTCCTTTCTGAACCATGCCGACTCCACAAGACATCACCACTGATGCTTCCCTGGAAGGTTGGGGGGCCTTCCTTAAAGATCTCCAGGTCAGTGGGTGTTGGCAGAGTCAAGTCCAACAACTTCACATCAATCTATTGGAACTCAGAGCAGTGAGATTAGCATTGCTGGCTTTTTTTTCAGAGGATAAAGAACTCAGCTGTACTGATCAGGACAGACAACACAATAGCAATGCATTATCTCAACAAGCAAGGCGGCAAGAGATCTCTCCCCCTATCTCAGGAGGCCCAGAGAATCTGGAAAGGGCAGTTCAGAATGGAATCTTGCTAAAAGCAGAACACCTTCCGGGGGATCAAAATGTCAAGCCAGACACATTAAGCAGACTCAAGTCAACCTGCCACGAATGGGCGATCAATCAGGAAACCCTATATTTCTAAAGTGGGGCATGCCAACAGTGGACCTCGGTGTAACAGCTCAGAACAAGAAATGCGTTTTTGATGGCATGATCAGCGTCTTTGCCTATGCCTTTCTGCCGATTCCCCTACTACCACGTCTTCATATGAAGATCAAGAGAGAGCCATGCAGAATGTTCCTGATATCCCCATGGTGGCCCAGAGAACACTGATTCACGGAGCTTCTCCTTCTTTCGGAAACTCAACCAATTCTCCTTCAGCCCATTCCATCTCTCTTGACGGTGTTGCGGGGACAAGTGCTTCATCCAGATCCCTAGTCACTACTTTTAGCAGCATGGCTCCTGAACACTGTGAATTCCAACAGCTAAAATGCAGGAATATTCTCTTAAATGTCAGAGCACAGAGTACGAATAAGACGTACAGGATGAAGTGGAGAAGATTCTGTTTATGGTGCCAGGAGTATAATATTCATCCTCTAAGATTTGCTTCTCATGAAATTCTTCCATCTATCCTGCTTTTGGCGAAATCTGGATTAGTGCATGCATCAATCAAAGTTCAACTTGCCGCTATATTCTGGTATAGAAGGCCCTTATGGTCTGAAAGAATCATAAAACAGATTCTGAAAGGATTATTTCATACCTTTTCCCCAGTCAAAACTCCGCCACCTCTCTGGCAGCTGAATATAGTACTATTGCAACTCACGAAGCATCCATTTGAACCCATTCACAGGGCGGACATTAAATTCTTGTCTTGGAAGGTGGCTCTTCTCCTGACACTCACATCGGCTTGGAGAGTTGGAGAGATTCAAGCACTGACCATTCAGGAACCTTAACTACAGTTCAAAGCGCATCGGATAGTCCTTCAAACTAATCCAAAGTTTATACCCAAAGGACCATCAGACTTTCACTTGAATGAGCCTCTTATCCTAAAGAGGTTCTTTCCTCAACCGACTACTGCAGCGGAGAGTACTCTCCTTGCGCTGGATATCCAGTATTGTCTGAAATTTTATCTACAAAGAACTAAAACTTTTCGCAAATCGTTTCAGCTTTTTGTATACTTCAGTGCACCCAGAAAGGGCTATCCTCTTTCCGAAAGAGGAATTGTCCGGTGGATCTGAAATGCAATCCAAAATTGCCATCAAGCAGCAGGGAAGTCTTTGGGAGTACTGGTTCGTGCTCATTCAACAAGAGCATCCCCTGCGTTGTTTGCTGGAGTACCTGTACAGGACGGTTGGATGGCATTACATTGCATACCAATACCAAGCGGGTATTACTAAGCGATGTCAATGACAACGAAATGCTGTTACATCGCAAAATTTTACTATGACTATGCTTTTACTTCGCATGCCATTACAACGCATAGGCATGTGTGGTAAAGTTATACTCGTGGTTAAAGTTTGCAAGGTACGTGACTCTACCCTACCCACTACACTACCCTGAACGACCCCCCACACTACCCTAAATCACTACACTACACAAACACTACAACCCTACCCTAAACCCTAAAACACTACACTACACAAACACTACACTACCTTAAACCCTAAAGCACTACACTACACAAACACTACAACACTACCCTAAACCCTAAAACACTACACAAACACTACAACACTATCCTAAACCCTAAAACACTACGATGCTACAACACTACCCTAAACCACTACCCACACTACTCCCACCCCAAGCACAATCACCCTTACCTCTCTTTCCTCCTGGTTCCTATCCAGTGTCGCCGTCTCTGCGCCTGGGTCCTGCTTCCTTCTTCACGTCGAGGGGCAGTGCAAGTCGTTGTGAGGAAACGGAAGAGCCTCTGTTTCCTCACAACGAGGTGTATCGGCATTACATCGCATGCGTTGTAATAGCGCATGCGATGTAAAAACACGCGTAGTAATGGCTACACGTTTTTACATCACATGCGTTGTTACGCTTGCGATGTAATGGTATTGCGGGGAAACAACTGCGTTGTAATGGCTGTTTCCCATCCAGGATATATGCAGGACCATTACCTGGAAGAGTCCACACACCTTCACTAGGCATTACTGCCTGGATGCAGCCGCTGACAATGATGTGGCAGTGGGACAGGTGGAGCTGAGAAACCTTTTCCAGTGACGGTGAGCTCTCTCTTTCATCCCACCTTCCGTTTTTACTGTTAAAATATGCACATTTGATAATAAATGCATTCTTCATTTGTAGAGATTTATAATGTAGTGGTTTCCAAAAGAACTGTTTATTCTCCAGTATTGGGGTGTCTTTCATAGATTCACATGCCTGAATCATTCCCCGTCGTCGGAGTGGGAGTCCCACGGTACATAAAAAAGCAATAATCATCGTCGACGCTACCTTCAACGTCGACAGTCACCTTTTTGTCGCCGAGGCCTAAAATGATAATGTCGTCGGCCTCTTCTCCGTCGACGCTGGTCTCTGGGACAGTTCAACCCATGTTGTCGACGAAAGTGATGCCATCTATCGTCAACGCTTCAACGTCGGCGACGAAGGGTAAGAAGATCCTGCCGACGGGCTCATCGTCGACGAAGACCACCTCGATGCTGGCTGCCTCATCGATGAAGGCCACTCCGTCGACGGATTCCTCGGTCGACGAAGATCAGCTTTCCGTCGACGACCTCACCGTCGACGAAGTCTACCTCATCGTCGACGGCCTCATTGTCGACAAAGATTGCCTCGTCGTCAAAAGCCTCGTCGACGAAGATTGCCTCGTCGTCGAAAACATCGTCGATGATGATTGTCCTGTCGACGAAGTTGACTGTCTCATCGGCGGTCACTATCCTCACACCATCTTCATTGGCGGCAGTGTCGACGGAACAACCGTCGACGCCTCTTCTATCGTCTTGTAAGGAATTGCAAGTTTGGTCTGCCACACCGTCTACGGTCTCCTTTGCCCCGCCGTCTACAGAAGCGTCTTTGTAACAAAGACGGGTTCTTCACTAGCGTCTCTCTCCCCGCTGAAGTTACCTGACCAGGTACTGGACTCTGAAGATGATGAGGAACAGTGAGATGTGGATGATAGGTTCCGCACTGCTAGGAGTCCATCTGAGCTGCTCATCAAATATCAGGATGAAGATCTAGAAGAGGAGCAGTTCCTTGAACATCAGGCGCCTGCTACGGTACCTACTTGGTGCAGTTACAAGTGATCCCAGTGTAGGACCATAGAAAGACACAAAAGAAAATGTACGATTTAGAAAAACACACTTTCAATCATATAGGATTGCAATGTTGATCATTCACATAGAATCCGCACAACACAATGTGCGTTTAAACGTTACACTTTTAATTAGTAGGTTCAATATTCTTCAAGTATTGACTAGTAAACAATGCCCCCGGGGAGGGGGGAGGGGAAGTGCAAGGATACATGAGGATTGGGAAACATCAATGGTAAAATAATACTGGTCAGTGGGACCCAACTTATAATGAAACAATACGAAACGTGTTGGCTCTCATGTTCAGCCACATTAAACATATAAATGATAGTCAGCATTATTAAACAACCTCACAACAAATAAACCACTTTGATCATTATCACAATGTGGACAGATGTGGGTGAAATAAAGTTAGTCGACGTTTCGACCCCTGATATTCTTGGGAAGTTGAAACCCTTAGGCTGGGGTCTTCATCAGGACAAAAACGGAGGGGACATGTATCCTAAGGGGAAGAAAAGGGCACGGGGTAAGGCATACTACAGGGTCGATAGAAAGAGAGAAAGGACTTAAATCCATTGTAAAACACAATTATTACCGTGGATCCGTGGACTTCACGGTTCGATATCTTCATGGTATTGTTGGGCCGTAGCTCCAAGTGAGCGAATATAAAATGGAATCTGGGGAAGAAAAAGGGGAGGAGGAATCATACTCAATGCATGTGCATAAAATGACTTGGATAAGGAATACTGGCTAGCACAGACCACGTAGCACATACTCACAGATGAAGAGTACGTGAAACAACAGAAAATGCCGCCGAAGGCTGGTCGTGGATGATTATCTAAAGAGATAATGAAAGGCGTGTGGTCATCACAACCTGGACGTTGATATGACCGGCGAGTACATTAAAGGGGTGGAGCGTTATATCCAGTGAAAACATGTCATTGCGGGTGGAGACCTATCATACACATTCGCGGGGACCCTTTGTGAAAAATAGTAAATGCTCGTAGGTAATAATAGTGGTGGGACAGCTTGCATACGCCATGAGCGGGGTGAATTAATGGGGACAGAGGCGTGTATCAAAGGGTTGGAGATACACACGCACACACAGTCACACGTCGAGTCATCACTAAACCCAAAAGGGGAGTGCCCGAAGGTATACCTACATATGGCGGGGTAAACAGACAGAATATCGAATCAAAAATATAGACAGGACATAATATTGAGTAAAAAATATCGACTACACAAAATATCGACCAGACATAATATCGACTACAAAAATATCGAGTTATATCGATATTAATAGCCAAAATATCGAATCAAAAATATAGACTAGACATAATATCGACTATATAGAATATAGACAAAAGAAAAAGGAAAATAAGGTAAGTTTTGACTACTTTTTAATAATTGTGTAATATAAATCTGTAGCGGGTAGTGGGTTTATAGGGGAATAGGGTGGGAAGTAATTTAAATAGAATTAAATAATTATGTAATTATTAATAATAATTGTCAAATAATTAATAATTGGTAATTAAATAAAAATTATAGGTAATTAATATTAATTGATTAATTGATAAATAATTAATTTATAGTAAATTAGTATCAGTAGCGGGTAGTGGGTTTATAGGGGAATAGGGTGGGTAGTAATTTAAATATAATTAATTAATTATGTAAATTATAATTAATTGTAAAATAATTATTAATAGGTAATTAAATAAAAAATAATTGCTAATTCATAATAATTGTTTAATTGATAAATAATTAATTTATAGTAAATTAGTTTCAGTACTGGGTTGTGTGTTTATAGGAGAATAGGGTGGGAAGTAAATCAATAAATAATTAATTAATTAAGTTAATTAATTAAATTGTTTAATTAATTAATAATTGTCCATGAAAAAAATTAATTGGTAAATAAAAGTAATTGGTATAGGAAAATAAATTTACTTGGTACTAATTTTTCTATAAATTATAATTAATTATGAACTTTTGCCTATTTATACTGTTGTACTCACTGGAGTGGAAATAGTAATTTTAACCCCTACGCTATCCAACGCTTTCCCTACTGTAGCACCCACTGGAGTGGGAATAGTAATTTTAACCCCTACGCTATCCAACGCTTTCCCTACTGTAGCACCCTCTGGAGTGGGAATACTAATTGTAACCCCTACGCTATCCAACGCTTTCCCTACTGTTGCACCCACTGGAGTGGGAATAGTAATTTTTACCCCTACGCTATCCAGCGCTTTCCCTACTGTTGCACCCACTGGATTGGGAATAGTAATTTTAACCCCTACGCTATCCAACGCTTTCCCTACTGTAGCACCCACTGGAGTGGGAATAGTAATTTTAACCCCTACGCTATCCAACGCTTTCCCTACTGTAGCACCCTCTGGAGTGGGAATACTAATTGTAACCCCTACGCTATCCAACGCTTTCCCTACTGTTGCACCCACTGGAGTGGGAATAGTAATTTTTACCCCTACGCTATCCAGCGCTTTCCCTACTGTTGCACCCACTGGATTGGGAATAGTAATTTTAACCCCTACGCTATCCAACGCTTTCCCTACTGTAGCACCCACTGGAGTGGGAATAGTAATTTTAACCCCTACGCTATCCAACGTTTTCCCTACTGTTGCACCCACTGGAGTGGGAATAGTAATTTTAACCCCTACGCTATCCAACGCTTTCCCTACTGTAGCACCCTCTGGAGTGGGAATACTAATTGTAACCCCTACGCTATCCAACGCTTTCCCTACTGTTGCACCCACTGGAGTGGGAATAGTAATTTTTACCCCTACGCTATCCAGCGCTTTCCCTACTGTTGCACCCACTGGATTGGGAATAGTAAATTATACCCCTATGCTATCCAACGCTTTAGCTATTGTAGAATTCACTACAGTTGTTACAATAATTGTTAACTATTTTGCTATGCTACGGTAAAATTATTATATATGTTTATTTAATATAAAAAAAATTATATAAATATATATGTATTATTTTTTTATATTTATTTTTAATTTAAAATAAATATTTATTAATATAACATTATTTTAATAATTTAAAGTAAGTTTATAATAAATATATTTATTACTACATTAGTATTAACTTAATTTAAAGACATTTTAAAAAAACGATATTTTTTACAGTCTATATTTTAGTAACTCGATATTTTAGAGTCGATATTTTTGTACTTACCTGTTTAAAGATAGCCAGTCGATATTTTGTCCATTGATATTTTGTCAACGATATTTTATCAACTCGATATTTTTGAGGTCGATATTATTTCAGTGATCCATATGGCGGTGATGCCGGAAACCTCCATGCACTTAAAAGGGGTCGTGTGAATATCTATGTTTCGGAATACTCACAAACACTCGCCTAATCATCACTGAGCACAAAGGATACAGAAAATGGCGTAGATGACAAAACTCCGTGCATTGTGAGGCAGAGTCGTGTGAATTAACGCAACCGTGCTAATGTCGAATCAACAGTGAATTCCGTGAGTCGTGGGGCAAGGATACTCACTAAATTGAATCCGATGTAATGTGAAACGCAAAGGCCTCCAGACCAAGTCAGGGCTCGCATTCCTCTGTAATATAAAACAGTAATCCAATGTCGGTAAAAAGAAATTAAACCTGGATGGCCTCTTAGGGGCGTAAACACGGGAGCACACAGCGCTTAACGGAACTTCAGGATGCCGGGCCGCAAGATTGTCGGTCTCGTCATTAGAGGCCGGGTCCTTGCAATAGGGCCACTTAAAAAGGGGGAGTGGTGAGGGGGAGCATGCATGCAACCGTCGTTACCATGGTAGCAACCCGGACGCCAGGCAAAGAATGGGGAGAAAGATGTGGAGACGGTGTCATGACGTGGGTGACCCGGGGAGTACAAAACAGATTGGGCAAAGTGAAAGTAATCCTTGGCGGTCAATAATATGATGATGGTTAGATGATATTCTCAGGCTGCGTGTGAGCAGAAATGTATCCCCGTCAGTGGAAAATAGATAGATAAATAAACACAATGTTGTGCCTGTTTCAAGGTGGATTAACAAGTGTGAGAGCAGAATCCAAATATAAGGCACCAAGTCACATAAAAGTATTATAGCGATCCTGTACCAGGTGCAGTTCATAATATACATTTCCACAGGTTATTTGGAATAAACACGGAAGAGGTTGATCAAAAGAAATTCTACCCGCGCCACTCTTGCGGTAGGGCGTAAGTGGAGGCTTCGGATGAAAAGATTCCTATCTCAATGAAGAAACCTGGGTAAAGACACCAAGTCATATTGATAAATCATGGCGACCTTCTAATCGGATGTACAGTATATTTTAAAGAAAATACATGTATACACATAGGCTCATTTACAGATTCATAAATTAGACAAGGAGAAACCATACCCGCGCCACTCTCATAGGAGGGCGTAAGAGGGGTTTGAGATGTAGAAAACCTCAAGGAATTGGAAAAGACATCACCGGAGCCTTTCAACGCAGGAGGGCTTGTGTAATTATAACAGAGATTCTAAGAGATATATACCAAAGGTATTAGCAGAGAAATCTGTTAGCAGAGGGAATTTCATAGAGGACTTAAAACAGGGGGTCCAGATCAAATAGAAGAAAGTCCCCAGGATACAGGGGAGTTACAGATTGGCTAATTGCGCCTGACTTCCTTCCAGTTCATTGAGGCCATTAGCGACCGAATCAAAAAGGGCATCCATTTTGATTTCTTAACATTCAGAATTGTACGGATGTCACCACCATGGGGACCAAAGGTGACTTTCTCCAGAATCAGCCAGCGTAATGTTTCCGGTGTATGGCTCTTGGTTATAAAATGTTCCACCAGGGGTGCCCCGGGGACTTCACAGCGGATCCTGCTATAATGTTGTAAAATTTTGTCTTTAGCTTTCTGCTGTGTTTGGCCTATGTACACCAGGTCACATGAGCACAGGATCAGATAGATGACTTTATCCGTATTACAGTTGGTGAAGACCTTGAGTTGTACCCTCAGTTGTCTGTATTCCAGTTCCTTGACCTGCATCGTCATGGTTCATGCTTTACAGTTCCCACAACGATGGTGGCGCCGGATTGGTGGTAGGTCCCACATTGATTGTATAGAAGGTTGATCCGGGGTATCTAGAAAGGACCGAACTACCTCATCCCTGATGCTTTTGGCTTTCTTGAAAGAGTGTAGGGGAAGTGCTGGTTGGTCTATCTCATCAGAGACCAAACCCCAGTGTTTGTTAACTGCCTTCTTTATTGCATTGCTGCAAGAGGAAAAAGTGGACACACAGATCATTCTCTAGTTGGCATTATCCTCACGTGTTCTTGGTTGTAGGAGGGTCTCTCTGGGGTTAAACCAGGCTCGTTTGCGTGCTCTTCTGAACAGTCTTCTCGGGTACCCGCGCTCAATCAAGCGGTTGATAAGGTCTTCTGATTCCCTCATAAAATTTTCTTTATTGGTACAGTTCCTCCTGATCCACAGGAACTGTACAAACGGTAGGCAATCTCTCAACCCACGGGGGTGGTGGCTGGTATATTGTAGTAGTGAGTTTCTATCTGCTGATTTCCGATACAGTGTTGTTTCTAGATGGTCATTATCAACGTAAATGGTAATATCCAAGAAGGCCATTTTGTGGGGGTCAGACTGAATAGTGAATTGGATATCTGGACTTCGTTGATTTAACCATGTGTGGAAGAAATTTAGATCGGTCACTGTCCCAGTCCAGATGATGAGAATATCATCAATGTAACGTTTCCACAGATTTATTCGGGTTATGTGGGGTTTGTTCTGATTTAGTACATGGGTGCGTTCGAAATGGTCCATATAGATTATGGCCACATCTGGAGCAAATGTTGCCCCCATGGCTACTCCCTTTGTCTGCAAATAAAAGGTTCCCTGAAAGATGAAAAAATTGCGCATCATCGCAATTCGCAGCAAACCAATGATGAAACTGGTAGGTACATAACATGAAGCAGGTCTTTCATCCAGGACTTGTTCAATCATCTCCAGCGCAGATTGTTGGGGGATACTGGTGTACAGCGAAATAATATCACATGTAACCAGAAGTTGTTTTTCCACATCAAAAGGCTGGCCATCAACCAGATTTATCATTTGCATCGTGTCTCGAAGGTAGGTTTGTGTGTCTTCAGCGATCGGTTTGAGGAAGATGTCGATGTACCTGCACAAAGGCTCCAAGATAGAACCACACCCGGAAACGATGGGCCGGCCAGTTGGGTTGACGAGATCTTTGTGTATCTTGGGTAATGTGTAGATAGTGGGTAACCGAGGGTAAGCTTGATTCAAAAATTGGTATTCATGCTCACTTAGAAAGCCTTGTTCCATGCCCTGCTGCGTAATAGCCAGAATGTCCTGGGCTAACTCTTTGGTTGGGTCAGAGTTGAGCTTCTTATAGCTCACCCCATCATTCAACTGGCGGAAAATCTCCTGCTGGTAGTTTAACCTGTCCTGCACAACTATGGCCCCACCTTTATCCGCAGGCTTAATGATCACGTCCTTGTTGTCTTTGAGGGAGGTGATGGCGGTCTTTTCTGCCCTACTGATGTTATATTTTGTGAATCTAGGGGTATCCAGGATCTGTCGAACATCTCGCATTACTATGCTTTCATATGCTAGAATTCTGCTGGACATGGCATGTCTTGAAAGCATGAAAGTCGAGGGAGGTGGTAGGCCTGTGAAGGAATTCTTAGGTTGGGCGGTAGAGTTCCTGAAGAAATATCGCAATCTTATTTTGCGAAAGAATTGATACAGCTCCGATGTGGTATGAATTTGTTGGGTACTGCAGTAGGTACGTAGGAAAGACCTCTGCTGAGGAGTCTAAGTTCATCTTCCTTCAGCTCGTGGGAGGAGATGTTGATCACTGGGTGGGCTGTCGGGCTCACCACCTGTATACCTTTCTCTGTGTGGATATCTCTCCGTGCTGTTCCAGCTGGAAATGGACTTGCTTCATTCCCCTCGCTCGTCCTGTATCCAAGTTCATATTTGTTGTCCTCGTTGGTGGCCCGAGGCCAGAAATTTCCTCGGCCTTGTGGGGGTCTCCATCCACCCTGTCCTAAAAAAGGTTGTGGGTCTTGTTGTGGAGGGCCGAATTGTTGTTGGCCGTATTGTTGTGGACCGTATTCCTGGTTTCTGTATCCCGTGCTGGGGCCTGCTTGTGCATTGTCGTCTTCAGAGCTGTATGATGAATCGGAAAAGGTAGTGTAGGCTCTGCGGCCCCGATAGCTTCCCCTGCCTCTGTTCGTAAAACGACCTTGTGTGTCTTGCTTGTAATAATCTTCTGATAGATAAGGGTAGGTATTCTTCTTATCATAGGCACAGATGTCCTTGGCTAATTTTTCAAGTTTTCGCTTCTGTGTGGTTAGCTCAAAGTCTTTGAGAGTGGTATCAAGATTTTGTATAGCGTCTTTAGCATTGGTTAATGCTGGGTCTCCAAGTATTTCTGCCCTTAGGGCGGCTATCTCCCTGGATAGTGCCTGTACCTGTTCTGCAGCTGTTTCTACTCCCAATACCATCCAATGCCGGGAGCAATTATTGGCAACAAAGCTAAATCCCTCACGGAATTTAGGTACGTCGACGAAAATTGCCGGCTCAATACGGATCTGGAGGCCAATAGGGATGATATTGGCCTGCAGATATTGAGATAGTAAATGGCCGTGCAATTTAGTGCGTACTAGTTTTTTCTCAAGCCGTTCAAGGCGTGCTACCTTGTCATTGAGTGTGACATCAATGATGTGTGTGCTGGCAGAAAGAAAAGTATTTGTTTGATCACGCAGAAGTTGGTTAATATATTACTCGGTATAGGAAAGTAGCTCGCTTTCAACCATGTTGAAAGACAGTATCTAAGAAAGACACCTCGCAGGCATGCACCTGCTCATAAAGTGGTATAGAAAAGGGGGTGTACCCAAACAAAGTCACTGGGACCTGGGTTCTATGTGGTACAGTTACAAGTAATCCCAGTCTAGGACCATAGAAGGACACAAAAGAAAATGTACGATTTAGAAAAACACACTTTCAAACATATAGCATGAGCACATGGACATCATGGGGAATTAAAAAAAAGGATACATTTATTTAAATAATGGCATGTGTCAATATACATTTGTGGTATAATGCTAGTATTTACCATTGGGTGTATAGTTATGTAATATTTGGCAGTTTAAATAGCTAAAACACAACAGACATCGAAAAATGAGAGCGCATTTATCAGTTAAATAGACATGGAAATGTACAATTTTATAAATTCATTTATATGCAAAACAAAATAAATATGGATAAATACAGATAAATGGCTAAAAATTAAATATGGATAAATACAGACAGAAATGTTAAAGAAATAAATACCATACAATTGGGAGCCCTACTCATAATGGAACGAGCTACAAAGAGGTTTCTAATTCCCATGGAAACGAAAAAGGACGACTGTTTCTTTTATGATTTTAAAGATCAGCCGCAGAAACAAGTGAGAACAATTCCCATCATAGACTTCATCTGGAAAGAAGGGCTGAAGATCATGTCAACGCCCAAATCTCTCCCCGTAGTCCTGCCTCGCTTGGACAAAAGTATAAGGCGCCAAATACCTCACCTACATACCGTATAGGACACGCTAAAACTGATTCAGTCATCACCCAAGCGGCTTAGAGACGGGCCAGGAACCCCTCTTCACCCATAATTGCGCCACCAAAAAGGGATGGCAGACGTCTGGATTCCATTGGCAAGAAGGTCTCCACTATGGCGGCAACCACGCTTCGTGCTGCAAACTCCCTAGCAATATTAGGGAGATACGACAGGCAGATGTGGTCGGACATCTCACCATATATTGAAATGTTACCAGAGCCTGAAAGATCCGAAGCAAGGAAGATCTTGCACGAAGGGGAGTGCACTTCTGCGGAAATGATCGACGCAGCAGTAAATGTGGCATCTACAGGTTTCAGTGCTAAGGAGGCAGGGTTGGCTGAAGTCAACATCCTTTTGCCAAGAGGTCCAAGCTAAAATCCTTGACATGCCGTATGATGGGGAGTTTCTCTTTGGCCAGCATGTCGACGAGGCCCTGCAGGCAATAAAGAAGGACACAGAAATGGCAAGATCTCTGGGTAGCCTTCAGTTTCGGAAGTAGTCCTTTCCTTCTCCAATAGAGGGGGCTATAATCAGCAAAGATCCTGCCAAGCCTCTCAAAGTAACCAGAGATATCAACCATACAAACAACAGACGTACGGACAGCGAGGTAACAACTACTTGCAATCAAAGAGGAGTCCCTCCTATCATGGGCGGGATTCCTCCAAGAAACAATGAGATATGCCACCTGCCACCATCTATGCCCATTCCCCAGTCAAAGGTTGGAGGAAAAATATCCCATTTCTACTCGAACTGTTCCAAGATTACTACAGACAAGTGGGTCCTAGATATAGTGGCCAGAGGCCACACTTTGGAATTCATCAAAACCCCTCCAAATTCTCCTCCCAAAGGCCCACCTCCTGCTCATCTCAAGGAGCTGTTCTCCCAAATAAATGTAATAATTCGGAAAGGAGCGATCGAAAAAGTTCCTCAATTGCAAAAATGAACGGGATTCTACTCAAGATTCTCTCTCATAGGCAAGAAGACAAGGGAATGGCGCCCCATCCTCGACTTGCACGCCCTCAACAAATACCTGAAAAAATTGTCCTTCCGGATGTTAACGCTTCAAGAAATCCTCCAGCTTCTTTCGGTAGGGGATCACATGGCCACCCTCGACCTTCAAGATGCTTATTTTCATGTGCCGATCCTCCCCAGGCACAGAAAGTTCTTACGGTTCAGAGTGGCTGGCAGGGATTTTCAGTTCAGAGTCCTTCCCTTTGGACTACGGTCAGCACCCCGCGTGTTCACAAAGGTGCTAGCTCCGGTGGCCCCACACCTTCGCTTGGAAGGCGTTCAAATCTTCCCTTACTTGGACGACTGCCTTATCAAGGCGAATTCCTTATCAGAGACAAAAGCACACGTCCAAAGATGTCTATCGCTGTTCCAATCTCTCGGTCTTCCCATCAACTTCAAAAACTCTCATCTACTACCGTCACAAAGGAAGACCTTCTTGGGAGCCACACTGGACACCCAACTCACGCAGGCTTTCGTCTCAAGAGAGAGGCAACACAAGTTCCGAAAATTATCTCACCTGTTGCAAGAAAAAGAGTGCGTTTCAGTTCAACTATTCAAATCTTTCCTGGGGATGATTTCATCCTGCATCCTGTTGATATCAATTGCCGTCTCAGAATGAGGCCTTTGCAAGAAGAACTCAACCTCCAATGGTTGCAGGTGTCAGGTTCGTTCGACAATATCATTCTCATAACGCCTCGAATGAAAAAAGCATTGCTTTGGTGGACTCGGATGAAGAACTTGCGAGAGGGATGTAAATTCCTATCGGAAGTCCCAAATTTCACAATCACAACAGACGCTTCCCTCGAAGGATGGGGGGCACACCTTCAGGGAATGACAGTCAATGGTAAGTGGAATGTGCAACAAAGGATATGGCACATTAACCTTCTGGAGCTGTGAGCCATTTTCTTGGCCTTAAAGTCTTTTCCATCCATCATACTAGGGACGTCAGTGTTGATTCGGACGGCCAGTACGACAAGTATGCACTACCTAAACAAACAGGGGAGTACAAGGTCGGTCCTTCTCTCTCAGCAAGCCCAGGAGATCTGGGACTGGGCACTACGTCACGGGATCACTCTATCAGCGGTCCATGTTCCAGGGGTTTCCAATGTCCTAGCAGATTCTCTCAGCAGATTTCAAATGTCGAACCACGAGTGGGAATTGCATCAACCAACATTGGATCAAGTTTTCTGGGAATGGGGCAGTCCCAAGCTGGACCTTTTTGCGACCAGCCAGATCCGCAAATGCCCATACTTCGCAAGCTGGCTTCCCCACAGGGACTCGTGTAGGAATGCGCTTTCCATGAACTGGTCACAAATATATGTCTACGCCTTTCCTCCGATTCCACTGATACCTAGGGTCATCTCCAAGATGAAGAAGCAGCCTTGTCGCCTCATTCTCATTGCCCCCAGATGGCCTCACCAATACTCGTTCACCGAGCTTCTCCTTTCGGAGTGCGATCCCATTCAGTTTCCACCAATACCGAACCTTCTGTCCATTCAAGAGGGTCAGATCTATCACCCGCACCCAGCATACTTGAAATTAGCAGCGTGGCCTCTCAACACCTTGAATTTGCACACTTAGATATCCCTGCAGAGTGTAAAGACGTTTTAGCCAATGCTCAAGCACCTGCCACTATCAAGACATATAAACTCAAATGGAAAAGGTTTTGCACTTGGTGTCAATCTGTCAATTTACACCCCATTCAGGCCAAGCCAGAACAGATTTTACCATTCTTTCTTCAACTGGGAAAGTCTAGATAATCTCATTCCATGTTGAAGGTGTTTTTGGCAGCTATCTCGAGATTCCGTCAGGATGGTTCTAACTCTCTCTACTCTACTAGAGTTATTCACCAATCTTTTAAAGGGCTATTTCGTATGTTTCCCCCTATTTGGCGTCCATCTCCATCCTGGCATTTGAATGTGGTGCTCGCTCAACTCATGCGACACCCCTTTGAACCTATTCACAAAGTGGACATTAATGTCCTTTCTTGGAAGGTATCTCTGCTGCTGGCGCTGACATCAGCAGGAAGAGTCAGCGACATTCAAGCATTCACGATTAAGTCACCTTTTCTGCAATTCACATCTAATTCAGTGGTGCTTCTTATCAATCCCAGTTTCATGCCTAAAGTTCCTACGGATTTTCACCTTAATGAACTGGTAATTCTGAAAAAAAAAAAATTCCAAATCCTACATCAGGGTTACTCTGTATCCAAACAGACCATAGCTCGTTGGATGTCCTCGACGATTAGTCTGTGTCATCAACAAGCGGGAAGGCCTCTACACACCACGCCAAGAGCACATTCTATGAGAGCGATCTCCTCATCCACCGCTCTCTTTGCTGGGGTCCCTCTCCTTAAAATCTGCAGAGCGGCAACCTGGTCCAGCAGACATACTTTTACCAAACACTACTGTTTGGACACTGCAAGTGATGCAAATACGTCAGTGGGGCGAGCAGTTCTACGCAATCTTTTTCAATAAGGTGAGCCTCTGTTCTCCCTCCTCTGCTATGCTCTTTTTAGACGCTTATTCATAGATTGTTTTTTATATTCTGCCCAGTATGCATAAACACTACTGTATTTATATACGTTTAAGATTTGGTTCATGATGCATTTATATGCGTATGTACATATATACTGTGATGCAACTAGCATGATGATTTGTACTGCTATCTACTATGATTCAGGCATGTGAATCTAGGAAAGACACCCCAATACTGGAGAAGAACAATAGTTACTTACCTGTAAATGTGGTTCTCCAGTACTGGTGTCTTTCATAGATTCACATGCACCCACCCACCTCCCCTCAGAGGCTCCATTGGCTATGATGTTGGCTCCACTCCTGTGCAAGAAACTCTGTGAGCCTGAGCCTCTGAGGAGAACATTCTAGTGGGTGCTGTCGCCTGATTGGCTGCAGTTTGGACTATACAAAATGACTATGATAGTCATGAGTGTGGAAGTTTTTACTCTTGTAGCTTAGGGCTACTTTACTTCCTGGTTGTTTATTACTAAGGTTTTTTAGTAATTATTTGCATATTACTGCTTTTGTATGTACCGTGGGACTCCCACTCCGACGACGGGGAATGATTCAGGCATGTGAATCTATGAAAGACACCAATACTGGAGAACCACAGATTACAGGCAAATAACTATTATTCTTCTCTGTGATGTTTACTGTTATAGAGGTTAAGCATGGAATATTTAATAGGAGTTTTGATGTTTTTTCTCAGGTAAAGCTGTTTTTCCGTACAAATGGACAATTTAATTTGTTCGTGCAGTATAAAATGTGCTACGTACTCCTGGCTACCCTGATTCAAGCATGTGAATCTATGAACGTTCCAATACTGGAGTAAGAAAACAAGTCACTTACCTGTAACTGTAGTTCCCCAGTATTGGAAACTTTCATAGATTCACATGCAACCCGCCCTCCTCCCCTGAGAGGCTCACCTTTGGATTTTTTGCACAGGGTTGTCTTGAGCACAAGTGCTCAAAAATCGAAAGGCCTAAGGTTCTCTCAGGAGGGCTGTAGAGGGTGAAGGGTCCTGATTGGTTCAAGTATTATTTTTGGTCTCTGTTACAAAATGAAAGTTATGGGTTACAAAACAGAAATTGGCCCAGGACTTTTTTTTGCTTTGTATTGATTTAAGCATTGCTTTTTGATATATACCGGTGACGAAAATGCCTCCTTTTCACGCATGCCTTCACTCCGCATGCAATTACTACGCAGTTGTTACAATGACCTCGTTGTAACAACGCATACAGCATCACCATCTCCACCCCAAAAGGATTCACCTCCAGAAGATTTAGGAGGATTCCTTAATCTCCTGGAAAGAGAAGCCTGGCACTATGAACTACCAATGCCTCTGCATCAGCAAGACTGCTTCCTATGCGACTTCAAAGAACCCTATAGGAAATCGGTACAGTCTGTGCCGGTAATGGGCTAGCTCTGAAACCAGGTCCTGAAAATCATGCAGAATCCAGCACCTGTCCCACCAGTGTTGCCAAGACTGGACAAAAAGTACAAAGTCACTGATAAAGCTCTTGCTTGCCTGATAGGTCACCCAAAACCAGATTCAGTTATCTTGCAGGCAGCGCAGTGACGATCTCAGAATCCATCTGCCCCTCCCCTCCCTGACAGCGCCACCTGACAGGGAGGGCAGAAGGCAACAACATTGGAAAACGCTTTTCGACAATGTCAGCCTTAACAGTCCAGGCTTCGAATTCCCTGGCTTTATTGGGTCGTATAATAGGCAAATGTGGTCAGACGTGGCAGCCTTTTTGGATAGACTTCCACCAGAGGTCAAGGAGGAAGCAAAGAAATTTCTTCTAGAAGGTGGGGGTCCACCCCAGATATAATAGGCCGCGGTATGGATATTGCTTTCACTGGTTTCCGCCAGCTAGATGGAGTGGCTGTCTTGAGACGTCAAATATCGCGGAAAGCCACCTCGTTTAGGCCTGAACTACAAACAAAGATTTTAGACTTACCTTATAACAGAGAAGAGTTATTCGGAGGTCACATTGACGAGGCTTTGCAAGCGTTTAAGAAAGACACAGTGTTAGAAAGGGGGTCTCTAGTGGCAGAGGTAGGTACCTTTGTCCGGGATAAGGGAGTTACACTCCTCGAATAAACTCTGCTCACCCCCTTGGTAGCTTGGCATGAGTAGTCAGGCTTATCTTAGAGGCAGTGTGTAAAGCATGTGCACATAACCAACAGTAATACAGTGTAAGCACTACAAAAAGGCACCACAAAGCTTAGAAAAATATCCAATGTTTTATAACCCAGAACAATAAAAAAAACACAATATAGAACTTAGAAATCTTCAGTTATCTTCAGTGGCTAGCAAGGCGTCGTGAACAAACAAATTGAAAAAAATTCTGGCTTACCGCGGCGTCGCGGGCCAGCTACAGTGTTGGGAAGACTTGCAAAACAGTACCTTTAGAAATGCAGGGCATCGGCGACCTTTTGTTGAGCTTCCAAAAGCACGGCGTCCGACGGTGCCGGTTCCTGAAGTCAGTGCAGGAGTCGCCTGGCTCTTGAAGTCACACGCGTTGCAGATGGAACTCCTTGCGACTAAAGTCAGGAGCGCTGGCGTCGGCAGACATCTGTTGCTGTGGTGCGAAGTGCAGCGGTACGGCGTGCAGTGCCCTCAGGTCACGGTGCAAGCAGCTGCTTGGTGGCAGCTTCAGATGGCGGCATCGGGTAGACTAGGGTCGCGGTGCACAGTTGTGCGGTGCTCGTCATGGTGCTATCAGGTCACGGTGCAAGCAGCGTCGTCGTCGTTGCTGAAGCACTGTCGTCGGCTGTGGAACTGGAGTTGATGGTGCCGGCGTCGGTAGGCCAAGGCTGCGGTGCGGGATGAGGCGTTGCATCGTGTAACTTTACGAGCGGTACCCTCGAACAACGTTGCAAGCAGTGGTGTCGATTTCGTTGTGGAGCGGCGTCGCCTGGGATACCAAGGCGGCGTCGTGAAGCGAGGCGATATGGAGTGCAGTGCCCACAGGTCGAGGTGCGAGCAGCGGCTCAGTGGCGGCATCAGCAGGTGTCGTCGGTGAGACCAGGGTCGCGTTGCGGCGCTGCCCTCTGTGGTGCCTTCAGGACACGCAGTTGGCAGCGGCGTTGTTGACAACGTTGGCCAGCTACAGTGTTGGGAAGACATGCAAAACAGTACCTTTAGAAATGCAGGGCATCGGCGACCTCTCGTTGAGCTTTCAAAAGCACTGCGTCCGCAGGCACCTGTTCCAGAAGTTAGTCGTCTCGCCCTTGGAAGTCACACGCGTTGCAGATCGAACTCCTTGCGGTGAAGTCAGGAGCGTTGGCTTCAGCAGGCATCTGGTGCTGGGGTGCGAAGTGCAGCCGTACGGCATGCAGTGCTCCCAGGTCGCGGTGCGAGGTTCTGCTCGGTGACGGCGTCAGATGGCGTCATCGGTGAGACCAGGGTCGCGGTGCTGTCAGGTATTGGTGCAAGCAACGGCAGTGTCGTTGCTGAAGTGCTGTCGTCGGCTGACGAACTGGAGTCGATGGCACCAGCGTCGGCAGGCCAAGGCTGCTGTGCGGGATGAGGGCGGTTCATCGTGTAACTTTACTAGCGGTACCCTCAAACCATGTTGCAAGCTGCAGTGTCAATTTTGGGGTGGAGCGGCGTCGCCGGGGATACCAAGGCTTCTTCGGGAAGCGAGGTGATGCGGAGTACGGTGCCCACAGGTCGCGGTGCGAGCAGCGGCTCAGTGGCTGCATCAGCAGGTATCGTCGGTGAGACCAGGGTCGTGTTGCGGCATTGCGGCGGTTTCCTCTGTGGTGCCTTCAGAACACGGAGTTGGCAGCGGCATTGTAGACAGCGTTGGGTTGCTTTTTTTTCTGTTGCAGGACAATACACACAGTCCCCAGTACTGAGGGCAGCAGAACTTGAAGTCTTTGCTATTCCTGAGACTTCTTGAACAGGCAGCAAGCTCTACCTCAAGCCCTTGGAGAAACTCACAAAAATAGAATGCAGAAAGTCCAAGTCCAGTCCTTTCACTGCCCAAAACAGAAGCAGCCACTGCAGGCCAATACAGCAAAGCACACAGCAAAGTGGTAGATCCTCCTCACAGCTTCTCCAGCTCTTCTGCTTGGCAGTCTTCTTGGCCCAAAAGAGTTCTAAAGTTCAGGGGTTTGGGCCCTACTTTTTATAGCCCAAACTCCTTTGTCCCCTGAGGCAGAGAGTGTCTGTGCCCAGCCAGAACCAGTTTCTTCCTCACTGGTGCAGCCTCCTGGCAGGTGGTGGAGACAGCATTGTCAGAGGCAGACAGGGCCTATTTAGGTGCAAAGGAAATCTCCTCCCACTTCTCTGAATGCAGCCCAGGTGTATTCAGCCCAACCCTGACACATTCAGGAAAGGCAGGACACACATCAACCCCCCGGTGGCCGTCTGAGAGAAAACACTTCCCCAACCCTTGTCACTCCAAAGCCAGAGAGTCAATACACATCCTAGCAGAGGCACAAAGAATGGCTGAGCAAGAAAAGACCTACTTTCTAAAAGTGGTATTTTTAAACACAGAATGTAAATATCACCTTAACTAAAAGATGAATCTTTAGATTCGGAGGTCAGGCATACTAAACTTTATTTTTTCATCTGGTCCCAATGGGAAGTTATATTTATAAGATGTTATACATTAACTCCCATGCTTTCCTAAGGGCCAGATAGCCTTTCAATAGTGAAAAACGAAATTGGCAGTATTTAACTATCAGGACATGCCACACACATCAGGGCATGTCCTACCTTTCACATACACTTCGCACCTGCCCACAGGGGTACCTTGGGCCTACCTAAGGGGTAACTTATATGTAAGAAAAGGGAAGGGTAGGGCCTGGCAAGTGGGTACCCTTGTCAAGTCGGCATGGCAGTTACAAACCGCGCAGACTCTGCAGTGGCATGTATGAGTCAACTTTTCAGGGCTACTCATCTGTGCTGCAGGCCCACTAGTAGCATTTGATTTTCAGGCCCCTGGCACACTCAGTGCACTTCACTAGGGACTGACAAGTAAATCAAATATGCCAATCATGGAAACACCAATCCATAACACAATTTACCCAGAGAGCATATGCACTTTAGCACTGATCAGCAGTGATAATGTGCCCCGAGTCCTAAAGCCAACAACAGCGGGTCAGGAAAAAATAGGAGGAAGAAGCAAAAAGTTTAGGGATAACCCTGCAAAAAGGGCCATCTCCAACACACTGAAACTGCTAAGTCTTTAGGTACTTTACAGTTCAAGAAAATCCCTTTTCATGGCGGCTGAGGAAAGGGTCACCAATCCTACAGGGGAGGCTACCAGCAGTTTCACGACCCAGCCTATTCTTCCTCCGCTCAGCAATATAGACCTCAATTTTCTCAGCGCCAACCACCTGCGGCAGCTTACAAGTCCTCCTTCAGAGGAAAATCAGGACGTCAAGGCAAGGACACTAGTCCCCACCAATGACTTCTCCCATCTGTTGGCTTCCGCCCCGCCCATTCCACCCACGGTGGGCGGCAGTTTTTTATTTTACTTTTAACAGTGGAAGGAAATAACAATGGATCAATTGGTTCTACACCTAATACAATTCAGCCACTCTCTAGAATTTATAAAGATTCCTCCACCAACCCCTCCGCTGCCTTATTTTAAAAAACGCTTACATCTTTTGAAGCTGGATGTTGCCACCGTGTTGCGGAAAGGAGCATTAGAACGAGTTCCCCTGAGTCAAAGCGAAAGAGGTTTCTACTCCCGTTTCTGTTTGATTTGCAAGAAGTTAAGGAAGTGGAGACAATTTTGGATTTAAGACACCTGAACAAATTCCTCAAGAAACAGCTGTTCCACATGATCTCTATCCAGGATGTTTTACACCTCCTCAATGCAAACGATTACATGTTGTCTCTGGATCTCCAGGACCCTTACTTTCAAATACCCATACGCCAAAATCACAAAACGTTTCTCAGATTCACAGTGGCCGTCAGGCACTATCAGTTCCTTGTACTACCTTTCGGGCTCAAATCGGCCCCTCGCATTTTCGCGAAGTGTCTAGTGTCACTTGCAGCATATTTCAGGCAGCAGCATCATCAAATTTTCCCTTACCTCGATGACTGGCTTATAACATCCCCAATTACGAAGCAGCAAGGTCTTTTACCAAAGCCTGTCTGCAGCTTTTCAAGAGAGTAGGCCTCAGTCTGAATGTAGAAAAGTCGATCCTGCAACCCTCCCGATGACAAATTTTCCTAGGTGCCATCATGGACATCGTCCAAAACAAGGCGTATCCCACATTGGACAGGTGACAGAGACTAATATCTTTGGCGAAACGTGCGAAAAAAAGAAGGTTTCTTTCCGTATGCCTTTACATGATGTCCTCATGTATTCACCTCATTCCTCACTGTGGCCTACACATGCGTCCTCTTCAGGAAGCTTTAAACAAGCAGTGGGTGCAAATAGAGGCTACATTTGATGACATAATCCGAATTACTCCCCCCATGATAGCATCACTAGACTGGTGGACACAACCCCACCACCTATCACAAGGTTTGCCTTTCCTGTCTCAGGCTACTCCTCTTGTGATAACAACGGAGGCCTCCATAGATGGCTAGGGAGCTTTCCTACAAGACCTGCAAGTCAGTGGTAAATGGCTGTCCTCTCATCAAGAGCTCCATATCAATCTTCTTGAGCTGAGAGCAGTTTTTCTGGCACTCCAAGCGTCCCTGCAGAGAATACAAAAAAAATGCTCCATTGCTTATCAGAACAGACAATACTACGACAATGCACTACCTGAACAAACAGGGAGGGACGAGATCTCTCCCGCTCTCTCAGGAAGCTCAACTTATCTGGCGCTGGGCAATTCAGCACAATGTGTCAATAACAGCAGAGTATGTTCCAGGAAGGCAGAACATCATAGCGGACATGTTGAGCAGACTGAAAACGACCTGCCATGAGTGGGAGTTAAAACAACACACTCTCGACAACATTTTCTACCGGTGGGGCAAGCTGAACATAGACTACACAAAATGGCGGTACTTCGCAAGTTGGCATCCCCATCAGGGTTCATGGGGGATTGCCTTTTCAATAGCATGGGCCGGCATATTTGCTTACACTTTTCCTCCCATCCCTCTCCTTCCAAAGGTGCTAAAAAAGTTAAAGACATAACTCTGCAAGATCATACTAATAGCCCCAGCTTGGCCTCACCAGCATTGATCAATCTCAAACTGTTTCCATCCCTATTGACGAAGAACCAGGGACAAGTGTGTCATCCAAATCCCAGTTCTCTGAAACTATCAGCCTGGCTCATGAGTCCCAAGAATTTCAAAATTTAAAGATCCCACAGGAATGTAGATATGTGCTTGCTAGGGAACAAGCAGATAGCTCTAACAAGACTTATTCTCTCAAATGGAAGAGATTCTCCATTTGGTGTGCATCATCCAAGGTCCACTCTCTCCATTCATCTCCAGAGGACATTTTACCATATCTCCTACATTTGGCTCGCTCCGGCTTGGCCCAAGCATCAATTAAAGTTCATTTAGCTGCCATTTCCCGTTTCTGGAGATTGAATAACGTTCCATCTTTCTGGTCCAGCAGACTGGTGAAACAGTTCCTCATAGGTCTGTTCAGAATGTTTCCTCCAGTTTGGCTCCTCCTCCTACATGGCAGCTAAAAACAGTGCTGGCTCAATTAATGAAACACCCTTTTGAACCAATCCACAGAGCGGATATAAAGTTTCTATCTAGGAAGGTTGCTGACCTACTGGCTCTTACTTCAGTGATTCAGTGTTTACTACCCAGGAACCTTACCTACAATTCAAACATGACAAGTGGGTCTACGAACAGACCCTAGGTTTACCCCTAAGGTTCCCTCGGACTTTCATCTTAATGAGTCACTTGTTTTGAAATCGTTTTTTCCAACTCCACAAACTTCAGCTGAGAGTGCTCTGCACTCTCTAGATGTCAAACAGTGCCTAAAATTCTACCTGGACAGAGCAAAACCCTTCTGTAAATCAAATCACCTATTTATATCCTACAGTGCACTTAGAAAAGGGTTTCCTCTCACTAAACTGAGCATTTCAAGATGAATATCAAGTGCCATTGTTTTCTGTTATCAACAAGCAGGCCAACCTTTGACGTCGAAGGTCTGTGCTCACTCCACCAGAGCCATGTCCACATCTATGGCGTTGTTTGCATGCGGGTCTCTTCCAGATGTCTGCAGAGGAGCAACCTGGAGAACGCTGCACGCATTCACAAAACACTACTGTTTGGACTCGGAGGTTAGGCGAGATGCAGCATTGGACAAGCGGTTCTCAGGCATCTCTTTCAATAAGGTGAGCAATTTTTTTCGTACCTTCCCACCATCCTCTACTATCACACATTTTCAGTGATTTCTTTTCTGTATTTATACAGTAAATGGTATGAATGTATTTATGTTTGAGGCTCATATATATATATAAATATATATATATATATATATATATATATATATATATATATATATATATATATATATATATATATATATATATATATATATATATATATATATTCTGCTCCACTTTCCACCTTTGGCGTCTGTTGCACTCTTCCTGACAGGTGCACCCGTACATGGAGGAGGATCCATGTCAAACATCACGCTCAATTCCAAAAGGAAACACCTTGCACTTGCGGGGCCACTTCCAAAATATTTATTCGCAAGGAAGTGTTTCGGCGTTTAGCCTTCTTCCAGCTTGCATTTGAATACAACAGCACTATTGTGGCAGTCTTTAAATGAGGTAAAGTGATTTCATAGGATGCAGCCTCTAAAGGGAGAAAGAGGACTGTTATATCTCGGACAAATATCCTTTCACATCCAGCTCATACTGGGATTATAAAGTCCAATGGTAACTTTTTGGGAGCACAGAATCTTTGTAATCTCGTGTGCATGACACATATACATATTATGCCACTACATGTGCACACTTCCCAAAAGTCCACAGTCAGTGTCATCCTGTGCTGGCAAATACCTGCAGTCCTCCCTGTCCAAGCCGCCAGTTTGATACATATACTCATTATTCTAAATACCTCCTTACGCTGCTTTGATGACTCTATGTCCCTCTTTGAACCACAGGGTTTCAGAGCACTTAGCACGGGAGCCGGTCAGATATATACACACAAATCTTTATAAATATATGCCTTTATTTGGCATACCCATTGCACTTGTTTTCCATATATGTGCACGGAATAGTATTTAGTGTTGCACACAGCTTCTGAATATTGCACGAAAATGTGTTAATTACTGCTCCTACTCTGATTCAAGCATGTGAATCTATGTTAGTTCCAATACAGGAGTAAGAAAATAAGTTACTTACCTGTAACTGTAGTTCTCCAGTAATGGAATTTTCATAGATTCACATGCGACCAACGCACCTTCCCTGGAGAAGGCCCACTTAGATATCTCCGTTTTTTCTATATGTTCACAGTTGTGCTTTAAAATCTGAGGGACTGGAGCTTCTCTCACGAAGGTTCTACAGGGTGGTGTCAGCTGATTGGTTTGTTCTAAGTTTTAGTCCTTTTTTATATAAGGAAACGCACAACACTTGCCGTTTCTTTTGCTTCTGGACGCCGTGAGGGGAACGGCCGGCTTTCCTGGTGCAGCGCTGTGAGGGGAATAGCTAGGTTTAATCCTCTACGCTGTGAGGCAAACAGCCAACGTGGGACAAAGACTTCAACTCCCAGCAGCCCTTGAGATCTGCGGCGCACTCCTGACGCACCAGCTTGCGCCCGTAGGCGCTACAAAAATCACAGGCGCACTCCGCAGCGCGGGAAGCGTAACACTTGCCTTTTCTTGCGCTTCGGGACGCCTTGAGGGGAACTGCTGGCTTTCCCCCCCCTTTTCTAAATCGGCTTTCCTGGTGCAGCACCGTGAGGGGAGCGGCTGGGCTTAATCCTCTATGCCATGAGGCAAACGGCCAAGGTGGGACAAAAAATTCAACTCCCAGCAGCCCCTTGAGATCTGCGGCGCACTCCTGATGCGCCAGCTTGCGCCCGGAGGTGCTACAAAAATCACAAGCGCACCCTGCAGCGCGGGACGCGCGGGGGCGGCGCCCGGGCGAAAACTTGAGCAAGGGCGGGCCCGTCCTTGCCCATCAGGGACCGTCAGAGGCCGGGCTGGGCCACCCCCCCTTTATTTTTTAAATATTTGCTGGACTTAATATCTTGCACAGCCCACGAAATAGAAGGTACTGTTGCGAGTGTTTTCCCATGTATTTGGTCTGTGTTCTAGTATATTAAGCGAACATTGTTAACAGACCATTTCCGTTGAGTACAGGACTTGGTTTGAAGAGCTTGGGAAGCAACCGAAGACTGGGTTCTGTGGTAGTTGATTGTTTTTAAAAGTGTCTAGTGCCTTGCTCTTGTTTTTCCCTCCCTATTTAAAACTATTGTGAAGGATTTTTTATAATGAATAGGGGCACATTTTCCATGGGGCGAGGGGTGGTGGGAAATTTAGATGCGCTCATAACAAGGCAGAGTCTGCGTTAATTCATGAAATTCAGCTAACTGAACGCAGGCTCTTATTGGAACCACAAAACCACACAGTTGGACCTGCGGCAATCCCCCCGCAATAGTAATCCCTCATAATAGTAATGATAGCAACCCATGTATAACTGTAATGTCCCAATCTATTGTAGAGGAATTAGAGGATGCAGCCCCAATAGAGAACCCAGTGCCTAGCACTAAGAAGCCCAGGCCTAGGCCAAAATGTGACCACTAGAGGCCAAAAGGCTAAAACCACTGAGTATAACAGACTTACGCCCCCACCTAAAAAGAGAAAGGGACAGGGTTTAAATAAATTAAGAAATCCAGTAAAAAACCAGGACGATAAGAGCAAGTCTGTGGGTAAGCCACTTAACCAAGAACAGGCGCCCACCATTAGTGATGATGATAGACTATGGCCAGGACCACAGCCTGTATCTGGGTGGCAGGATTCCTGGTAAAAATGTAATCGACAGTGGAACTTATGCTGGACCCACTAAAGCATATGCTCTCACAAATTAATGAAAGGTTGGCATCACTGGAGAGCTCTTTGAATAATAACCAGACGGTGCGTACCAGATGTAGCTAAACAGCCCTTTTGAGCTCAAAAACAGCAATACAAGACAATCATGCTTTAGAGATACATGACAATGGGGTGGCAAGTCAACAGCAGACACAGCAGACACAGCCAGATTATAACACAATTGCTCGAACGGCATCTGAGTCGTTGAGAGCAAGAGCACTTAATACCTCTCTTAACCAAGTACAGCCAAGCCGGGTTGGGCAAGACATATTATTAGGGCCGGGGATAGGGAGAGGAAGACTGGCAGAAAACCCCATGCCGCCCAGCAATACAGTGAATATCCCTCCAGCCACAGCAGGCAGTCTAATATCAAGACATGTTTGCCCACCAGAATTCAGGAATCTGTCCCTTCTGCCCGAAGCAACTCTTTACACCATTATCCTAGTGAATGTCCCCCCAATCCCAAATGGAACAGTTGGACATTGGACACAAGAAAAAAGGCCTTACATTTCCTGGGGGTGAGAACGGGACTTTCTAACACTCTGTTCGCTGAGTTAAAAATGGCCAGACGAATTGCCTGGGAATGAAGATCAGTTAAATCCTTGCCCGGTGATTGTATAGTGTTATCTTTTGGCTCGCCCAACCTGATTGAAACCATTCTGGAGAGAGTCAGACCCATTTATGTCACTTCAAGGGATATAAATGTTCTTCCACTAGGTTTTTTCTATCAACCCCCTAGGCACCTACAGTATCAGAGGGAGATAGTGAACTGTTCAGGAGGCCTTCAACAGAGATTTAATATCCCAACTAGCAATCAATTTGAAGCCTTAAGCACACTGGGGGAAATAGATTGACTGAACACGGGGATACTTCAGCCCACAGAGAATATTGAGGCAGTAAAGTCCTTTGGGAAGGACTGCTCACAATTTGGGTTGTGTAATATGGGGGTAAAAGACAGCGAGTTTGTGAGATTAGGGGTTGAGCGAGGGAGGGGTCAAGAAGATGGTAATGAGGTTCCCTGTACTCTTAAAACTGCTCCTACTTCGTAATCTCTTGAACCTCCCTTTACTGGGGCTAGCTTTAGTATTAGGAACACGTCACCGTTACCGCCTGTGTACGATGAAGTGCCCGTCTGCGATATTTTTTCCTGGAACATTGCAGGTTTGCAAACAAAAATAGATAACCCAGAATGGCATAAATACATTAGGGATAGAGCTATTATAGGCTTACAGGAAACCTGGGTTAATGAGCCAATCCATATTAATGGATTCCAAACTTTCCATACACCAGCTGTGAAATGCCGGGGGGCAGGCTTAAGGGCAGCCTGAGCCTGTATATTTCTAATAAGTAAGAAACTGTTAAGATACAGGCTTTCTTGAGTAGCAGTTTCTATCAGATAATTAAGGTGTTCATACTTATGATTCAATGTTTAATATTAGTGAATTGTTATAACAATGTGATTTCAACAGAACTTTGAGATGGGTAATTTTATTTGTGCCATGTGCTCCATTGAGGATAGGAGACTGTGTGGTCATTTATATGATGAAGCAACACATTTAAGCCATGTTTGTCACTCCACGGCGGGAGAATTTTTTGATGAAGTTTTAGCTACATTTGACCTAGGCTTTGTGAATGATCTTGTGGAACCCCCAGTAATGATGTCTTATACCTACAATAGAAGAGGTGCCTCTATAATCGATTATATATTATTCTCCAATAACCATTGTAGTGGGGATGACCCGTACATTTAGACAGTGTTAAGGTATCATGGGCTTATTAGAAGTTTAAACACCATTTTTACTTTCCTGCTCTGCTTTGCACATGACACGCACTTGCGCTATTGTTTAGAGAACACTGAGTATTTTCCTTCACATGAGATTAACTTGTTTTGCTGCATTTCTAAGCTGCTTTGTTGGTTTAGTCTGTACAGGGAGAGCCGAGACAGTCAAGGTTATCTTAGACACTGTAGCTGTTGTTCTACCTGACCAGCGCACATTCTAGCCATAACACATATGCAGCTGTGGCTACCTCTGATATTGGCGCGTTTAATAATGCACTGCGTAGGCATATCACACACACTTGGAGAACATTCGTATGCTGAGAGCTTGTGCAGAATTTGATGTGATCCACTTCTGCTAATACCAGAGGTATGGGGCCGCCTATGTAAGCCTAAAGAGACCTTCTATAGTTATAAAATGACCTACTAGCAGGGAGGGTGAACTATAGGTATATTTTAAACCTGTTTCCATTTAGCATTATAACATGCTTTCTCCCTTTGTATTTTATGGAATAGTAACTATGCTGACAATCTTGTTCATACAGTTTGGTATTGGATTACTGGCATTTCAACTCGCATTGCTGTACCTGTGCAGTACAGAATACCCACGGCTCTGCTTTAGTGGATGGTCTTGTGCGAAAAAGGTTTAAAACCACACTTGACATATCCAATGTTTTTTTTGCCCACAATTTGTCTGGTCTAAGTTCCCAATGGACCAGTTTTACCAGCGGTGGTAAATAACTCCAGTTTAGACACTTGGCCATGGTCTATAAGAATAGTCCAGGTGTGTTTGCTGCCCGTATAGAATCTCTATTGGAGAGAGTCGACCCAGAAGCGTGTTCGTATGTGGATGACATTTATCTCACAGACGACGAAATATGGGCGCATCTGTCGCGCGTTGACTGCATAATTTGTTATTTTGCGGACTTCGGTTATAAATTCAACTTTGCAAAGTCTCACATTGCAGAGTACACAGTTTTGTTCCTGGGATATGAGCTCAACAATGAAGGTAGAGGATTGGCTCCTCACTTCTTGGAGAAATGCGCACAACTGCGCGCTCCGACAACACTGAAAAAATTACAGTCCTTGCTGGGATATTTAAATTTCGGGCGTACTTACATTCCCGATTATGCCCAGCGTATCAAGCCACTGTATGCTTTGATACAACCTACTTTTACCATATCGTGCTTGCTGCCTGAACATTCAGCCCTTTTGCAATCTTTACAGACTGAATTTCTAGGATCTAAATTCTTATTGACTCGTGATAACCGCACCAACCTGGTGATCAGAATCGTCCCTGGGGCGGTGGGTTTCACGTACCTTACTTTTAACGAAGGTGACACAGTACCTATCGCTCACAAGACACACTTGTATACTTCTGCTGAAATGCGGTTTTCCACTGTGGAAAAAGTTTTGACAGCAGTGCAAATGGCGTTTCTGAAGGAACTCGCACGGTCGCAGGGAAAACGCATGTTAGTTGTTACTAAGTATGGGCGTAAAATCCGTTTCGCGGGCGAATTTGTGGATTTTTGACGATTTCGCGATCCGCGAATCACGCGAATTTTCCCAATAATCTGCAAATTTGCAAACTACAAATTATTTTGCTTGGTCGCGCTTGAAAAATACAATTGACTTACATTGATTCTGAGTCCGCCGAGTTGTTTTTCTCCAGGTTTTGCGTGTGCTGCGCCATTTCCGATCTTGCTGCATGATCGCGCAAGAGTTTTTCGAACGCAATTACGTTATCGCGTGCACGGCGAGAGTTTGACAACCGAGTACGTCATAAAGGCCCGCGACGGCGCGCAGCTGACTTCCGGCGGGAGATTTGAACAGCTTGCGTTCCCGAAATTGCAAAAATTGCAATTCTGCACAAGAAATCCACCGCAGGAAGCATACACCTTGTGAAAATGATGATATTGATCAGAATAACTCCCCAGATTTACATTTGGCTGCACTTTTTGGTGCAGGAGTCCATTTATTGGGGTGGGGTGGGAGGAAGGAAGTGCCTCAGAGTCTACAACTTCCTGTTCCTGTCCAGCAGGCTCCTCCAAGTGCTTTGTGCATGTACTGGTCACTTTACATTTGGCTGTGTAGCTGGAAGGATTACTTTCTGTGACTGCTGCTGGATTTGTATTTGAGGAATTTTTGGACTTTGGAGTTTGGATCACTCTTGGACTTGAGATTTTACAAGTAAGTCGGTGTTGTTTGTTTGGGGCATTGCAGTTGAGGCAACTACAGTTATAAAACATTTTTCACAACTTTAACCAAATATATATTGTGGTGGGTAGCCACAGTATACAACTGTTTCTGTGATTTGTTTTTTAACTTAATTCTCATTTATGTCATGGAATTTTTCACTGTTATATGTTGATTTAAAAAAAAAGCCAGTAGGCCCAGGTGTAGTGAGTGGTGCATGGGCCTAGTATTTCTGTGGGGTGTCTTGAATTTAAACATCATTGAGGGCATGGATGGCATGGGATTGTGGTGATTTTTGAGTGTTTTTCGACTTTTTGGAGTGGTGTTGGGGAGTGGCCATGTGGGTGGGGGCCATTTTGAGGCCTGGTACAGGCAGGGCCTGGCCATAAGGTGGGGTCAAGGGGCCATTTTGAAGCCAGGCAGTGTGCTCAGGCCTGCACCCAGTTTGCCTTGCTTTCAACCATTATGCCCAGGGGTACTCAGTGGTGCATGGGCCTAGTCTTTCTCTGGGGTGTCTTGAATTTAAACATCATTGAGGGCATGGATGGCATGGGATTGTGGTGATTTTTGAGTATTTCTCGACTTTTTGGGTTGGTGTTGGGGCCTGGCCATGTGGGTGGGGGCCGTTTTGAGGCCTGGTACAGGCAGGGCCTGGCCATGTAGTGGGGGTCAAGGGGCCATTTTTAAGCCAGGCAGTGTGCTCAGGCCTCTACCCAGTTTGCCTTGCTTTCAACCATTATGCCCAGGGGTACTCAGTGGTGCATGGGCCTAGTCTTTCTCTGGGGTGTCTTGAATTTAAACATCATTGAGGGCATGAATGGCATGAGATTGTGGTGATGTTTGAGTGTTTTTCGACTGTTTGGGGTGTATAACTGATGTTCCTCTGACTTCCATTGCTTTTAGGTGCACAAGAGAACCACCAGTGCCAGGAAGAAGTCCTGCAGCGGTGTGTGCAGCACAACGTCACGTGACGTCACGTGTGGCCACAGACAAGACAACTCTGCAACTTGTGCAACTGCGGCCTGCTGTTCTGAAATCTCAAGAAGATGGCCCCAAAGAAAGTTGGCCGTAGTGCCTCAGCGAAAAAAGTTGATAGTGCCACTGCCAGTAAGAAGGAGCAGAAGAAGCAAGTGGTACCACCTACCAAGGAGACTGGTGTGCCCACCGACACCTTTTTTGGGAGAAAAAAAACTACGCCTGCAGCAGCAGCGGTGTCCGCCGGGGACCAAGCTGGAAGCAGCACCTCCGCTTTATTGGGCTCAGTGCCACCACGCAAAGTTAGGTCCAAGACCACCATGAGAGCTGCTGCGGCAGCCACTTTGGTTGTTGAATCACCATCGACCAGTGATCTTGGCTCATCACAAGAAAGTACCATCCAATCAACGCTGGGTGTAACTCAGCTGACGAGTGTTCAACAACCACAGCCACAAACACAGGTGCAACTAGTACAAGCGCAAGTACATGGGTAAGGAGAGGCGCAAGTACAGCCACAAGGAGAGGCGCAAGTAGAGGCGCAAGTACAGCCGCAAGGAGAGGCGCAAGTAGAGCAGCAAGGAGAGGCGCATGGACAGGTGCATAGAGAGGTGCGACTAGAGGTTCATGGAGCGGCACAACTGTCTTCAACGCTTGTTCCTCCAGAATTAGGGGCACATCAGGAAATTGCTATTCAAGAGGAGGTATCATCCCAGGAAGCCACTCCTCCTGATGATGATCCATTGCCTTCCAGATCCCCAGCAAGAAAAAGGTCAAGGAGGGCTACTAAAAGTTCTTCTTCAAGCCCCCTTCCTTCTAATGAACTTGATGTTGATTGGAACCCACCAATGCAGTCTGAGAGTGAGTCCCGCCATGAGTCGACAAAGGTAGCTAAGCCTAAAAGGAAGGCTCCCGCAAGGCTTCGAATTATGGCTGATGACGATGAACAAGAAGTGGTGTCTTCTGCTGCTGATGAACAGTCTGACGATGACCCAGTCACCACAGTCGTCACTCCAGCCACAGCAGGCATGCAGCAGACAGACATTTTCACCCTAGCCCGAATGGCTGCTGAGCGGGATATGGACGGCGTGGCACTGGTACCACAACCGTTAACTACAACACCAACACGACCTACAGCTTCCATCTTTTTTAGTCAGAAGGGCCGGTATGGACCTAAATCCACCTCGACCTCAAGTAGTGGTGCTGTAAGTGAACAACAGAAACGAATTCAGCCACGCCCATCCTCCACTTCATCTGGCATGGAAAGTCAAAGTAGCACCTCCACCTTCAGCAGACATCACCAGTCCCCAGTTTGGGACTTCTTTACTGTTAGCCCAAAGGCGGAAAACATGGTTGTTTGTTCGATTTGTAAAGTATGCGTTACTCGGGGTAATCTTGGTACCAACCATGGTACCCGAGGCCAGAGAGGTCATCTCAAGCAACACCACACTATCGAGTGGGAAGCACAGGAGGAAGATCGAGGAAGGCAAAACAAAAACAAATCCAAATGTATCCCTTGATATTGCATCTGATGATGACGAGAATCGGATCGTGCAGGGGGGAAGTGAAGAAGCGACAGACATTTGTTCTGGTACACCCAGTTCTGCTGGCAGCAGCACTGCAGTGGTATCGCCCTCTACCCCTGCAACATCTATGAGGCACACTAAGAGTGTTGTAGAGACACCAATGCGAAAAACTACATCAATGAGCCTAACTGGTTTGAAGACGTCATCATCATCATCATCACGTAAAATGATCCAGCCCACCATTCGCGGAATGTTCTGGTCGGAGGCGCCATTTGAACGCAACCACCCAACGGTACGTCTCTATAGCGCGAAGCTGGCTAAAATGCTAGCGCTGGACCTTCTCACTTTTTCTTTCGTGGAAGGGGTGGGGTTTCTAGAATTAGTGGCAACAGTCCGTCCTAAATGGAAGGTTCCTGGCCGGTCCTATTTTGCCAGAGTTGCGGTTCCAGCACTACATCAAGATGTGCTGGAGGTGATTGGGGCAGCTTTGCAGAAGAGTGCTGTTCACACTATCCACTTGACAACAGACATGTGGACCAGTTGCCAAGCCCTTAATTACATGTGCATCACTGCACACTGGGCCTCTTTTGCAGGGTCTTTTGCAGGGGTTAGAGACAAGTCAAGTGCAGTTGTTGACCTGGACACAGTTTTTCAAGCTACTCGGAAACATGCAACATTAGCCATGTTTGCCATGGAGAAAACTCATACTGCAAAAAACATTTTGGAGGAGTTTAACAGTAAGGTCTCTGAATGGCTGCAACCAAGAAATCGCATAGTTGGTTATGTTTCCACGGATAATGGCAGTAAAATAGTTAGGGCCATGCAGGACAGTGAATATTTCAGAGTGCTGTGTTTGGCGCAGTGTATAAACCTGGTTGTTCAAGATTTCTTGAAAACTGAAAACCAAGTCAAAAAGTTACTGACCACCTGCCGAAGAATCTGCAACCATTTCAGCCGTTCTTTTAAGGCCCGGAAGGAGCTGAGGAGCATTCAACATGAACATAGACTGCCAGTCAAAGGACTCATCCAGGAGGTGGCAACACGTTGGATCTCAACCTTTTACATGCTTGAGCGTTTGTTTGAGCAGTGCATGGTAATCAATGACTATATATTTACAGTAGGTTCTGCTATTAATTACATGAGGCTAGAGTTGGAGGAATGGCAGCTAGTTAAAAGCCTGACAGACATGCTTCGTCCTTTTGAGGTCTTCACGCGTGAAGTCAGCAGGGAGGACTGTTCTTTGAGCAAAGCTATCCCATTGTTGCGCATGCTAGAGCACCAACTGAAGGCGGTGTCTTCAACGTTGAGAGATGATGTTGGAAAGGAAGCTGCATATCTGTTGGCGGAGAACTTATTAAGCCGCCTAGTTGTCAATGAAAGGCTTCAAAAGATACATACAGAACAACATTACATTTGTGCCACTATTCTGAATCCACGGTACAAAAAGGCAGTGGCCAGCAAAGCATTCATTCCTTTTGATGAGGCAGATGTTTCAAAGTACAAACATTGGATAGCTGTGTCAGCCAGTCGGTTCGAAAAAGATCGGCAGAAAATTCAAGGAGCCATCAGAAGTCCAACTGAATCAGCAGGCGATCCAGCGTCAAGTTCCACTTCTGAATCTGTGGGCGAAGGGAGTAACTTTCCCTCACAGCCGTTAACGACACTAGCAACAACCCTATCATCATCCTCACCTGCACCAGGCCCAGCCATAATATTGTCAGAAGCGGATTGGCTAACTCATCAAGGGTTTGTTCGTTCCAGTGCTGAGAAGGCCACAGATGGTACGCAAAGTGGAGCAACCGTGGAGAACCTTGAGTTGATGGTGCTGGCCTATCCTGATGACCCAACACAGGTCTTTGTTAATACGAACCCATTGCTGTATTGGTACATGAAAATGGCTCTATGGCCACTGATCACCAACCTGGCTCTAAATTATTTGTCTTGCCCACACGCAAGCGTATCTTCTGAACGTGCTTTCAGTGCTGCTGGTGCCTTTGTAACTTCAAAAAGGACCCGCCTCTCGGCCAAAAATGTGGAGAGGTTAACACTGATCAAGATGAATCAGCACTTGATACCACCAGATTACAAAGTACGTGAATGCACGCAGGAAGAAGAGGACACCGACTTAGGTGACGAAAGTTCTTCTCTGTTACCTGACCTACTCCCGTCTCAATTCATGGAGTTGGAGGACGAGCTCTACTTCCCTGACACCGAGCCCTGAAAATGACTTCCTTTTTTTCCTTCTTATTCACTTTTATTCCTGTGTGTCTTTCTTTGTTTTGCAACTTTTACCACAAAAAACTCTAATCACCTAATCACAACAAGTCCATCAGCAGCACTGTCTTCATCCTATATTCCTTATTGATTTGAAGGTGCCGCAGTCTGCATTCCTGAGGTTCACAAGTTCACAACTCAATCATGCTCCTTTATACTCCTCCTCCAGACTCCCCCTATCCATTTCCCTCAAGGCAGATGGATGGATTACGACGAGTCCCCTCAAGTGGGACTGAAATTACTGACTGACTACATGCTTGCTGATTGCTGACAGAGTTACTTTTGATATTGACAGGAGAGGCTGCCCTGTGGGCCCTCACTTTCCGAAGAAGATGCGGAGAAAAAGTAGAACAGGTAATGAATAATTGAGAAGATGGCATGCACTGGACAGCAATGGCTGTCTGGCTCTGATGAAACCAATTGCTTTTTGTTTTTTGTGCATGAAATGATGATTCATATGTCTTGTCTTAGTTATTATCTAATCTTTCACACAGTAATTGTAACTCATGTCAACAACTCTTTTTTTTTACCATGTTTAATTAATATTGTACTTCAAATTCAGGGGCCCTTATATTGCATTTCACAAAATATGCAAAATGTCCTTGGAGCGGACTCACTTGCCAATATACCATGATGATTGATTAAATAGTATATATTTTTTCTTTACAGTCACTCACTGGGATGGATGGATCATCAGCGTCGATTTACATAAGAACTGTGGCCAATTTGTGAGTGGCAAACAGGTAAACCAGTCTACAACAACTACTACTGCAGGACTACATGTCTGTCTATTCCTGGTATGTATTGGTCGAGGGCGAGGCAGTGTACTGTTGTTGTTATGCCAGGCAGAGTCCACTCCAGACAGCAGTTAATGTAAAATTGGGGCTATATGGCTTGCTGCATACAATTAGATATGCTTTGTCTGTCTGACAAAGAGCCTAGGTATGCTACATCAGGTTGCTTCACTCAGTGGTGCCTGCCTTGACCCTCTGCATGGCACTGCCTCAAGCTTGGGCCAAACATCCGTTATGTTTTCAAAATTTGCTGTTTTCCGGTATTTCGCAAATCTCGCGAAAGTACAGAAAAATCGCAAATTCTTGAGCGGAACGGATTTTTGGCCCATGCTTGCGGCAGGGCCATGCAGACGGTCAAGGCAGGCACCACTGAGTGAAGCATCCTCCTGATGTAGCATCCCAAGGCTCTTTGACACAGACAGACAAAGCATATCTACGGTTTAGGGTCCTCCAAGTGCTTTGTGCATGTACTGGTCACTTTACATTTGGCTGTGTAGCTGGAAGGATTACTTTCTGTGACTGCTGCTGGATTTGTATTTGAGGAATTTTTGGACTTTGGAGTTTGGATCACTCTTGGACTTGAGATTTTACAAGTAAGTTGGTGTTGTTTGTTTGGGGCATTGCAGTTGAGGCAACTACAGTTCTAAAACATTTTTCACAACTTTAACAAAATATATATTGTGGTGGGTAGCCACAGTATACAACTGTTTCTGTGATTTGTTTTTTAACTTAATTCTCATTTATGTCATGGAATTTTTCACTGTTATATGTTGATTTTTAAAAAAAAAACAAATTTGGGGTGCCTGTAAAGCCTCACTAGCCAGTAGGCCCAGGTGTAGTGAGTGGTGCATGGGCCTAGTATTTCTGTGGGGTGTCTTGAATTTAAACATCATTGAGGGCATGGATGGCATGGGATTGTGGTGATTTTTGAGTGTTTTTCGACTTTTTGGGGTGGTGTTGGGGCCTGGCCATGTGGGTGGGGGCCATTTTGAGGCCTGGTACAGGCAGGGCCTGGCCATGTGGTGGGGTCAAGGGGCCATTTTGAAGCCAGGCAGTGTGCTCAGGCCTGCACCCAGTTTGCCTTGCTTTCAACCATTATGCCCAGGGGTACTCAGTGGTGCATGGGCCTAGTCTTTCTCTGGGGTGTCTTGAATTTAAACATCATTGAGGGCATTGATGGCATGGGATTGTGGTGATTTTTGAGTATTTCTCGACTTTTTGGGTTGGTGTTGGGGCCTGGCCATGTGGGTGGGGGCCGTTTTGAGGCCTGGTACAGGCAGGGCTTGGCCATGTGGTGGGGGTCAAGGGGCCATTTTTAAGCCAGGCAGTGTGCTCAGGCCTGCACCCAGTTTGCCTTGCTTTCAACCATTATGCCCAGGGGTACTCAGTGGTGCATCGGCCTAGTCTTTCTCTGGGGTGTCTTGAATTTAAACATCATTGAGGGCATGAATGGCATGGGATTGTGGTGATGTTTGAGTGTTTTTCGACTTTTTGGGGTGTATAACTGATGTTCCTCTGGCTTCCATTGCTTTTAGGTGCACAAGAGAACCACCAGTGCCAGGAAGAAGTCCTGCAGCGGTGTGTGCAGCACAACGTCACGTGACGTCACGTGTGGCCACAGACAAGACAACTCTGCAACTTGTGCAACTGCGGCCTGCTGTTCTGAAATCTCAAGAAGATGGCCCCAAAGAAAGTTGGCCGTAGTGCCTCAGCGAAAAAAGTTGATAGTGCCACTGCCAGTAAGAAGGAGCAGAAGAAGCAAGTGGCACCACCTACCAAGGAGACTGGTGTGCCCACCGACACCTTTTTTGGGAGAAAAAAAACTACGCCTGCAGCAGCAGCGGTGTCCACCGGGGACCAAGCTGGAAGCAGCACCTCCGCTTTATTGGGCTCAGTGCCACCACGCAAAGTTAGGTCCAAGACCACCATGAGAGCTGCTGCGGCAGCCACTTTGGTTGTTGAATCACCATCGACCAGTGATCTTGGCTCATCACAAGAAAGTACCACCCAATCAACGCTGGGTGTAACTCAGCTGACGAGTGTTCAACAACCACAGCCACAAACACAGGTGCAACAAGTACAAGCCCAAGTACATGGGTAAGGAAAGGCGCAAGTACAGCCGCAAGGAGAGGCGTAAGTAGAGGCGCAAGTACAGCCGCAAGGAGAGGCACAAGTAGAGCCGCAAGGAGAGGCGCATGGACAGGTGCATAGAGAGGTGCAACTTGAGGTTCATGGAGCGGCACAACTGTCTTCAACGCTTGTTCCTCCAGAATTAGGGGCACATCAGGAAATTGCTATTCAAGAGGAGGTATCATCCCAGGAAGCCACTCCTCCTGATGATGATCCATTGCCTTCCAGATCCCCAGCAAGAAAAAGGTCAAGGAGGGCTACTAAAAGTTCTTCTTCAAGCCCCCTTCCTTCTGATGAACTTGATGTTGATTGGAACTCACCAATGCAGTCTGAGAGTGAGTCACGCCATGAGTCGACAAAGGTAGCTAAGCCTAAAAGGAAGGCTCCCGCAAAGCTTCGACTTATGGCTGATGACGATGAACAAGAAGTGGTGTCTTCTGCTGCTGATGAACAGTCTGACGATGACCCAGTCATCACAGTCGTCACTCCAGCCACAGCAGGCATGCAGCAGACAGACATTTTCACCCTAGCCCGAATGGCTGCTGAGCGGGATATGGACGGCGTGGCACTGGTACCACCACCGTTAACTACAACACCAACACGACCTACAGCTTCCATCTTTTTTAGTCAGAAGGGCCGGCATGGACCTCCATCCACCTCGACCTCAAGAAGTGGTGCTGTAAGTGAACAACAGAAACGAATTCAGCCACGCCCATCCTCCACTTCATCTGGCATTGAAAGTCAAAGTAGGACCTCCACCTTCAGCAGACATCACCAGTCCCCAGTTTGGGACTTCTTTACTGTTAGCCCAAAGGCGGAAAACATGGTCGTTTGTTCGATTTGTAAAGTATGCGTTAGTCGGGGTAATCTTGGTACCAACCATGGTACCGAAGGCCAGAGAGGTCATCTCAAGCAACACCACACTATCGAGTGGGAAGCACACATGAGGAAGATCGAGGACGGCAAAACAAAAACAAATCCAAATGTATCCCTTGATATTGCATCTGATGATGACGAGAATCTGATCGTGCAGGGGGGAAGTGAAGAAGCGACAGACATTTTTTCTGGTACACCCAGTTCTGCTGGCAGCAGCACTGCAGTGGTATCGCCCTCTACCCCTGCAACATCTATGAGGCACACTAAGAGTGTTGTAGAGACACCAATGCGAAAAACTACATCAATGGGCCTAACTGGTTTGAAGACGTCGTCATCATCATCATCACGTAAAATGATCCAGCCCACCATTCGCGGAATGTTCTGGTCGGAGGCGCCATTTGAACGCAACCACCCAACAGTACGTCTGTATAGCGCGAAGCTGGCTAAAATGCTAGCGCTGGACCTTCTCCCTTTTTCTTTCGTGGAAGGGGTGGGGTTTCTAGAATTAGTGGCAACAGTCCGTCCTAAATGGAAGGTTCCTAGCCGGTCCTATTTTGCCAGAGTTGCGGTTCCAGCACTACATCAAGATGTGCTGGAGGTGATTGGGGCAGCTTTGCAGAAGAGTGCTGTTCACACTATCCACTTGACAACAGACATGTGGACCAGTTGCCAAGCCCTTAATTACATGTGCATCACTGCACACTGGGTCTGTTTTGCAGGGTCTTTTGCAGGGGTTAGAGACAAGTCAAGTGCAGTTGTTGACCTGGACACAGTTTTTCAAGCTACTCGGAAACATGCAACATTAGCCCTGTTTGCCATGGAGAAAACTCATACTGCAAAAAACATTTTGGAGGAGTTTAACAGCAAGGTCTCTGAATGGCTGCAACGAAGAAATTGCATAGTTGGTTATGTTTCCACAGATAATGGCTGTAATATATTTAGGGCCATGCAGGACAGTGAATATTTCAGAGTGCTGTGTTTGGCGCACTGTATAAACCTGGTTGTTCAAGATTTCTTGAAAACTGAAAACCAAGTCAAAAAGTTACTGACCACCTGCCGAAGAATCTGCACACATTTCAGCCATTCTTTTAAGGCCCGGAAGGAGCTGAGGAGCATTCAACATGAACATAGACTGCCAGTCAAAGGACTCATCCAGGAGGTGGCAACACGTTGGATCTCAACCTTTTACATGCTTGAGCGTTTGTTTGAGCAGTGCATGGTAATCAATGACTATATCTTTACAGTAGGTTCTGCTATTAATTACATGAGGCTAGAGTTGGAGGAATGGCAGCTAGTTAAAAGCCTGACAGACATGCTTCGTCCTTTTGAGGTCTTCACGCGTGAAGTCAGCAGGGAGGACTGTTCTTTGAGCAAAGCTATCCCATTGTTGCGCATGCTAGAGCACCAACTGAAGGCGGTGTCTTCAACGTTGAGAGATGATGTTGGAAAGGAAGCTGCATATCTGTTGGCGGAGAACTTATTAAGCCGCCTAGTTGTCAATGAAAGGCTTCAAAAGATACATATAGAACAACATTACATTTGTGCCACTATTCTGAATCCACGGTACAAAAAGGCAGTGGCCAGCAAAGCATTCATTCCTTTTGATGAGGCAGATGTTTCAAAGTACAAACATTGGATAGCTGTGTCAGCCAGTCGGTTCGAAAAAGATCGGCAGAAAATTCAAGGAGCCGTCAGAAGTCCAACTGAATCAGCAGGCGATCCAGCATCAAGTTCCACTTCTGAATCTGTGGGCGAAGGGAGTAACTTTCCCTCACAGCCGTTAACGACACTAGCAGCAACCCTATCATCAACCTCACCTGCACCAGGCCCAGCCATAATATTGTCGGAAGCGGATTGGCTAACTCATCAAGGGTTTGTTCGTTCCAGTGCTGAGAAGGCCACAGATGGTACGCAAAGTGGAGCAACCGTGGAGAACCTTGAGTTGATGGTGCTGGCCTATCCTGATGACCCAACACAGGTCTTTGTTAATACGAACCCATTGCTGTATTGGTACATGAAAATGGCTCTATGGCCACTGATCACCAACCTGGCTCTAAATTATTTGTTTTGCCCACACGCAAGCGTATCTTCTGAACATGCTTTCAGTGCTGCTGGTGCCTTTGTAACTTCAAAAAGGACCCGCCTCTCGGCCAAAAATGTGGAGAGGTTAACACTGATCAAGATGAATCAGCACTTGATACCACCAGATTACAAAGTACGTGAATGCACGCAGGAAGAAGAGGACACCGACTTAGGTGACGAAAGTTCTTCTCTGTTACCTGACCTACTCCCGTCTCAATTCATGGAGTTGGAGGACGAGCTCTACTTCCCTGACACCGAGCCCTGAAAATGACTTCCTTTTTTTCCTTCTTATTCACTTTTATTCCTGTGTGTCTTTCTTTGTTTTGCAACTTTTACCACAAAAAACTCTAATCACCTAATCACAACAAGTCCATCAGCAGCACTGTCTTCATCCTATATTCCTTATTGATTTGAAGGTGCCGCAGTCTGCATTCCTGAGGTTCACAAGTTCACATCTCAATCATGCTCCTTTATACTCCTCCTCCAGACTCCCCCTATCCATTTCCCTCAAGGCAGATGGATGGATTACGACGAGTCCCCTCAAGTAGGACTGAAATTACTGACTGACTACATGCTTGCTGATTGCTGACAGAGTTACTTTTGATATTGACAGGAGAGGCTGCCCTGTGGGCCCTCACTTTCCGAAGAAGATGCGGAGAAAAAGTAGAACAGGTAATGAATAATTGAGAAGATGGCATGCACTGGACAGCAATAGCTGTCTGGCTCTGATGAAACCAATTGCTTTTTGTTTTTTGTGCATGAAATGATGATTCATATGTCTTGTCTTAGTTATTATCTAATCTTTCACACAGTAATTGTAACTCATGTCAACAACTCTTTTTGTTTACCATGTTTAATTAAAATTGTACTTCAAATTCAGGGGCCCTTATATTGCATTTCACAAAATATGCAAAATGTCCTTGGAGCGGACTCACTTGCCAATATACCATGATGATTGATTAAATAGTATATATTTTTTCTTTACAGTCACTCACTGGGATGGATGGATCATCAGCGTCGATTTACATAAGAACTGTGGCCAATTCGTGAGTGGCAAACAGGTAAACCAGTCTACAACAACTACTACAACAGGACTAAATGTCTGTCTATTCGTGGTATGTATTGGTCGAGGGCGAGGCAGTGTACTGTTGTTGTTATGCCAGGCAGAGTCCACTCCAGACAGCAGTTAATGTAAAATTGGGGCTATATGGCTTGCTGCATACAATTAGATATGCTTTGTCTGTCTGACAAAGAGCCTAGGTATGCTACATCAGGTTGCTTCACTCAGTGGTGCCTGCCTTGACCCTCTGCATGGCACTGCCTCAAGCTTGGGCCAAACATCCGTTATGTTTTCAAAATTTGCTGTTTTCCGGTATTTCGCAAATCTCGCGAAAGTACAGAAAAATCGCAAATTCTTGAGCGGAACGGATTTTTGGCCCAAGCTTGCGGCAAGGCCATGCAGACGGTCAAGGCAGGCACCACTGAGTGAAGCATCCTCCTGATGTAGTATCCCAAGGCTCTTTGACACAGACAGACAAAGCATATCTACGGTTAAGGGTTCAGTGCGATTTACCAGGGGTTTTGGGTTTAAGTTGGTATGGTTCACGCTGATTCTAGGGCTCAGGCCCGATGCAGGCTCGTTCATAATGATGTTGGCAATGTTTTAGGGGGGTTTGGTGTTCTTTGGTCCAGAATTGGCAGAATTTGGGCCTTTTTGGGTGTATTGCGGGCGCGTGTGTTTGGGTGAAAACTAAGTGAAAACTAGTCGTAGACCTTCTTCTTCTTCTTCAAAGAGCGCAGTGGTTCGATTTTGTTCTGCCTTGCTGAGATTCTTGTGAATCGCTGGAACAAGTGACTGTCCAGGTGAGTTTCAAGAGGATCAAAGTAGGGGAAATGCTGAAAGCAGCAATGTTTTGTGAACAGCGCAATTTGCCATGTTTTGAATATACCAGTATTGCATGTTTTTGGGGGGCTGTTTGGGGGTGTTCTAGATTTGTGGGGGAGGGTGTGGAGGTCTGGGAGGACTGCTAGGATAGCATAATTTTTATTGGAAGTGATTTGAAGACAATCCATGGTGGGAAAGAGGAGTTAGGGCCTAGCTGCAGAGCATGTTTGGACCGATGTTCACTGGTTGGCTGAAAACTTTCTAAGTATGAGTTTTTGCATTTTTGCTTTTTGCCTGTTTAGGGGTGTTCTGCTTTTTTGCGGGTGGCTGCAGGGGTCTGGGGGCATAGCTCGGAAGGTCTAATATCGGAAGCAAGTATTTTGGACCAAATCCACAGTGATATTTTTTTGTGTTTTTGCTCACTTGCCTGTATTTGGGGTGCTGTTTGGGGGGCTTCCAGGTTTTCGTGGGTGGGTTTTGGGGTCTAGGAGCACTGCTGGCACAGTCTAATGTTGATTGCATTTGTTTTTCAGGAAATCTATGGTGGAAAAGGGGAGTTAGGGCCTAGCTGCACAGCGTATTTGAACTGAATTGAAGGTAGGCCCATTTTTGCTTTTTGCCTGTTTGGGGGTGTTCTACTTTTTGGCAGGTGGCTGCAGGAGTCTGGGGGCATAGCTCGGAAGGTCTAATATCGGAATCAAGTGTTTTGGACCAAATCCATGGTAAAAAAGTTTTTGCATTTTTGCTCACTTGCCTGTCTTTGGGGTGCTGTTTGGGGGTCTTGTAGGTTTTTTGGGTGGGTTTTGGGGTCTGGGAGCACTGCTGGCACAGTCTAATGTTGAATGCATTTGTTTTTCAGGAAATCCATGGTGGAAAAGGGGAGTTAGGGCCTAGCTGCACAGCGCATTTGGACTGAATTCCAGGTAGGCCCGAAATTTGCTAAGTCTCTCTTTTTGCGGTTTTGCTTTTTGCCTGTTTGGGGGGGTTAAATTTGTTTCTGCCTGGGTTGACGGGTCTGGGGGCATTGCTGTGAAGGTCTAATGCCAGATAAAAGTGGTTTGGTGAAAATCGGAGGTGAAAACGTTTTTCCATTTTCAGGCATTTCGCTCACTTTAGTGTTTTGGGGGGCTGTTTGGGGGGGTTCCTGGTGTTTGTGGGTGGGTTTTGGGGTCTTGGAGCAACACTGGGTATGGATACTTTTCATTGCAAGAGGTTTGACGGAAATCCATGGTGGCAAAGGGGAGTTAGGGCCTAGCTGCAGAGCGCACATGGAGTGATTTTGGAACTAGGGCTAAATATTTCTAAGTCCCCGTTTTTGTATTTTTGCTTTTTGCCTGTTAGGGGGTGTTAAACTTGTTCCCACCTGGGTTGATGGGTCTGGGGGCATTGCTGTGAAGGTCTAATACCGGATAAAAGTGGTTTTGAGAAAATCGGAGGTGAAATAGTTTTTCCATTTTCAGGCATTTTGCTCACTTTAGTGTTTTCGGGGGGCTTTTTGGGGGGGTTCCTGGTGTTTGTGGCTGGGTTTTGGGGTCTTGGAGCAACGCTGGGTTTGGATACTTTTCATTGCAAGAGGTTTGAAGAAAATCCATGGTGGCAAAGGGGAGTTAGGGCCTAGTTGAAGAAAGCGTTTGACACAATTTTAAACTTAGGGCTCGTTAGAGTTAGCAGTATTGCATGTGTTTGGGGGTGTTCGAGATTTTGGCATCTGGGTTCTGGGGTCTACTCTTGGAGCACTTGTCGAGAAATGTCTAATTTTGGTTGCAATTGGTTTGAAGAAAATCCATGGTGGGAAAGGGAGGATTTGGGCCTACTTTACTTTCAAAGTACGTTTTGTCACCATTTTCCACTAGGCCTCAGACAGGTAGCAGTATCGCACGTTTTTTGTGGTCTGGTTGGTGGTATTCTACATTTTAGCGTCTGTGTTTAAAAGTCTGGGAGCACTGCTGGGAAGGTCTAATTTTGTTCTAAAATGGTAGTTTACACTACACCTAGCTTGAGGGGAAAGATCCGCAAAATTCGCCCATACTTATTTATCCTTCAAAAGGAGACTCAGAGTACGCCCTTTCGAAACTATTGTACTGTCGATTCTGAAACTGAAAGTGTGACTTTTTCCACTACACAGCGTACATACCTTATATTTTTTTCTCAGTGGTGTTTTAATATCACTTCCTGTTTTTGCATCAACATTTACAGGGCGGCTTTCACCCTGTGTAATGGAAAAAAGGATGAAGTCAGGCTTCACATTAGCGACCCGCAATTCAGCATCCGCCAAGCAGGCAGTGGACAGGGTGTCTTCTGGTCACCAACATTGATCGACGGAGCGTCAGATGGAATGGAGGAGTACCGCAAATAAGAGGAATGGCTTGATGCATGCAACTTCCCAAATACAACAGGACAAGTACAACAACATACAGTAACAGTATCCATTCATTTCTACTTATCTTTTAAGTAATGTTATTGCTGTGAACTTCTATGAGTGTGACTCTGCATTTCTTTGCTCTCTGCTTCTAAATTCATCCCTCCAGCCATTGTATAGTTTTACATTACTATTTTTCAAACTAATTTAATGAACAAAGTGTTTTTCTGAGTGCTGAGATAGGCAAAAACGCATATTTACTGCAGCCCTGTACTGTCGCATTCTTTTATTCATTAGAAAGTACTACCTAGTTTAAGTAACCTAACCATCCATTGAGCAATCAACTTCATGCCTGCAGAAGTGCATGCACTTCCTTTATGTCCCTTAAAATATTTATGGATATCTTCGTATCCAAAGATTTGTTTATCTTCATTTGTTGTTTGTCCATGCTGTGTTTTTTTCCTTCTCTCAACAAAACTTTCCCAAAAAACCCCATTCCCATCCAATTTCCAAACCCTAACCCTCTTCCCCCGGGCTGTGTGGTTTTCATTGATGTGTGAGTAAATGACAGCAATAATTCCACACACTTGCTGGGGAGGATAAGGTCATAGCAACTAAAAATGAATTACATTTCAAGGCTGGTGAAGGAATCGAAGGATATATTCTTACTCAGCTTGACACAGACCCATGACTATTTGCAAATCAAAGCAGATTTTCATGGGCGCCATCAACTGGATTGATCATGAAGAACATCCTCCTCCTACACGTGGCAAATGATCACGCTGCTGTGTCCTTCACCTTCAGTACTATTTCTTGTAGTAGTAGCCAATGTCAAATTCCACGCAAGTAGTAGTTATACTTTCAATACTTTAGCATTTGTAAGGCTACATTTTGGCAGGCACTGTTCTAGTGTACTGTCACATGCTATAGTATCTATTGTACCGTTCTAATGCTCCGCTCAGGCCAATCAAGGTTTCAATTTCTTTTTTTTCATATGCTGCAACTGCCACTGTGTACCACCACTAGTACCACCGCAATGATGCCATTTCAACCGCCCAGGATTGCCATCCTTAATCGCCATTTGCCATGCAGCCAGCCCTGTGCCTAGCCCTATTTTCAAACATGAATTACAGGAAAGATAAGCGTTTGGGGGGAGGAAGAATAAATGAGTAGTATGAGAGACGAGAGACTGGCGGTAGTACTAGTAAAGTCCAAGGGCATTTGAATTCACTAACTCTGTGAGAGGCACTTACTTTTGTAAACATTTGGGCAATTACTTACACAATTTGAATCAAGAAGCCACTTAAGTTTCAGGAAAACAAACTTACAGTTAACGCCCCCCCCCCTCCAGCCTCAACTGCAGTAAAAACACGTTTGCTATGTTTAAGTTGAAAGTAATAATTATTTATATCCCTAACAAAAATAAACCATCCTGCAAGACCCGACCCACCCCCCCACCTAACCCCAATGAATGTCCGTGAAATAAAAAGTCCCCAAAGTCCAAAAAACCCAACTCCCAATTCCCACCCCCCAAAAGTCTTTAAAAAAGGGGCAAGGGACAATCTCTCCTTCTCTAATGCCGCAGCCGGCGTACTTTGTGGGCCAGGTGTTCATGCTCCTTGCGGAGGTTCTTGAGCAGGATTCTCAGTTTCTTCTGCTCCTGCTCATGGTAGGACACCCTGAGGGTTAGGCGGTGCACACATGCCTTGCACCTGCTGTGGGGGGCAGCTGATTCTTTGGCTGCTTGGCGTGGCGGGTGGCTGCGGTACTACGGCTCAGTACCTCTGGAGGCCTGCGCTGACTGGCTGACCCAGGGAGCGCGGAGGAGGATGCAGCTGTCCCTGTGGATGTTGTGGTCGACTGCGTGTACTCCTCCTCCTGGGCCACCAGGCGCCGATATTCGGCGACAGTCACCTCCAGTTTCCTTTGCCGGGCCCGTCTAGCCAGCTCCTTCCGTGACAGTTTGGAAGGAGCATCTATATGAAGAAAGAAAAACTTAGGGGCAGATTTATGAGGCCGTTGCGCCTCTTTGAGCCGCAATTGCGTCACTTTATTTGACGCAACGGCGGCGCAAACAATGCTCCCTATCTACAACATGACGCATCTAGGAGATGCGTCATGTTGTAAAGCCCTGCGCCATAAGGAGGCGTTCCTGCGCAGGGGGGGGGGGGCGTTCCTGCGCAGGAACGCCTCCTGAAAGTGGCTGAGTGAAATCTATGAGATTTCACTCAGTCACTTTCAGGGCAATGCTGCGTCAAAACCCTGCGCCTGCTTGAAGCAGGCGTAGGTCTTGACGCAGCATTGTGTAGATGGGGCACCCCCGAGCCTTGCTGGAGCTGTGTCGCGCTTGCGACGCAACTCCTGCAATGCGCCACATTTCAGGCACAGATGCTTCACGCATCTGTGCCGTTTTTGCACCATGGTGCGCCGCATTATAAATGCGGCGCACCATGGGTGGCGTAGCTGTGGCGCACTGTGGCGCACATTAACTGGAGCATCCCTGGGGATGCGCCAGTTAACATAAATCTGCCCCATAGTCTGTAACCAATGCTCTTTAAGATTAACACAAAATAATTCAGCAGAAAGTTGTGTCACAGTAGAACTAGCAACTTGCAAGCACAGTACATAATATTTGTGGCCTGTATCTATCTAACCTCCCACTTCTTCAGCCTTGCTCTGACATTAGTGGGAGTTTCAGGAATCAATTCTATGAGCACTATGGACTCAGTACATTAGAGTCGACTATGACAGTACACCAGTCCTATTCTTCTTCTTCTCTCTTGTTTAGCGAAATTGGTACGTAAACTTCTGGAAGCTGGCATAATGCCAGCGCAGTCTACTTGCACACCATGATGACACAGGCTTGCGTTACTGTACCAGTCCAGTACATGCAGGTGGTGAAGCTCTTACTTTTCTATTACGGGTGGCTCTGAGAATACTCTGTTACAAGGGCTACTGCTTACTTAATTTAACTTTCACCCTACAGTGCCAATGACTACTAGAAAAGGAAAATGAAGAAGATAAATAATATGATTATCTATCCCTTCACAGGATATGTATTTGATTACATATGGGATGACTTTAGGTGCTTTGTGTTTTATTGAGTGAACACTGATAGGCCACACATGAATGACAGAGTTGTACTAAAAATTTTAACAGAGGTAGTGAGTGGTTCCCGTAATCGCCGGATATATGGTGTGCTTGCAATACAAAGTACTGCTACTATTCATGGTAGTATTCGGAAAAATTACAACTTCTTTTCCTTGCCTTTCCTACACTGGAACGGACGCATGGGTGCGGTGTTACATGCTCTTCAAAGTAACACTTAGTTCATCCAGTGACCGTCTACTCTCTCTACATACACATATGCTATCTATGAGTCAGATAGTACCTGATCCAGGCATCCATCCATTCAAAGTAAATTTCAATCATTCTTCTTAAAGTCTCATGTGGACAAACCTTACTTTTTCTCACGGGAAAAGAATATTTTTATTTTATTTTGGCAACTTGCAAGCCATGCATCCGTGCTTGACTTGCATTTGAATTTCAACCAAAGGATATATTGCGCACACATATAGTTTCTGTTTCACCCACCCAGGCAGTCCTCTTTCCTTTCTCCTTCCACCCATCCTTGCTTCATCCTTCAACCGGACATGCATCATATTCCCAGCCACCTCGGGCAGCATTCAAAAACACGTATCATTCCTTGCCAGTCATCATTACTTTTTACTCGCTCATCCTTCCACACTTACTTACACCCTTCTTTCCTTTTTTGTTCATCCCATCCATTAAGTTCATCTCTGATCTGACTTGGATTCTCGAAAAAACTTTCAGCGCTGAGTTGAAGTCAATTTAGAGGAGGCTACTACCTGGTTAATAAAAACTTATTTCTAAATTTGTAAGTCTTCTTAACAGTATAGTATACTTTTACTGCACAACATACACTACACCCGTGCAGAAAGCACACTCTGCAGTCTGCTATCTCAATAAGTAAGGAATATAATAGCTTACCACTGTCCGCCACTACCGTGGCATCCCCCACAGCAGCTTCCGCTGGCTGTTGCACCACCTCCGCCCCAGGAGTGGCCACCTCCGCGCTGGCCCCCGCACCGGTGGACGTTGTGCCGATGTTCTGCCTAGAAAATACATTTCAGATTCTTAGATGCCATATACACCACTCCCTAGTATTTTGTCTAGGAATGAATAAATGTCACTACAACTACACAAACAAATGTAATAATTTGTGACTGTCTAGTCAAAACTAAAAATTGCACTTTTTTTCAGGGAAGGGTGTTGTCTTGCTACACTTTTTGGCACAACAGATGAATGCTTGCTTTTTAACATGCACCGTTTTTCTCATAACAGACAGAAGCTTCCCTTCTAAGAACAAGAGCAACATCAGATCATCATCAGTAGGACGGAGTCAGCAATGATTCAGCACCACAAAGAAGATTTGAAGTTCCAACCAGGTGAGGGCTCGCCCACAATTGATGTGTGAGATCACTAAGCACTTTTCCATTTTCAATCCACCGTTTATGTTGTATGATGACCTTGATTTTAATAAATGTTTTTACTTTGAATAAAGCTTTAAAACTTACATAGACTCTGTGGTTTTTAGTCATGAGTGAGTGAGCGAAAGGGTTTGCAATTTGCAAGCATGAGTCCGTGGCTCTGACAGTTCAGGACTCTGACTCCGTAGTCTTATGTCCTGGGTTGGATAATCATCATTGGGGATCAATCAATGATGAATTAGGGAGCTAAATGACTCTGTCACACTAGCTAGTCAGTAAGGAGATTGGGGGTTCAAATTCTGTTATGACTGAGGGATGTATGACGTTACAACGCAGGCTATTACAATGCCTGCCTTTACAACGCGGTTTTTACATCGCATACCTTTACAACGCATAGCGCTTAGAGGTGCTGGATAGTGAAAAGTTTAATTTTCTATTCCAACTCCAGTCCCTGTGGACACTAGGGAAGGTGTTGGATCGAAAATTAAACTTATTCCCTATCCTAGAGCGCCCCCCAGCGCAATGCGTTGTAATGGTTTGCGTTGTAATGACCGCGTTGTAATGGTAGTGCGTTGTAACAGTTTTGTTGTAAAGGTTGTTCACCTGACTGAGGTATGTGGAAAGTCTAACTGCGCCTATTATAATTGATAAACAATGCACCATTTAGTGTCCATAGCTCTGTTTGTGCAGAATTGTCCCTGCAACAATAGTAGTATGGATTGTCCTCCTATCCAATCAAAAAGTAACTTAGTATCTTATTCTTTCTTGGTGGTCATTGACAGTTTATTGTTGGGAATTGTCAAAGCATGAACATTTAGAAGACTTCAAAAGACATTATGGACAACCCAGAGGACTGCACTCAGTGCATAGAGCTATTGCTGAATAGAATGGGAGTTTCGTTTAACACCTGTTGCCGACTGTGCAAGCTTTGTTAGCTACACTGACAGACTAATAATAATAATGATCTAGTAGTACCACAGGGAGTCATAGTAGAGGCAGGATAAGAATTTAGAAACAGTCTACAAGAAGATCAAAGACGATGTAGGAAAAATCGAATGTGGAACGTTAGTAAAAAATAGGTACTCTAAAAGATAGGGAAGTATAATTATTAATATTAACATGAAAACTTACTGGGGCCAGCAGAGGAGCCCTCGTCTGACCTATCCTGGCCTTCCGGGTCCTCGTCCGCCGGCGCCGCTACCTCCTCCGCTGTCCTCTTGCCCCTGGGGGGAGCTGATGTACAACATGAAAGAAAGACCCAAACATGGATGATTGTTGTCAACCAAAATAAACATTTCAAAAGAACAATAACAAATTATTTCGGGGAAATAGCAAATAGACAACAATTGCACTACTTTTATTGACCTATCTGATGTGGTCTACTAGGATATTAGTATTGCTGGATTCGCGGACCGTCGACTTGGAAAGTTATGTAACTCACTAAACAAACTACAAAAAGGTTCGACTAGGACTGGCAGGCAGCACTGCGCAGCACGCAAAGTGACAGACAAAGCCATCGTGATTGCAGACCAGTGAGAACACTAAAAAGTAAGTTTCCTACTACATAACCAGTCATTAAAATACTCAAACTATCAATCCACCACCACTATCTCTTCTTAGTGGCAGGTGTACAAAGGAAGGACTGGACTTGAGTCTCTAGGGGCAGATTTACAAGTCCCTTGCGGCTCTTTTGCTCCATCGTTGCATGACTTTTGTGATGCAGTGGCAGCGCTAAAGAGGCGCCATAGTGCGGGGTATATTAACAACGTGCCGCATCTGGGAGATGCATCACGTTGTAAAGTCTTGCGCCATCAGGGGGCGTTCCGGCGCAAGGGAGTGCGTTCCTGTGCAGCAACGCATCCTAAAAGTGGCTGAGTGAAATCCGTAGTCTTATGTCCTGGGTTGGATAATCATCATTGGGGATCAATCAATGATGAATTAGGGAGCTAAATGACTCTGTCACACTAGCTAGTCAGTAAGGAGATTGGGGGTTCAAATTCTGTTATGACTGAGGGATGTATGACGTTACAACGCAGGCTATTACAACGCCTGCCTTTACAACGCGGTTTTTACATCGCATACCTTTACAACGCATAGCGCTTAGAGGTGCTGGATAGTGAAAAGTTTAATTTTCTATTCCAACTCCAGTCCCCGTGGACACTAGGGAAGGTGTTGGATCGAAAATTAAACTTATTCCCTATCCTAGAGCGCCCCCCAGCGCAATGCGTTGTAATGGTTTGCGTTGTAATGACCGCGTTGTAATGGTAGTGCGTTGTAAAAGTTTTGTTGTAAAGGTTGTTCACCTGACTGAGGTATGTGGAAAGTCTAACTGCGCCTATTATAATTGATAAATAATGCACTATTTAGTGTCCATAGCTCTGTTTGTGCAGAATTGTCCCTGCAACAATAGTAGTATGGATTTTCCTCCTATCCAATCAAAAAGTAACTTAGTATCTTATTCTTTCTTGGTGGTCATTGACAGTTTATTGTTGGGAATTGTCAAAGCATGACCATTTAGAAGACTTCAAAAGACATTATGGACAACCCAGAGGACTGCACTCAGTGCATAGAGCTATTGCTGAATAGAATGGGAGTTTCGTTTAACACCTGTTGCCGACTGTGCAAGCTTTGTTAGCTACACTGACAGACTAATAATAATAATCTAGTAGTACCACAGGGAGTCATAGTAGAGGCAGGATAAGAATTTAGAAACAGTCTACAAGAAGATCAAAGACGATGTAGGAAAAATCGAATGTGGAACGTTAGTAAAAAATAGGTACTCTAAAAGATAGGGAAGTATAATTATTAATATTAACATGAAAACTTACTGGGGCCAGCAGAGGAGCCCTCGTCTGACCTATCCTGGCCTTCCGGGTCCTCGTCTGCCGGCGCCGCTACCTCCTCCGCTGTCCTCTTGCCCCTGGGGGGAGCTGATGTACAACATGAAAGAAAGACCCAAACATGGATGATTGTTGTCAACCAAATTAAACATTTCAAAAGAACAATAACAAATTATTTCGGGGAAATAGCAAATAGACAACAATTGCACTACTTTTATTGACCTATCTGATGTGGTCTACTAGGATATTAGTATTGCTGGATTCGCGGACCGTCGACTTGGAAAGTTATGTAACTCACTAAACAAACTACAAAAAGGTTCGACTAGGACTGGCAGGCAGCACTGCGCAGCACGCGAAGTGACAGACAAAGTCCATCGTGATTGCAGACCAGTGAGAACACTAAAAAGTAAGTTTCCTACTACATAACCAGTCATTAAAATACTCAAACTATCAATCCACCACCACTATCTCTTCTTAGTGGCAGGTGTACAAAGGAAGGACTGGACTTGAGTCTCTAAGGGCAGATTTACAAGTCCCTTGCGGCTCTTTTGCTCCATCGTTGCATGACTTTTGTGACGCAGTGGCAGCGCTAAACAGGCGCCATAGTGCGGGGTATATTAACAACGTGCCGCATCTGGGAGATGCATCACGTTGTAAAGTCTTGCGCCATCAGGGGGCGTTCCGGCACAAGGGAGTGCGTTCCTGCGCAGCAACGCATCCTAAAAGTGGCTGAGTGAAATCTACAAGATTTCACTCAGTCACTTTTAGGCCAATGCTGCGTCACTCAGTCAAAACCCTGCGCCTGATTGAATCAGACGTACGGCTTGATGCAGCATTGGGGAGATAGGGCACCCCGGAGCATTGCTGGAGCTGCGTTGTGGTTGCGACGCAACTCCAGCAATGCGCTGCCTTTAGGGCACAGATGCGTGACGCTTCTGTGTCGTTTTTGCCCCATGGTGCGCTGCATTGTAAATGCGGCGCACCATGGGTGGTGGAGGGGTGGCGCACAATTACTGGCGCATCCCTGCTAATTTTCAGGGATGCGCTAGTAATTGTAAATCTGCCCCTTAGTGTCTAGCATTACGCAGTTCTGTAAAGTACACTCATACATAATTATTCAGGCCAATGAAATGAGCAAAAAAAATCGAAAACAAATAAGCATAATAGCACCGCCACTGAGCAGGAGAGCAGTGCACCTGAAATGCAATCACAGAACATTTTTAAACATAATTTACCTACAATCTAATCGGCAGCATTATTGCTCTTCGGAAAAAACAAAAATTTGCAATATGATAACACATAGAGCAGGAGAAAACAGACTAGTGATTAAATAGCTACTTCTACTCACCAAGCCCGGGGATCTCGACGCCTAGCAGGTCCTGTACAGCAGAAAGAAAAAAAAGGAAAGAATAGGGAAAAAGTAAAGTAAAAAAAAAGTTAAAAAAGTAGATTTAAAAGTAACGAAAAGTTGAAAAAAACACAAAATATAGATCTAGAAAAAAAGAGGGATGGATATAGAGTAGAAAAGATAAAAAAAAGTCCAAAGAAACAAAGGATTGCACAGATGAAAGGAGGATTAGAAAGAATGCACAGAACCATAGCAATGAATGAAAAACGAGATGGCCGTGCCCATTGAGGACCGCGTGGGTAAGTTTGCGTGATTTTTCTCCCACGAGTACGCGAAAACACGTGCGATCTCGTAATAGCGCGCCGCACACAACGCGACATTGTCAATGGCGCCTGGAAACTGAAATACGCAACGCGCACAAGATGGCTGCGCCCATGTACGAACGCATGGGCAACCTCGCGGTCGGTGCGCTGCAAGCGGTCCGCGAATAAACAAAAAACCGGGCGAACACGCAAAAAAAGAAATCTGCAAATTCGCATGAATTTGCGGATTGCAAGTTCGATTTCAAGTGAATTCACGCCCCGCGAATCTCGCGAAATTGCAGAAAAACGAATTTTGCAAAACTGAAAGCACTTAGCAGGTGCAAAAGTTCAAGCTAATTTGTAACCATTCCCTGTAGGGCTTCCTGAGGGGCCCCTCCAGAGTTCAGTTGCTATTTGCAACTATTCTCTGACCCTGCTCTGACCCTCAAAGCAGGGTCAGAGAATAGTTACAAGTATGGCACAATGCTCCTGTAAAAAAAAATTCACTGCAACAGCATGCATTTACAACTAAGGAAGCAGGTGCCAGACTTAAAGCTCAAATTCAGTAACACATTAACCAGCCCCAAATGAATTCATCTCAGTTGAGGCTGGGAAGGTGTGCTTTGCTTTTCCCCCATAATCTACAGTGGTGAACAAGAGGGTGGTAGTGGTGAACCAGATGGTGCTGTGATAAACCAGAGGGGGACAGTGATGATCCAGAGGGTGGCAGTGGCAAACCAGAGGGTGGCAGTGATGAACCAGAGGGTGGCAGTGATGAACTAGAGGGTTGCTGTGGTGAACCAGAGGGTGGCAGGGATGAACCAGAGGATGCCAGTGATCAACCAGAGGGTGGCAGCCTTGAACCAGAGGGTGGCAGTGATCAACCAGAGGGTGGCAGTGATGAACCAGAGGTTGGCAGTGATGAACCAGAGGGTGGCAGTGATGATCCAGAGGGTGGCCGTGGCGAACCAGAGGGTGGAAGTAATGAACCAGAGGGTGGCAGTGATGAACCAGAGGGTGGCAGTGGTGAACCACAAGGTGATGAACCAGAGGATAGCAGTGATGAACCAGAGGGTGGCAGTGGTGATCTAGAGGGTGGCAGTGGCGAACCAGAGGGTGGCAGTAATGAACCAGAGGGTGGCAGTGATGAACCAGAGGGTGGCAGTGGTGAACCACAAGGTGATGAACCAGAGGATAGCAGTGATGAACCAGAGGGTGGCAGTGGAAAACCGGAGGGTGGCAGTGATAAACCAGAGGTTGGCAGTAATTAACCAGAGGGTGGCAGTGATGATCCAGAGGGTGGAAGTGGCGAACCAGAGGGTGGCAATAATGAACCAGAGGGTGTCAGTGATGAACCAGAGGGTGGCAGGGATGAACCAGAGGATGCCAGTGATCAACCAGAGGGTGGCAGCCTTGAACCAGAGGGTGGCAGTGATGATCCAGAGGGTGGCAGTGGTGAACCAGAGGGTGGCAGTGATGAACCAGAGGGTGGCAGTGATGAACCAGAGGGTGGCAGTGGCAAACCAGAAGGTGGCAGTGGCAAACCAGAGGGTGGCAGTGATGAACCAGAGGGTGCCAGTGATGATCCAGAGGGTGGCAGTCGCGAACCAAGGGGTGGCAGTGATGAACCAAAGGGTGGCAGTGGTGAACCAGAGGGTGCTATGATGAACCAGAGAGTGACAGGGGTGAACCAGAGGGTGACAGTGGTGAACCAGAGGGTGCTGTGATGAACCTGAGGGTGGCAGTGTTGAACCAGAGGGTGGTAGTGGTGCACCAGAGGGTGACAGTGGTGAACCAGAGAGTGACAGTGGTGAACCAGAGAGTGGCAGTGGTGAACCAGAGGGTGGTGTGATGAACCAGAGGGTGGCAGTGGTGAACCAGAGGGTGATAGTAATGAACCAAAGGGTGGCAGTGGCGAACCAGAGGGTGGCAGTAATGAACCAGAGGGTGGCAGTGATGAACCAGAGGGTGGCAGGGATGAACCAGAGGATACCAGTGATCAACCAGAGGGTGGTAGCCTTGAACCAGAGGGTGGCAGTGGCGAACCAGATGGTGGCAGTAATGAAGCAGAGGGTGGCAGTGGCAAACCAGAGGGTGGCAGTGATGAACCAGAGGGTGGCAATGGCAAACCAGAGGGTGGCAGTGATGATCCAGAGGGTGGCAGTGGCGAACCAGAGGGTGGCAGTAATGAACCAGAGGGTGGCAGTTATGATCCAGAGGGTGGCAGGGGGGAACCAGAGGGTGGCAGTGGTGAACCAGAGGGTGCTGTGATGAACCAGAGAGTGACAGGGGTGAACCAGAGGGTGACAGTGGTGAACCAGAGGGTGCTGTGATGAACCAGGGGGTGGCAGTGGTGAACCAGAGGGTGGTAGTGGTGCACCAGAGGGTGACAGTGGTGAACCAGAGAGTGACAGTGGTGAACCAGAGAGTGGCAGTGGTGAACCAGAGGGTGCTGTGATGAACCAGAGGGTGGCAGTGGTGAACCAGAGGGTGATGAACCAGAGGGTGGCATTGGTGAACCAGAGGGTGGCAGTGATGAACCGGAGGGTGGCCGCGATGAACCACAGGGTTGCAAACAGGCTGGACACGTAGAAACAACATGGTCGGGACCGTTGCGGCCACACAAGTAAGTTTGCGTTCCCGAACTTGTAAAAAACCCTCGTGAACTAGCAAAAACCCTTGCGAACAGGCAAAAAAAAAGAAATTTGCATGAATTTGCGGATTTTGCGAATTGCGAGTTTGCTTTCACACGAATTCGCGGATCGTGAATTCGCAAATTTTGCCCATGCTTAGTTGTTACCCCGTATCCTGCCCTGGAAGCAGTGATGAAAGCCAGTGTACCAAACTCTGAAGCTTCGCACCCGCGGTGGATACAGTGGGCAACGTCATTGACATCTCCGGATGTCACGTTTGTTTTTGATGCCTCCTTGCAGTCGCAGGAGTATTTACAGTATGAATTTATTCATCCTGCTCCTTTGACTATGCGCCCTTTGGATGATTTCCATTGTATAATTTACACTGACGGTTCTGCGCAAGTCGCGCTTGGGTCTAAGCACGTATACGTCTCAGCCTACGCAATTGTGGTCGGTACTATGGTGAATGGAGAGTTCAAGTTCGATGTCGTGCATACACAGACATTAGGGGACTGTACCGCCCAATTGGCAGAACTCCGTGGTCTTCTGCTTGCATTGGAGTACGCAGATCCTGGTGTGACTACTCTTATTGTGAGTGACTCTTCTTACTGTGTCCAGTCTTACAATCATAATCTGTTCTTTTGGACTCAAAATGAATATCGAGACTCCAAGGGTAGCACAATAAAACATAAAATGATCTGGGTCCGAGTGGCTGAACTTAAAGAGCGATTGCCACTCGTGTATGTAATTTATACTCTTGGTCATCATAGTGTGGGAGTTCACGCTGTTGTAACATTTTTGCCAATGAGACCGTAAAGTCAGCAGTAGCGACATATTTGGTTGCAGCAGTTACACGTTCTAAAAGTAAGATTGATAATGACACCTTGGCAGCAATTGCCGCTACTGAGAAGGGAAGTAAATGTCCTGTGGGATTTCCTTCAAAGTATTCTTATAACTTAAGTCCTGATAAAGTTCCTTATGTGAAGATACCCGACGTTGGTGACAGATTGATTCCCAATGCGGACCGCAGGCCGTCACTGATTACAGCTGCCCATGAAGGTGTTGCGTCTGGGCATGCGGCGTTTCGGCTTCTGTATCTCAGCTACAACAAAGTTTTTGGTGGCGGGGACTGTACAAACAGACATGTGATTATGTCCTTCAATGTGACATTTGTCAGCAGATCAACCCTTCGACTGCTGCGCGTCCGCCCCAGACACAGTTGTACCTATCTAATAAACCACTTGGGTGTGTGTTTATTTAGATCACTGCGGTCCTTTTTCTTCTGATACTGCTTATAAGTATATCTTAGTTGCAGTTGATTCTTGCACACGCTTTGTTTGGGTCTGGCCGCACGCAGCGCTGATTTGCGAACTGTCATAAGAGACTTGCGTGTCTTTGTGGGAATTTTTGCCTGTGGCACCTTCCATTCAGAACGGGGTCCAGCATTCACCTCTAAGGTGTACAAGGAGGCCATGAGTTGATTGGGGGTCCAATTCAAATTTTCGTCTCCATACCGGCCTGAGGGCAACAGTGTTGTGGAGCGAATGAACCGTGATTTAAAGCAGTCTTTGACAGCCAGGGTTATAGGTACTGGCAGGAACTGGCTAGCCGTCTCAATAGCGTACAACGGGCACTTAATAATCTCCCTAGAAGGTTTCTGGGTGGGCAGACCCCATAAGAAATGCTCTTTGGTATCAAAATTATTCTTCCAGGACCTTGAAGGTTCAGACCAGGCGGCCGCTGCTGCCCCCTTTGACGTAGATGAACATTGTCATGTTTTACAGAAACTACAAGAGACAAGACAGTCTTGCAAAGGAACACTTGCCCTCCACATCTAATGCTGTGTTGCAGATTCTGGTAGTTCGCTGGCTACCCCGAGTTGGAGAACTGGTCAGAGAGAAGATCGAGATCAAGAAAGAATTTGGCCCCTCGCATTGAGCTCCAGTTCCTGTACTTGGAGTGCAGGACACAAGAACAGTCGTTTTACCACCTCTTCCAGGTCGTAAAGAAAAAGGTACATCCCCATTGACAATGTCAAACTACACAGAGTGGCCGATTCTTCTTATTATGAAACCTGCGGTCTCCTGTCCAGCAATGCTGAGGAATGCTGTTTTGGCTCCGGCACCTAGGAACAGCCCTGATGTTGCTTTAGAGATGCCTGCTATTTCAAGTCCTTTATTGAATACCATACCTGATGCCTGTCTTGATGATACTGAATAGACTTACCCCACTGATTTATCGATGCCCGATTTACAGACCTGTGTGGCCAATGAGTCCAGATTTTCATTTGACACTAACTCTACCACATCGAAGTCCCCTTCAAAGATTTCTATTTTTGCTACATGGTTTAAAAAACATTTTTTGATTCCTCCTTGGACTTACGTCTGGTTGGTACTTTTTTCAATTTTTTTGTTCATGTCAATTGGATTCGTGGTGTTTTTTTTCCGTCTTGTGAATGGACACTACATTGAGGAAAGAACAGTTATTCAACCAATTAATGGAACATTGGCACCCCACTCCTCATCCCACAGAATAAAGAGAGACTTGGCCTTTGTTAATATTACTGTTTGGCCCGTTTTAGATGGGATTGTATGGGACGCTGTTAAATTTCAAATACATGGTCCCACAGAGGTTATAAATGTCCCTAACATATTAAGAGTTTCTATGGGGATGTAATTAAACAAAATATACGTTCTGATGATTGGGATGTTCAAGCCGTAGAGGCTTTGTTTTCAGATTTGAAATACTTTGCTGCCTTTGATGCTGAAGATTTATATTTAGATTCTGCTAACTACGGTGATTTGTATTGTTACCAACACTTTGGAAATCACTACCTGCACAAGGCAAACACAAGAAGAAATATGGTTAATTATACCCAATAGGAACATTGTCACGCTCCTGTTGAGGGCAGCTCCAGTGCTCTTCAGAAGAGATTTACATTTTTTACAGATTTCAATCAGTCAAATCCTAATGCGTTTTATTTTAAGTTGATGGAAAAGTCCTCTTCCAAAGTTAGACTTACCCACTCTAAATTATTATATTCTAAGTCCTTTCTTGACCAATTGGCTATTGGGGGCTATGAACTGTGGAAAGATACCATTGATCTTAAATCTGTTTGGGGTTCTAAAGCTTCGCAAGTGCAAGGCACAGAGGCTTTGCATCGTGCATGTCTCATCCCGAACCATATGTTGTTTTTGAATTCGACTATTTCACAAACCACCTGCTTTGGATTGACTACTACCAAAAAATTAAATGCACCTTCTTTTCCGAAATTAGAAGAGTATCCCGGATGGGATCATTATACTAGTATATCCATTAGAGAATTACAGTCTATGATGCTGAATTCTTCATTTAACATTTCCCGTTTGGATCCTGAAGGTTGGTTACTTTGTTACAAAAGTGCTGATTCCTGTCAACATCGTTTTCTGGGTTTATTCACTGGGTATACACAGGTTAGGGTGGATCCCGGGTTTGAGAGTTACCATTCTGTCACTACCTATTCCGTAGGCAAGCTGTGTCAGAATTGGCTCAAACACTCTACTTTACTGTCAGTTAAACTTAATTTGCCTAAACTGACTGATGATGGTGATCTGAATGACTCTGTGAACGGTCCTGCAGCTGGCAGATCCAAAAGGTGGATTTATGCTGTTTACAATGAAGTTTGGAAGCTGTCTCAAATTGAGGCTGCCTCACGGTTAAGAGCTATTGATCAGGCTAATTTAGAAAAAGTGCTTGCAGTTATAGATAATAGCATTGACACGCTTTCTTCCGGCATTTACACATTAGACAATATTATTTCATCTGTTGTTTATATTGTGCAAGAGGATGTGTCTGTTTTGTTTCATGGACAAAATCAACTGCGTTCCATCATGTTGTTTGCGTGGACTTTGCAAACGTTAAAGGCCGGTAGAGTGCCTTGGAACTACATGAACACGTCCTCCTTGTTTGCTCCTTTTAATTTGATTGAAAAGCAACAGTTTATGTCGATGAAAGATGCAACGTTTTCTATGTTACATATTGAAAAGTTAGAACCTTTACCATTTTCTGTGGCCGAATATAATTCTGCTGTGTGGCTTGTTCATGGGTTAATCACACTCGAAGCTTGCATGAAAAAATATGCCATAGGCAGATATGAACCCTTAGGCAGATTATAACGCCCAACCATTGGGCTATGGGCTGAACGGCTGTGTACATATTGCTGGGGGACGGAGGGTTGCGTTTCATTGACTTTGGTTTGATTTATAATGCTGGTCAAGTATGTAACAATTTACCAATTCCTGCAATAAAAATATATTTAAAAAAAAAAAAATGAACCCTTAGGCAGCGCTTATCTCCATGAAGCTTGGTTACCGCCATTTATATAGATGCCTGAGGGAGGTTAAAGAAGTTTATTTATATGGTGAAGATTGCACCACAACACCTGATCACTCATTAGTGTGTAGGAATATCCAATTGCATGGCTTGTGTAATCAGAACGCGCCTAATTTGGCCTGTGTTTTAAAAGGCACACCTACACCTGCTATCACACCTACATTCACATTACTAGCAAACGGTAGTTATTTACTTTTAAATAATGAAGACTGTTGTTGGATTTTATCTGGAATTCCTTACCTGGTTACGGTTTCCGTAAGAGTAGTTTATTGTAAAAACGTCCTGTTTCCTCCTCCACATGGGAAGCTGGATGTTTCCATCTGGCCGTCGATTCCGACCTTGAAAGCAGAGTTCAACAAGATGAGTCGTATAAGAGCTCTATTGTCCCAGAAAGAGGTTGCCCTCACATCTGCTCGTGAAACATTTGTCCTTCACGTAGCCAACACCCGCACAGAAGTACATGCTTTATTAAATACAGATTCCCCCTGCATTTTGGGGAGTTAATTCATACTATCTTTAATGCTTCCTGGACCACGGGGATGGCTCTCTTTGTTAAAGTTGTTAGTAGTGGCCTTGTAACTTCTTTTCAAACTATATTTGGTGTGTTCCCGGCATTTTTTCATTCGATTTTTTCCAGCCTCTTTGGTGGATTTCCCTTGATGCTCGCCTTGGTTGCCGGTGTGCTTCTATTACTTTGTTTGTTTAAAAATGGATGCACATCCTGTGGCACACGACAATATATCCCGAATGTTGCTGCTCCGCAACCGAATGCTTAGCTATTATGGAGCGCTGCCTCTGGCTACATTGAGTGCAGTTTATGGATTATCATTTCGATTTTCCTTTTTCACATGCGTCCAGCCTGTCTTTCATTGCCTGTGCTGCGATTTCGACTGGGCCCTGGATTTGTGTCTCTGCAATACGGTGTCTCCCAACCCGGATTATGATAAACTGATGAGCCCCTTAGTTGCTCATGAATTGCTTTGTTCTGGAGACGGGATTATGGCCTTTGCAGCGATGCATGGAGTCTTGGGGCGTTGGAATGTTTTTGCAGCAGCGCATGACTTCTTGGCACGCAGTTATATTGAAGATGACCCGAGTTGTCCTCTGATGGTACTAGAGGCTCCGGTTGTTGAGGAACATGTATGTTCATTCCCATTACTGAATTGGATGGCTGAAATGTTTTTGGATGAGAACAATGACTTCCTATTGGAGGCTGTTGTAATGTATGGTGCATACACGCTATTGGAGTGAGACATTTTTTCTTTTTCTCTCTCTTCCACGACTGACGTCATGTATGAACAGCGGATTTTTTTCCCTCTCATTCCCTTTGCTTTTTGAATAATGAAGAAGAATATACTACTTCTGTGTATTATTTCCAAATTCGGAGTTTGCTCCTATTTTCCTGTTGTGGCAAATTTGTACTTGACTTTGGCTCTTGAACTTGAACTCTGCGTTCCTGATTTGTCCCCGCTGCTTCCACGTGCTCCGATCGAGGGAGGGTGTAGTGGGGATGACCCGTACATTTAGACAGTGTTAAGTTAGCATGGGCTTATTAGAAGTTTAAACGCCATTTTTACTTTCCTGCTCTGCTTTGCACATGACATGCACTTGCGCTATTGTTTAGAGAACATGAGAATTTTGCTTCACATGAGAATAACTTGTTTTGCTGCATTTCTAAGCTGCTTCATTGGTTTAGTCTGTACAGGGAGAGCCAAGACAGTCAAGGTTATCTTAGACACTGTAGCTGTTGTTCTAACTGATCAGCGCACGTTCTAGCCATAACACATATGCAGCTGTGGCCACCTCTGATATTGGCGCGTTTAATAATGCACTGCGTAGGCATGATCACACACACTTGGAGAACATTTGTATGCTGAGAGCTTCTGCAGAATTTGATGTGATCCACTTCTGCTAATACCAGAGGTATGGGGCCGCCTATGTACACCTAAAGAGACCTTCTATAGTTTTAAAATAACCTACTAGCAAGGGAGGGTGAAATATAGGTATATTTTAAACCAGTTTCCATTTAGCATTATAACATGCTTTCTCCCTTAGTATTTTATGGAATAGCAACTATGCTGACAATCTTGTTTCTAATAATATGTCTGCTTGTATTAGCTAAGGTGCTGCGCATGAGATCACAGCGTTAGAAATAAATATTTCAAAAACTTGCTTGTGTCTCCATTTACTCCATGTTTTGGACTGGTATGAGAGTATAACGGAAGAGTGTTCTTGTTTTCCACATTGCCTCAGGTATCCTAAGTCGCATGTTCTGGGTTGTCTAATCATTGGTATTTTTGCTACAGGACGAAGAGCTAATGTGACACTGATGCTAGTCTGGTAGGGGATGTTGGTTACTAAGGTGAGTTTTGGCACACCCTAATTCACTAAGGTCCTAAGTCTCTGTGCACAGTTCTGTGTAGGAGCAGAATCCTTGCAACACCATGTTCTAAGATTATTTAGTTTTGGGGTGGGGTGGATCAGAATTCCTTCAGTGACCACTTTCCGCTATGCTTGGCTGTCGCTCTACCGGTAAAGAAGGTATCTAATACCAACAAGGATAGAGAAGAAGCGGGTGAATTGGCTCTGGACAAACATAATGGGTATGCACTCAAATGGGCAAAGCTAGATCCCTCAGATGTAACTAGGTCACTTCTGGTTAATTGTAAGACAGCAATTGAAATCTGCCTGTCCGAGACAGTTCCGGCAGAAAGTATAGTTGCATTCTATGCGGAAATATCACAAGCCCTTAAGAAACTATTAGTGGCGCAATATCAAAAGAAAAACAAAGATTCAGGATGGTTTGATTCAAGATGTACCAAAGCTTACTGTAATTTAAAATTAAAATTACATAGACAACCTAGAATAGTGGAAAACATCAGACTTGCAAGGATAGAATACCGACAGGCTTTAAGGGAAAGGAAGAATACCTTGAGAAACGAAGCATGGGAAGCCCTACATACAGCGTTGGTCCTGAAAGATAGTGCAGCTTTTTGGAGGGCGGTGAAGTTACCATTCCTAACTACACTAGAAGGACCATCAATAGCTATTATTATTACAGAGGAGGAGTGGATAACCCACTTCGTGCAGGTATACAATGGTACTGATGCTACCCATATTTCACCTGTCTAAGAAATAGAGAACGACCACCCTAAATTGAATTTAAATTTCACTTTAGATTAAGTAATTAGAGCATTGCACTGGAGTAAATCCGGTAAAGCACCCGGTCCAGACGCATCCCGATAGATTTGTTTAAGTTCAATGTCACACCATGGGGGCCCCTTATAACGCAGGTTTTAAATGCAAGCTCTCAAACAAAACTGCCAGAAACCTGGGGTATGTTATTAATAGTACCGATCTTCAAAAAGGGAGATCGTCAGAGTCCGGGCTGCTATAGACCGATCTCCCTATTAGATTCAGCTGTGAAAGTGGCGGGCTGAGTGATTTTAGAAAGTCTGCCGGAATGGTCAGAAGAAAATAAAATTTTAACTGACCTACAATATGGTTTTCAAAAGGGGCTTGGTGCCATAGAGCAGTGCTTAAACTTATCCCAACTCATAGGAAAATATATACGAAGGCTAAAAATAGTAGATTATACATGGTCTTTGTCGACCTAACTGCTGCCTTCGATTCAGTGAGACATGTAAGACTATGGGAAATCCTTGAGAACCTGAAAGTGGATCCCCAAATTATTATTTTTCTAAGAAATATCTATAATAGCGCAAAGGCTAGTGTGCGTTATGGAACAGGAGGGGAACATACAGCCAACTTTCCCACCAGAAGGGGGGTGAGACAGGGCTGCATGCTCGCCTACTCCCTTTTTGTTTAATTTGTATACAAATGGTTTAGGGGAAGCACTAACAAAATCTACACAGGGCTTCCCCCACGTTGCCAGTCGGCCCATCCCGTTACTTCTTTATGCGGATGACGCAGTTATGTTGGTGAGAACTCAAGTTGCCCTCCAAAAGGTCCTAAATGGGTTCTTTATTTTTATGAAGGATCTAGGCCTTAGTATCAACATCTCTAAGGCATATGTAATGAGATTTGGTCATGGACCCAAGCAAGTGAAAGATATCTTTGTAGAGGGGCAGAAACTAAATTCAACCGAGTTTCTTGTACTTGGGCTTTTTGTTTAATAAAAACGAATTGTGGGTCCAAACCATAACTGCAAAAAAATTTACTCTTATCCGGACCTCGAATGCGCTGATGGGTTTCTCTAAGAAATTGGGCCGGAAACCCCCCTCAGAGCTGATCCAAATTTATAAAGCGAGATGCATCAGCTCTACGATGTATGGTGCAGGGGTTTGGGGTCTTACAAACATAACGCAGCTGCAGCAAGTGGAGAATTCTTTTTTAAGATTTATTCCGTCTGTTCCCCGAGTACGTCAGCTTTTATTTGCCACGAAGAGTTGGGTCTTTCTTTTTTATCCGATTTAATTAGATAGAACCAATACTATTGTGGCATAGTGTCTGGGTTAAGAAACAGCCACAGTTAAATAGGGATATTATAGCTGATTGCCTCTTACTTGATGGAGTGTAAAAAATACCATGGATTAGTTAAGTGCGGGACTTTATGAACGATTTGGGCCACGCAGAGTATTTTACAAATCCCAGCTCCATGCAGAAAATCTCACTGGAAGCATTAAAAAGGGAGGGGCTAGGTATGCTAGAAGAAGCCAGATTGTCTAGCGATCTTACTAAATCTACTGTTAACCAGCACCAAATTATTGTAACTACTTTTGGAAAGGATCCTTATTTGTCATACGTTCCAGCAACATTTGATAGAATGTTATTGATTAGATGCAGGTTAAATATATTTCATAGGATGGTCTTGTGGCCCAAATTGAACGATTGATTCAGACATCTCGAGCTGTGTCCATGTGATCACCACTCATGCCAGTCTACAATCCATACTGTTTTTTTCAGCAAATTTTATTCAGAATTAAGAAAAGTGTGGCTGATCCGCTTGTAAAAGCTTATGGATTAAGACAGTGTCGCCCCGCTTTTTTAAAACTACAACAATTTAAAAATTATCATGCCGTTTGGAGACTTGTCATGTTCTTAAAGAGAGTATTTTATCTAAGGAAAAGACTAAGTAATACTGTTGAATTATACATTTTTATTTGATGTTTGCACAGTATGAAAGCTGACACTCTGTAAAAATTTTAAATAACTGCTTGTAACATAATAATGATTTTTAATTTGTGCTTTTATGATTGTAATTTTGTAACAATCCAATAAAGCTTTATGAATTGAATTGATATATAAGGAAAGGATATGTTACAAAATGTTAAGGCCTAGGGCATTATATTCTATGTCTAATAGGACATTACTTTTAATAATACCGGGGGGCTCCCATCTTGACAACGGGGAATGATTCAAGCATGTGAATCTATGAAAGATTCCTATACTGGAGAACTACAGTTACAGATAAGTAACTTATTTCCATCTCCCCCTATCTGGGGGACCTTTGCTTTCTCAATGATCTGCCAACGTAAGTCATCAGCTGTATGATTCTTTTCTGTGTAGTGTTGTACTAAAGGTGCATTTGCCGTTAGACATCGTATTCAACTTTTGTGTTGTCCAATCCGTGCCTTCACTGGTTGTGATGTCTGACCTATGTATATTGGTTTGCAAGGGGACCATATGCAGTAGATTACGAGGCAAGTGGCACAATTGGTGTGCTCTTGTTGGGTTATCTTTATATTTCCATGTTCCAATTCCTTGGTGTTTGTGGTGGATTAATAGGCGATACATCGACTGCATTTGTAATGACCCTTGATGAATTTTGGAAAAGGTGATGGACAGAGTTTCTGAATGATGCAGAATACTCCTACCCAGTCAAGAGATCAGGGCTTGATCCATCACCGTTTTTTAGCTCACTGCACCATCCCAGCTCAGAACCTGGCTACATGCAAATTAATCTGTTCCTGTCCCAGTGCATGATGGGAACAGGGCAGACCAAACTACCAAGCCAATTCTTCACCAGAAAGGAGACAAGCTACCGGGGACCCTTGATGGACAGTAGTCCTCACATGCTTTGGATTGTTTTTTTCTTGTTTGTTTATACTCATGTCTGAGTGTATTAGATGATCTCTAATGTGTTCCCCTTTTCTGTATAAGAAAAGTGGAAGTTCCTTGAATATACTCATGGTATTTAAGGTAGACCAGTGCCGCCTGATTGTTTTGACAATTTTCGCACTGTGTGGACAAAAGGTGGTAACACAAATGTTTTTGTTACAAGGGGCCTTTTGTTTAGGTTTGAGTATTTATTCTCGTGAGCTGTACCACACTCTTTTCATAGGGGTTTTGACTAGTTCCTTAGGGTACCCTCTTTCTCTTAGTTGGATGCTCAGAATAGAGCCCTCTCTGAATAAGTTTCCTTTTTGGGTGCGATTGCAGCACAGCCTCAAGAATTGGCCATATGGAAGTACATCTTTTAGGGCTCGGGTGGACACTTCCATATTGCAGTAGTGTGCTCCATTCCGTTGGTTTCCTATATAGGCTCACAATAAGCTCATTATCCTTGTTCTTGAATTCCAGATTTAAGAATGAGGGGCCATATTATCAAGAAAGAGCGATACATTATCGCCACTTTTATCGTCAGGAAACTGCCACTAAAGCGGCGATAATGGGCTTGATAATATGTCCTTGTGAATTCCCATAGAAGCCCAGGTTAACACCAGAACCTTGGGCTTGAAAAAGTCTGTTCTCTCAGTTATTATATAAAGCAGTCAATGCTCCTTTCTTTAAAGATAGTTCAAAGGCCCGTATGGAGATAGCCGTAAGTGAGGAAGACTGGGTGAAGCCTTTCGAAACTCTCTATAAAACAGCAGTATCCACCATCGATCTCATAAAAGAACCTATGGTCAGGGAGAAATATGTAGAAGGCTATCAACTTAACTTCCAACTCGATGAGGTAATTAAGGGTATCAAGTCTAGTCTTGGGGGCAAGGCACCAGGGCCCGACGGTGTCCCAGTAGACATCTTTAAAAAGAACATCGATCTTTGGGCTCCGATACTTACCAGGATCTTTAATGCCACTTGCTCCAAAGGATTACTTGATACATGGTATAAATCGATCATTATTCTGATATTTAAAAAAGGAGATAAATCCAGCTGTGCCTGTTATCGGCCCATATCACTACTTGACTCTACCATAAAAATTATTGGGAGAGTCATTTTAGACAGACTCCAGAAATGGGCAGAAGAACACCATATTATACGCGACCTTCAATATGGGTTCCGAGAAGGAGTTGGCACAACTGAGCAAGTACTTAATCTATCAATCTTGATTGAGAAATATACCACGGCTAAGGGAGGTAGACTCTATCTAACATTTTTAGACCTCACATCAGCTTTTGATTTTGTAAACCATGGCAAATTATGGATAATCCTAACTAGTCTGGGTGTAGAAGCTAACATCATCAGCTTTTTAAGAGAATTATACAATGGGGCTGGTGCAATGGTCAGATTTGGCTTAAATGGTGAGTGCACAAGGGAATTTAGAGTGGGAAGGGGCGTGAGGCAGGGGTGCGTCCTCGCCCCATTCTTATTCTCTATTTACATTAACAACTTAGAGGACTCACTCCTAAAGGAATGTAATGACATGCCAAGTGCCATGACTCGCCGGTTACCTGCACTTATTTATGCAGATGATACGGTGCTTATGGCCAGAACCCCGTTAGCTATGCAGGCCATGATCTCGTCTTTTAGTGGTTTTATGGATAAACTCGAACTTCAAATTAACTGTACCAAGACATTTGTGATGAATTGTGGGGGAAATGTTCGACAAAAGAAGAAAACAATGTTTATTGGATCAACCCCACTACAACATACCCTGACTTTTTCGTATTTGGGGATTCTCTTTGATCATACTGGGAACTGGAACAGGGCAATACAGGCCAGGAATTTACTATTCTCCAAAGCTATAATGGCCCTTAAGTCCTTTAGCAAAAAGATGGGCAAAAAGCCACTCAAAGAGCTGTTATATATTTATAAGAGCAGCTGTGTCTCAGTAGCATTATATGGGGCTGGTATTTGGGGAAATCTAAATGTTAACAGTTTGCAAACAAGTGAAAATAATTTCTTACGATTTCTATTGTCACTCCCTTCGAGTACGTCAAACTATAACTGCCACACGGAATTGGGTATCTGCTTTTTGGAAGATTTAATTAAAATTCAACCGTTGCTTCTTTGGCATCGGGTGTGGACTACTGAGAGATGCCATTTAAACGGACTTATCTTAGGAGATGTGTTAAAGTTGGACGGGGCCAAAAGGATAAAATGGTTACGCTACATAAAAACTGTTTTTAATAATATCAAGCACCCGGAGTAGTTTGATGAGCCGGAAACTATGTTCAACATTTCTAGGAAGACACTTAAACAACTGTGCCTGGACTTTATGGTGAATCAAAGAAAATCAGTTGAAATGGTAAAAAAGACTGTGATTTCCCAACAAATGATTACTAAAGGAGGGACTATTCAGCCTTATCTTAACTTACAAATGAATGAACATGAAAGGTTCTTATTGATAAGATTTAGATTTGGATTATTGTTCAGATTACTGAGCTTCCCAGCTACAAATGACTGGTCCACAGTTCTGTGTATATGCCCTTGCGACAAAGTCTCTGACCAATCGGACATTCATATCTTATTCTTTTGTAGATTTTACATGATATCTAGAAAGAGATGGATTATGCCAATTTTAAAATATTTGAATTTGAGACAGTGTCTCCCTGCATTTCTGGCCATACAGACCCTTGAAGACATTTTTACCGTTTCTTCCGTGGTAGCGTTTCTTAAAAGTGTATTTTATCTGCGTAAGACAATGATAATATGACTTTTGCCTGTGTATAAATATTTTGTATAGATTTGTTTATGTTTTCTCACTTTTTCCTAATCTGATTGTTAACTGATGTTTGATGACTGTAAAATGTTAACATGATTTTATGTACTTTTATGGTTATGAAATATAACCGAATAAAGTTTTCTGAACTGAACAGTTATTATATAGGACAGCCCTTTGCTCAAATGGGATAGTTTCTTCCTATTAAGCTGGTGGTTCGAGAGATTGAAAATTGGGATACATCCATATTGATCAGTGGTGGCATATCCATGGAACTCATAGTTCCTTTGTTGAGGGGGTCTCTTATGTTTTCTAGGCATCATGACCATAGTGCACAAAATTGATCTGCAAAGATATCTGCATCTGTGAGGCCAAGCTAGCTGTCGGCGAGCTCCGTAAGAAAAAATAAGCTATCCCTATCGAAGTTGAGGGCACAGACACTCTCACACATGAAATTATTACTGTGATCTATCATTATCAAAGTCACAGAACTCAGTCCAGGAAATTCCATAGGGAGTCAAAACACGGGATTCCCTCTGGCATGGCTACTGAGGACACTTCCCCCTTCGCCCAGTAATAAGGAGGGGGGCAGAAGTTCTAGACCTCACCTTGCTAACTCAAGAAGTAAAGACTAATGTCCTCACAGATGTTTTGAACCCAGGGCAAACAATCCAAAGTCAAAACTAGGATCTTACCCCCAGTGAATAAACAGATAGCAAGGCATTACAGACTTGATGCCAGAGGCCAGGACTACATCACCCCACTCCATAGAGCCTAGTGGTCCAACCATTGACCAGCTACTTGAACCTCAATTCATTCCCTACGCTACAACCTGACAGGACATCTAAGAGAATGGAGACATTCACCAAACACATGTTCTCCACTAACCATGCACTCTGATCGGTCAATAAACCATTCCTCCTCAACAAATATTTGCATGTATTATGAGACGGGGTGACATACATCTTGCCTGCTATCTCCGAAGACATCCAGCCTATTTTACGGTGGATTATTTTGGATGGCCAGGATGAAAACAAATATTCTATAAGATCTGGTCTGGACACTACCAACTGGGTAGGCCAGCTGGAACAAGAGAACTGCTCAGGCTTAATGCCTAGATTTACTCCACTCGGCTTCTCCAATGCTTATGGACATTCCCTTTGACAGCTTTTGGCTGTTCAAAGATAAGGCGGACAAGGCTCTTGAACGAATTAAAGAGAGCAAAGCCACTGACCTCTCTGTGGGCTTAGCTCAGCCAGTTCAGCAGCTCCCCAAGTAACAGCTCCCTTTCTAGGCTTTTGAAGCAGCTAACAGCAGAGGCAAAGACAATATGCAACTCATCAATCAATCAATCAGAGTACTTGTAAAGCGCGCTACTTACCCGTGAGGGTCCCAAGGCACTAGGGGAGGATGCTGCTACTGCTCGAAGAGCCAGGTCTTGAGGAGTCTTCTGAAGGCGAGTAGGTCTTGGGTCTGCCCTATGTGGGTGGGGGGGTGTTCCAGGCCTTGGCGGCGAGGTAGGAGAAGGATCTGCTGCCGGAGGTCGTTCGTTGGATGCGGGGGACAGCAGCGAGGCTGGCGGAGCGGAGCTGGCGGGTGGGGGTGGTGGAAGCTGAGTCTGCTGTTCAGGTAGGCTGGTCCGGCTTTGTGAAGTGCTTTGTGTGCGTGGTTGAGGAGCTTGAAGGTGATCCTCTTGTCAACGGGGAGCCAGTGTAGGTCTCTCAGGTGGGGGGTGATGTGGCTGTGGCGGGGGATGTTGACGATCAGTCGGGCCGAGGCGTTTTGGATGCGTTATAGTCGGCGTAGGTGTTTGGCTGGGATTCCTGCGTAGAGTGCGTAGAAATCACAGAATTGGCTCAGACTTTCCAGCAAGGAGCCAATCCCGGAGACAATAGGACGTCCTGGTGGTGAATGAATGCCCTTGTGTATCTTGGGTAACACATAGAAGTACAGTGTCGTGGGAGAGGTATTTATAAGGAAACATGACTCCTGTGTAGTGATCCATCCTTGCGTCTCTGCCTCATTCACTATGATTTTAATCTGTGCTAGCAGTGTATCAGTGGGGTCAGCTTCAAATTTTTTGTAGTACTTCGTGTTAGCCAATTGGCACAGGCATTCTTGCTCTTAATCACGTGTGTTCATGATTACTGTGGCTCCTCCTTTGTCCACAGGTGTTAGGACGATGGTGTTGTCTTCTTCGAGAGCGGATATGGCCCATCTCAACCTGGTGGGTAGGCTGTTATAGGGTTTTCTGGGTTCTAATCCATTGACCTCTTTCAGAACCGCCTTGGCAAAGGTGTGAATTTCACTGGGTACTGTGGCGGCTGTGGGGGTGAATTTGGATGGTGTTCTGAGTCCGATGTCTCCTCTTTTTGGCATCTCTCTGTTGCAGAAGCAGGACTTCAGTCTTATTTTTCCGAAGAGTTGGTGTCATTCTCCAGTAAGTTTGAAATGGTCCTCCTTTGGAGTGGGTACAAAGCCTTGTCCCTTCTGGAGAACAATTACTTCCTCATTGGAAAGGGTTCTGTCAGAGATATTGATGATCACTTTTTTGGGTCGTCTGGCTCCTGGTTTGTCGTTGTATTTCCGCATCCTACTACTGGACCTGTTTTTTGTTCCCTCTTTTCTTCCTCTGCCTCGGCCCCTGCCTCTGTTCCAAAAGGAGGAGGAGTTGGGTGTTGGAAAAAGGGGGGTTGGAATCCTTGTTGGGGTCCTACATAACCGGGGTACTACAGAGGTGCGTGGGTGGGGTATGGCTGTTCTCTAGGTTGGAATACCAGTTGTTATCACAAGCCGACACCACCATCAACAAAACACAATCTCTACCACTTATTTCAATTGGGGTAACTTACTCAGAATCTCCCACTTATAAACAATTCTTTTGTTCCTGATGAAACACCAAGGATCGTTTCTGACCACGATAAGGTGCGAAACATGTTGACCTTTTAGTTACTGGGGACATTAATACCCCACTAGTAACAACAACCTACAGGTTTTTTTACTCTGACAAGGGAAGCAACACATTAAAAAGTATATTCACACACTCACGCTTCACGACCCCTCTTAAGACTCACACCCTCACTCATCATACAGCAAAGGAAAAAGATCTCCACTAAAGAGAGGGCATTGCAGCGCTGGCCCTACGAGGAGCAACACCCAATGATGAAGCATGACATCCCCAGGGATGTGTGAGGGCAACAAGAGACACAACTTGTGACTGTCTCATGTTGAGTGAAAAGAACCTAGAAACGTATCTCTCTTACTTACCTTCTTTCGGGACACTATTCATATCTCATCAGGAACAGTAACCCAAGTTTTGGATTAATACTATTACATCGAGCAGGGGTACTGGACCAATATTAGCTCCTAGTCCTCCCTCTTCCTTGTTTGACAGACCTGGAATTTCTGCCCATGAGCAAATGTCCTCCGATTTGGCTACCCCTATGGGAGGACCTCCTGTTGCAGTATGCATTAGAAGGGCTGAGTATTACACCTGAGCCTTCAATGCCTGCACCACCATGCGTGGAAATTGAGTGGAGACGGTTGAGAGCTTTCGATCTCCCTCCTGAAGTGGTTAGTGTCATCCTGGCAGCCAGGCATCCATCCACCAAACCAATTTACACAGGACGTGGGGAGAAGTTTGTTTTCTGGTGTTCTTCACTGGCACTCTACCACTGAACGCACAGTCATCAGTTCTTATGTTTGTTTTCTGCTCAGCAAGGCCTTGCTGTGGCATCAGTTTAATATAATCTTTTGGTCTCCGTATGCTTAATGTGTAAGCAATCCCTCTTCAAGTCACCTATTGTGATGCGGTTTTTGAAAGATCTGACCTCCTGCTAATACCCTTTGTGATGCCTCAGTGGAACCTTAATTTTGTTCTTTCCTACCTGATGTGCATGCCCTTCAAGCCAATGGGCAGTTGTCCCCTACACCTGCTATCCATCAAGACTGCATTCCTCATCACCATAGCATCAGACAGGCAAGCGAGTGAACTCCATGCTTTGCCTGTGCGACAGCAAATTACCTCATTCTTCCCAGAAAAACTGGTTATTCAGACAAAAGTGGCATTCCTGCCGAAGATAATCACTCCCTTCCATACAGAGTAATCCATCACTTTGCCTCGTTTTATGCCCTGCTCCATCCCTCCAAAAAAGAGCAGCAGTTTCACTGCCTGGATACTATAAGATCTCTTAGTAAATATATTGACAGAACTTGAGAATACCATCAAGATGACCAGCTATTTATTGGTTTCTCTGGAATGAAAAAGGGCAATTGGGTGCAAAACAAAACAATTTCCAGTTGGAATGTGTTATGCACGAAGGTCTGCGTTGAGCAATCTCTGGAAGAATTGCACGCTCATTCCACCAGAGTGAAGGCTGCTACAACTGCGCTAGTGCATTGGGAACTAGTTCTGGACATTTGCTAGGCAGCTACACTGGAGTACCTACACACATTCCCCAAGCATAACAGCCTCAACAGCCGGTCCAGATGGATGGGTCCTTTGCCCAATAAAGTTCTGCAGAATTTTCTGGTCTGAGCCATTCCACAGACCAACCACCTAGGATGATACTGCATTGGTATCGGTTCACAGGGTGAGGAATTATTTTTCAGAAAAACTAGTTACTTACCTTTGGTGATGCCTTTTCTGGTATAGACTATCTAACTGCGGATTCTTCCCCAACCCACCCTTTTCTTCATTCTGTAGAATAGATTCATCAAGTCCATTATTCAGATCCCAATCTAGAAGTCTGTACGCTGCCACATTCTGATTTCAGTGGCTTCAGGTCTGACGACACAGATGAAGATCAGAAAGACACTGATGTCAGATTGTGGAGGTGCAAAAATAACAGTTGATGGACAGAATGCAGAACAATGTCATACATTCACCCCAGTACAGAGATCTGGGCCTAAATCCATCGTTTTTTTGCACTCCACACCACCCCAGTTCAGACATGGCCATATGCAAATCAGCCTTGACCCTGTGCCTCATGGGAACAGCCCAGCCCAAACTGCCAAGCCATGTCTTTCCTGGACCGGAATCAAGCATCCGAGGACCGGTTTCTGGCTATCAGCCGTCTTCAGCCAGGATAGCTTAACTCCAGTGGTGTGGAGAGCATGGGACTCACGTCTGAGCATACCCATCCCACTCGGGGTGACAAATGCAAAAATAACAGTTGATGGACAGAATGCAGAACAATGTCATACATTCACCCAAGTACAGAGATCTGGGCCTAAATCCATCGTTTTCTTGCACTCCACACCATCCCAGTTCAGACATGGCCATATGCAAATCAGCCTTGACCCTGTGCCTCATGGGAACAGTCCAGCCCGAACTGCCAAGCCATGTCTTTCCTGGACCGGAATCAAGCATCCTAGGACCGGTTTCTGGCTATCAGCCGTCTTCAGCCAGGATAGCGTAACTCCAGTGGTGTGGAGAGCATGGGACTCACGTCTGAGCATACCCATCTCACTCGGGGTGACAAATGCAAAAATAGCAGTTGATGGACAGAATGCAGAACAATGTCATACATTCACCCCAGTACAGAGATCTGGGCCTAAATCCATCGTTTTTTTGCACTCCACACCACCCCAGTTCAGACATGGCCATATGCAAATCAGCCTTGACCCTGTGCCTCATGGGAACAGTCCAGCCCGAACTGCCAAGCCATGTCTTTCCTGGACAGGAATCAAGCATCCTAGGACCGGTTTCTGGCTATCAGCCGTATTCAGCCAGGATAGCTTAACTCCAGTGGTGTGGAGAGCATGGGACTCACGTCTGAGCATACCCATCCCATTCGGGGTGACAAATGCAAAAATAACAGTTGATGGACCGAATGCAGAACAATGCCATACATTCACCCCAGTACAGAGATCTGGGCCTAAATCCATCGTTTTTTTGCAATCCACACCACCCCAGTTCAGACATGGCCATATGCAAATCAGCCTTGACCCTGTGCCTCATGGGAACAGTCCAGCCCGAACTGCCAAACCATGTCTTTCCTGGACCGGTATCAAGCATCCTAGGACCGGTTTCTTGCTATCAGCCATCTTCAGCCAGGATAGCTTAACTCCAGTGGTGTGGAGAGCATGGGACTCACGTCTGAGCATACCCATCCCACTCGGGGTGACAAATATAAAATTAACATCCATCACCACCCCCTTTTGTACCGCTTTGTTCGCCATAAGTTGGCAGGGTATGCTCAGACGTGAGTCCCTTGCTCACTTTGCCACTGGATTCAAGCAAGCCGGGCTGAAGACGGCTGAAATGCCAGAAACCGGTCCTCGGACGCTTGTTTTCGGTCCAGGGAAGGAATGGCTTGGTAGTTCGGGCTGGACTGTTCCCATGAGGTACAGGGTCAGACTGATTTGCATATGGCCATGTCTGAACTGGGGTGGCAGAGTGGGCTAAAGAACGGTGATGGATCAAACCCAGATCTTTTGACTGGGTGTGAGTATTTGATTGGTTCAGATGCTCCGTCCATCACCACCCCCTTTTGTACCAGATTGTGGAGGTAGCACATATATATGGGCCCAACGTCACATCCGGGATGGGTCCGATCTGACGTGGAGCAGTACGTCATATCAAGTCGACATGCTATGAAATTGCTATAAAAGTGTCTGGATCCAGTCTTTCACCTGGGAAAAGTCACAAGGTGAGTCTCTACCTCAAAAGGCATTACCGAAGGTAAGTAACTTGTTCATTGGGTGCGGATATTACAAGTTGTTTTTCTTCAAACAAGTTTCAAGTAATACGTTTTAGAGTCACTCCTACCGTAGACCACAATGCCCAAGGGCCTCACCGCCATCTTTTTTCCGCAATCCAACGAGAAAACCAATGACTCCGATAACCTCACTGATGTATGCTGAAACGTCAGTCCCTGCTTTGGGTTGTCGATTCAGGGGGAACCTACAATCAATTGACATCGAATCCATCCTGTCAGCACCGTAGACTGTAACCAATCCAACAACATTATCCAAATATCAAGGACTCTGCCGTGAAGAATGTAGGCAGATGGAGAAGATGCGCTTTTGACTATGCTCACGCTATTACTCCCAGTTTCCCTTGTCCGACCAGCACAAGGGGGCATATTATCAAGGGGGTTTATCTCCGCTTTTTTGGCTTTAAAAGCCAAGAAAGCGGAGATAAAATTATCTCCCTATTACCTAGCTGTCGCTAACACCAGTTAGCGACAGCTAGTAGGAGATAGCGACCATCTTGGGCCCCACTTTGCATGTCAGTGATATTTATCACTAATGATATGCAAAGTGGGCGTGCCAAGATGTTAGCGACTGAAAACAGTCGCTAACATCGCTATCTCCTATTACCAACTTTTGGAGATATTCGCACTAAGCGCGAATATCTCCAAAAGCTAACACCTGCCCTGAGCAGTTCTTAGCCATGTTATCCAATGGGAGGTGGATAACATGGCTAAGAGCATTAGCTCGCTAATGCATGAATATCGCTGACTTTTCAGCGATATTCATTCATTTGCGGCGATTTTTATCGCATTTGCGACAAACCTTGGTAATACCAAGGTTTATTTGCGGTAAAAATCGCCGCAGCTCAGCGGTAAACTTTTGTCTCTAACCAAGCAATAGCCATAATTATCGCTATTGCTTGGTAATATGCCCCAAGGTTTGTAGCATCTGCCTCTCTCAGAACACCCAGGGCGGATTTGCAGACATTGTCAAGCTTTCAAGTACAAAAAGACGCTTGAATACAGGAGAGAGACACTGGGAACACTTGAGGATGCATCATTAGCCTATGGCAGACAACCCAGGCGTTTTCAGAGAACAAGATCCAGGGAGAATTACCTGGACCATCTGAGCCACAGGTCACTGAGAGCACACCAAGCCACGAAACATTGTCGTCGCAGGCCTCAGACAAACAGCAAGATCCTTCAGAGTCGAGGCAGGTTGGATGGCCTATGAGTAAGACACCTAAATCTTGTGAGTACTGAACTGGGGCATGGTAAAAAAGGTCCTGCAAAAGACCTTATGGTGGGGAGGAGTACCACTCCAAAGAGGGTCGGGCATCCAGCCCGAAACAGTCAAAAAGAGACTTGTAGCCTAGGCCCAACGTAGCTTTGGAGACAGAAACTAACCTTGACGATCAAGCGCCGAATATGGGCAAACAGACAGCAAATGCATGCTTCGGTTCTGAAAACGCGACAGGCACATCTGGAGCCATTAATAAAGTCAAGAGTTTGAGACACTAAGCTCAGAGACCTCAGAGGCTCCCATATTAGAAAGACTGATATAGAAGCTCAAAACAAAAACACCTCTTTATTCATGTAGAAACTGGCAGAATGTGAGCAAAGCCTCCACAAAAAAACTCTGGTCTGCATGCTTATTCCCATCCCAAAGAAAACAAAGGTTACTTTTGTGGAAGCATTCGAATGTAATACTCCTTGACACCAAGGATGCAAGGAGTAGACACAAACTACCCAGCCTCCCCCTTCACCTAACTCTCTCAAAAACTGAAAGCAGTGTTCAGTTTTTGCCTATTTTAAATGGTATGATGAAGTAAGCCTCTGATAACTTTAAAGACAGAGGGGCAGATTTACAAGCCCCTTGCGCCCCTTTTACGCCGCGGTTGCGTCACTTTTGTGACGCAGCGGCAGTGCAAAAGAAGCGCCATGGTGCGGGGTATTTACAACGTGACGCATCTCCGAGATGCATCACGTTGTAAAGCCCTGCGCCATAAAGAGGCGGTCTGACGCAGGGGGGAGGCGTTCCGGTGCAGAAACGCCTCCTAAAAGTGGCTGAGTGAAATTTACAAGATTTCACTCAGTCACTTTTAGGCCAATGCTGCGTCAAAATCCTGCGCCTGCTTGAAGCAGGCGTAAGGCTTGACACAGCATTGGAAGAATAGGCCCCCCCAGAGCATTGCTGGAGCTGCGTCGCGTTTGCGACGCAACTCCAGCAATGCTCCGCCTTTACTGCACAGATGCGTGACGCATCTGTGCCGTTTTTGCCCCATGGTGCGCTGCATTGTAAATGCGGCGCATCATGGGTGGCGGAGCAGCGGCGCACAATTACTGGTGCATCCCTGCTAATTTGCAGGGATGTCCCAGTAATTGTAAATCTGCCCCCCAGTCAGGGCCAGGGTAGTCACTCCCCACATAAAAAAAATACAAAGTTGTGCCAGAAGACCGTATTTACATCGGGACACATGTTCCACAATGCTCTCAGGTAGTACCTACAGCCAGGAAAAGGGTGTCTGCAGAAATGACCATGGATGCCCCACATACAGACAAAGAAAGTAAGTACATAGACGATGCAGGCAAATTAATTCTTGTTGGTGCAACTACCCATTGGCACATAACCAATTCTGAGGCGTTGATGTTACGTTACAAAAGATTCCATTGGGAGTAAATGGACAGCATCTTTCTGAGTCCTACAGGAAGCTTAGTGAAGAACTGGTGGCTGAAGGGAAAGTATTTTCAAATGCTAACAGCCACTGTTCACTAGTTGCCGAAAACACGGCATCACAGGATGTAAACACTAGCTATTGCTCAATAGACACACTCTGCTCCGAGTGTCAAGCTTCAAACAGAGAAGCAACAGCACCTTTTCAACATTCTGTTCGGTGCGAGTATCTCTTTGGTCCCCAGGCGGACGAAATGTTAGAAAACATTAAAAAGGACACAGAAATTGCAAGGTCCATGGGGGTGCTACAAAGTACCACCTCCATGGCCACTTTTCGTAGGCCATACCCACGAGGCTCACTAAAACCAAGCCAAATCTCACATACACACACCTATTAAAAACAACATCAGGCCTTCCACGATCCCCAGAACTCCAGGGCTTACTCAATGGAAAGTTACAGGAAATATAACAGTTGGGTCGGGGCAAAGGAGGATCTCCTCTGGGTGTAACCCCAAATCACATAACATCAGCCGTAGCCAGTAAGGGTTTTTTCATAAATACTAGATGGAAAACACCTCATATTAGAGAGTACTAGTGATAGTCCAAAAAGGCTATTGTCTAGAATTCCACACCACCTTACCCAACATACCCCCAAAACTCAGGGTTTTCAGTCCACAACATCTCACTTTGGCAGAGGAGAAAGTTTAACCCTTTCGATGCTGATGACGAGCTCAGCTCGTCATCACCCACGGGTGGCGTGTGCTGATGACGAGCTGAGCTCGTCATGTAACGCGGCTTTTGAAAAAAAGCAGCACAGCGTAAAAATCGCCGCAGCAGCGATGCGGTTAAGCTTGGCTCCAAAATAGTCGATACAACCAGTACCCCTACTCCAAAGGGTCAAGGCATATACCCAATACACTTTCTTATCCCTAATAAAAGGATGGAGCACTGCAGCCCTACTAGACCTCATGACACTTAACCAGTTCATCGTGTTGGATCATTTCCATATGACCGCCTTGCAGGATGTCATACCAAATGTTTCGCCAATGAAACTACATTTGACATCAAGGATACTTATTTTCATATCCCTCTCCGGCCAGCACATCACTGGTTCCTACGGTTTGTGGTTAATGCTCAACACTACCAGTTCACAGTACTGCCCTTTGGGGTCATAAGAGCCCCAAGAGTGTTCATGAAATGTCTTGCCGTTGTTGAGGTACATGTTTCTTTATCTAGAGACAACTGGCTGATCAAGAGCGTTAGGAAGCAAACATGCCTAGCACACACTTGGAGAGCACTCAGTTTACTACACCAACTAAGGTTCACTGTTGTATTCCGCTTTAGGTGGCCGTATATAGGTTTTCCTGAAACGTCCTTATATAGGCACAATTCGCATTGCCCTTATTTAGGCATAAGATCCCAGACCTTATTTAGGCATTAGCCATGCTATCCAAATACAGGCATGGTCACCTACATCCGTCCACCCCAAGGTCACAACGAGATCTTAGAAACCAGACCCTTAAGCCATTGGGAGTTTCCCTAACCTAGGATTATTGATTTCTCCAATAACTCATTTATTATGCATGAACGGCTATACCCTAAGGGTGTCGTGCAGAGGTAGGTTAACACTAACCGTGTAGCCGGATACAGTGGGAACGATGAGAAGCTAGTTAAACCCTTCCCCTACGTGGTGATACCCATGAGAATAGAGGTATAACACTACACGGATAACACACTGCCGGGGAAAGGGAAAAAAGGGACAAAGGAAACAATAAAGTTGAAGCTGCTAGGCTCAGATAAGGAATGTCATCTGATATGGGCAACCTCGCTCTTCTACAATCCACCCCGTTTGCCCTGTAAATGAAGCACAATACACACATAAGATATATGTTTCTAATGACCACACCCCAATGTGCCCCTATGTGTATTGGTACTTACATATAATGCAACTGTATCTCTTTCCACGAAAAACAATACAAAAATAAAAAATAAAATAAAGATTATAAAATAAATAATCTTGTAACACACAAAATATGAGGTACTTATTTTACTGCAGATAATCCTTTTATACTCCTTCTGGTGGAATAACTCCTCAGTAGAGACTCCAGTGTTTTCTTCCTGTATGTCTTCGTCTCAGTGGAGTATGGAAAGCAATGCACTTCATCAAGAAGCTTGGAGCGCCCTGTAGAGCATAAGCCTGTTTGTTCCAGAGAGCAAAATTCCACAACACTCCACTTGCCGGTAGCGCCGCTTCGAGTGAAGGCGACAAGCCGGTAATCAGTTGTTTATTTCTGTTATTGCAGCACTTCAGGAGCGCGTATGCTCAGGTTTTCAGGAATCAATAAAAAGGAACACTCCCAAACGTTCACTCCGGTGGCAAGAGGCCGAGAAGGCTGTCACGGAGCAGTTCGAGTGTGAACACACTGTAGAACTGCCGATTCCCTCGAACAGCCACACATGGCTTACCTGGCAGTATTCCTCGCAGACCTCAGAGCGAGTGTTCAGCAATGTCGGTTTCGAGGAGCGGCTGCACACATAGCTTTGCGTGCCTCAGTAGATATCCAGCTCAGCTGAATGGAGCCGACTCGGGCTTGGTTCCGGTTAACACCCACAGTGTTCAAAGGCAGAAGCGGATGACTTCTGCTTAGGATCGTTCGCCAACAATCCAGGTATCTACCTCCAGGGAAGGCTACGATTCCAGGGAATTCAGGAGGGCATAGAATGCCCGTTGCATAGGCTTACTCACACCTCTCCTCCATAGGGGATTTTCGCAAGTAACAAGCCTCGAACACAGCAAAGGGCGGGGTTTATGTAGGCAGGTCAAATGTCCTAATCATCTCACTCTCAGAATTGTGGGAGATGTAGTTTCCTCCTAGGCATTCATTTAGTGTATGTTTTCCTACTTCTGTGCACCTATCTCCGCCTAGCCATGACAAAGGGTTCATTCATGACGTCTTCCTCTGCCCGACTTTATGTCAATGCTTACATTCCTAAGCACCTTCCAGGTATAAATATACCTTCCTTTACCATGGCAAGCCACGGCACGGCTGCACAACTCGCCACAGCAAGTAAGGAGGTGACCTCGACTTAGAGGAGCCCGTGTCCCGGCCTGACAAGACGCTGCCATCCCTGCTCGCAGAGAATCCAGCTTCCAGTGTTCTGACTCCCTTTGCGGGGTGGTTAGTTCAAGACCCGGAAAGAGATTCAAACCTCTCTCATTCTCAAGGTATGGAGCTGACTAGACCCTAGAGGTACTGTTGGCATTCCAAACTATAGCATACCATACTATAGAATAAACTGGAAAAAAGACAATTGTGCCTGGTCTCGAATTTAAGTGCTGTTCTTTAATTATCAGCAACTAAGCTTTTAAGTAAATTATAAAGCTTCTGTGTATTTTCACATATTTACATTTTTGGAATCATTTGTTGGTTGAAAACGAGGTTTAAACATAACCTTTACACAAACATCATACACTTATTGTGAAAACATGAAAAGAATATTTCTGAAATGTGAAACATTTGTTCAGTGCAAAAAAGAATTACATGCAAATTACATATGTACAAAAACAATCAATGAATTTGTAGGTACACCAGTGATAATGAAAACAATCCTATATGCCTATTTCTTTGGCTGTTTCGGACTGTGTAACACCATAGGCTTTGTTTGATTTTAATGATGTCCAATGGTCTAGGACTATTGTTTTGTGCCTTTGGTGAAATGAAGTAAAGGGATGACTCCTTTAGGAAAGCCGACGCGTTTCCAAACCCGGTCCTAAGTATATCGGGTTTTTCCTCAGGGCAACCTGGGTACCTGGTGTTGTGAAACATAAAAATAGACTTCATTTAGTGCCTACTCCTGCATTGTTTTGAATTCTACTTCTCACTGTGCGGAACATAGGATTACCTTTTTGTTCCTGCGCGGTGAAGTCCTGTTTTGTCGGTTGAAGAAATTTTCGAACCTATAGTTGTGAAAATGGACACTGTTTGTCTCTGTTTTATCGAACGGAAGGCATTTGACTTATTTTACATTAGATAGATTCTAAATTACAACTTACTTGTGAAAGCTTGTATGAAAGCCTGGTTCCAATGTGACGTGTTCCTAATGTTCTACCCCGTCTGGTGGAAAAAGACTAGTTTTCATTGCTTGTAGGTCTGAAATTACTGACAGATGACTTTTTCAAGTATTAAACCAGCTTACTTGGGGCGGCACTGTTGTTGGACGCGGTGCTTCTCCTTTAGTGATATGCTACCGCGGGAACTCAGTCCTACTGGGAAAGAATCAAAAAAGACTAAGTGTCACTGTGTTCGAGCTAACTTTAATCTTTTTGTTTGCGGGATTAGGATATGTATCTGCTCACCTTGTTTAGAGGTATAGTTCAACCGCACTTGCTCTAACTGCTGTTTGGTGTGCTGCTCCAAATGCGCTGCAATGGATCGCGGAAGTCCAAACTGAAGTCACATGCTTTAGTATGTGGCCGGGACTTCTGGGAGTTGTAGTTTATTTGGAACCAGGCTTTACTGAGCGAATGGAATTTGTCCTGTGATTGAACCTGCGGGCCAGACTGCGAATTACAGCCTCGCAGGTATTTGCAGACGTGTGGGCGGTGTTCACGGGGTTCAGCGTATGTTTCTGTGAAGTTCTGTCAGTTCGTTCATCCCGTCCACCACACAATTGAACTTAAGTATTAAGTACGCTTCTCTTTGAATTAGCAATGTTTCAACGTCACCACCATGAGTGGGAGTTTTGATTGCTGACAGCACTGTCCATTTGAACTCTTTTTCAGTGTGACCACTTTGTTGAAAATGGTGTACCATAGGGGCTGTGGCAATGTTTTGTTTGATTCGTGAGCGGTGTTGGGCTATTCTTTGGTTGATTTGTTGTGTCGTTTTTCCTATGTATAGTTTGGGGCAGGGGCAGATAATTGCGTAAACCAAATTACGACTTTTGCAGTTCGTGAATTCTTTGTGTGCCCACTTGAAGTTGTTGTGATGGAATTCCGTACCTTCCATTGTGCTGGCACAGGACACACATGTCCCGCATTTGTGGTGCCCTTTGAGTCTCCAAAGGGCACGTAAGTCAGATTTGACCTGACTAGTGCCCAAGTCTGCCCGAACCAGCTGTTGCCCTATGCTTCTGTTCTTTTTGAGTGCAAATAGAGGTTTTTCAAATGGTATGTCAAGTCCGGACAGTAGATGCCAATTTTTGAGAATGATAGCTTTGAACTTATTGGTGTGTGGTCCGAATGTCGTTACACACACCAATTTTTCCAAGGGTGTTTTTTGTTTTTTGACCAATAACTCTTCCCTTGGAGTGTTCCATGCTCTTTTGGTCGATTGTTTGAGCATTTTGCTCGGGTAACCTCTTGCTATCAATTGATTGCTCAGAATTTCTGCATGGGCCTCAAAGTCCTCCTTTCTCGAACAATTTCTCCTGATCCTAAGCATTTGGCTGTAGGGGAGATTAGCTTTTAAATTTTGAGGGTGGTGGCTTCTATAGTGGAGGATTGTGTTTTTATCCGTCTCCTTCCGATGCAGGGTGGTGGTGAGCATGTGATTTAGAGGTGTAACCTCTACATCCAAGAATGTGAGGCGTGCATTGCTAGAGCAGATGGTGAACTTAATGTCAGGGTGCCTCGTATTCAGCCAATTGTGGAATTGATTTAGCGTGTCTGTGGTACCGTTCCATTGACACCAAATATCGTCAACGTAACGATACCACGTAATGATGTGAGTACGGTACGGGTTGTTCTGGTACACAAAACGCTCTTCATACAGGGCCATGAAGAGGACCGCCATTTCCGGGGCATAAGGACACCCCATGGCGGTCCCCTTCACCTGCATGTAGAATTTGTCCTGTTGATGAAGTCAACAAGATTGAAGGCTCCACATTTGATGACACACAGCATTTAATGGTGTCCTTCGACATGATTTCCCTATACACCCAGATGCCCCAAGAGGAGGGCCTAGAAGCCCTGGAATATTTCCTGGAAACACGCCCCAAACCACAAAGAGTACCAACAGAATTCATAATAGCCCTTGCCAGAATCGCTCTGAAGAGAAACTGTTTCCGATTTCAGGACAAATTCTACATGCAGGTGAAGGGGACCGCCATGGGGTGTCCTTATGCCCCGGAAATGGCGGTCCTCTTCATGGCCCTGTATGAAGAGCGTTTTGTGTACCAGAACAACCCGTACCGTACTCACATCATTACGTGGTATCGTTACGTTGACGATATTTGGTGTCAATGGAACGGTACCACAGACACGCTAAATCAATTCCACAATTGGCTGAATACGAGGCACCCTGACATTAAGTTCACCATCTGCTCTAGCAATGCACGCCTCACATTCTTGGATGTAGAGGTTACACCTCTAAATCACATGCTCACCACCACCCTGCATCGGAAGGAGACGGATAAAAACACAATCCTCCACTATAGAAGCCACCACCCTCAAAATTTAAAAGCTAATCTCCCCTACAGCCAAATGCTTAGGATCAGGAGAAATTGTTCGAGAAAGGAGGACTTTGAGGCCCATGCAGAAATTCTGAGCAATCAATTGATAGCAAGAGGTTACCCGAGCAAAATGCTCAAACAATCGACCAAAAGAGCATGGAACACTCCAAGGGAAGAGTTATTGGTCAAAAAACAAAAAACACCCTTGGAAAAATTGGTGTGTGTAACAACATTCGGACCACACACCAATAAGTTCAAAGCTATCATTCTCAAAAATTGGCATCTACTGTCCGGACTTGACATACCATTTGAAAAACCTCTATTTGCACTCAAAAAGAACAGAAGCATAGGGCAACAGCTGGTTCGGGCAGACTTGGGCACTAGTCAGGTCAAATCTGACTTACGTGCCCTTTGGAGACTCAAACCGATAGAAGGGCACCACAAATGCGGGACATGTGTGTCCTGTGCCAGCACAATGGAAGGTACGGAATTCCATCACAACAACATCAAGTGGGCACACAAAGAATTCACGAACTGCAAAAGTCGTAATTTGGTTTACGCAATTATCTGCCCCTGCCCCAAACTATACATAGGAAAAACGACACAACAAATCAACCAAAGAATAGCCCAACACCGCTCACGAATCAAACAAAACATTGCCACAGCCCCTATGGTACACCATTATCAACAAAGTGGTCACACTGAAAAAGAGTTCAAATGGACAGTGCTGTCAGCAATCAAAACTCCCACTCGTGGTGGTGACGTTGAAACATTGCTAATTCAAAGAGAAGCGTACTTAATACTTAAGTTTAATTGTGTGGTGGACGGGATGAACGAACTGACATAACTTCACAGAAACATACCCTGAACCCCGTGAACACCGCCCACACGTCTGCAAATACCTGCGAGGCTGTAATTCGCAGTCAGGCCCGCAGGTTCAATCACAGGACAAATTCCATACACTCAGTAAAGCCTGGTTCCAAATAAACTACAACTCCCAGAAGTCCCGGCCACATACTAAAGCATGTGACTTCAGTTTGGACTTCTGCGATCCATTGCAGCGCATTTGGAGCAGCACACCAAACAGCAGTTAGAGCAAGTGCGGTTAAACTATACCTCTAAACAAGGTGAGCAGATACATATCCTAATCCCGCAAACAAAAAGATTAAAGTTAGCTCGAACACAGTGACACTAGTCTTTTTTGATTCTTTCCCAGTAGGACTGAGTTCCCGCGGTAGCATATCACTAAAGGAGAAGCACCGCGTCCAACAACAGTGCCGCCCCAAGTAAGCTGGTTTAATACTTGAAAAAGTCATCTGTCAGTAATTTCAGACCTACAAGCAATTAAAACTAGTCTTTTTCCACCAGACGGGGTAGAACATTAGGAACACGTCACATTGGAACCAGGCTTTCATACAAGCTTTCACAAGTAAGTTGTAATTTAGAATCTATCTAATGTAAAATAAGTCAAATGCCTTCCGTTCGATGAAACAGAGACAAACAGTGTCCATTTTCACAACTATAGGTTCGAAAATTTCTTCAACCGACAAAACAGGACTTCACCGCGCAGGAACAAAAAGGTAATCCTATGTTCCGCACAGTGAGAAGTAGAATTCAAAACAATGCAGGAGTAGGCACTAAATGAAGTCTATTTTTATGTTTCACAACACCAGGTACCCTGGTTGCCCTGAGGAAAAACCCGATATACTTAGGACCGGGTTTGGAAACGCGTCGGCTTTCCTAAAGGAGTCATCCCTTTACTTCATTTCACCAAAGGCACAAAACAATAGTCCTAGACCATTGGACATCATTAAAATCAAACAAAGCCTATGGTGTTACACAGTCCGAAACAGCCAAAGAAATAGGCATATAGGATTGTTTTCATTATCACTGGTGTACCTACGAATTTATTGATTGTTTTTGTACATATGTAATTTGCATGTAATTCTTTTTTGCACTGAACAAATGTTTCACATTTCAGAAATATTCTTTTCATGTTTTCACAATAAGTGTATGATGTTTGTGTAAAGGTTATGTTTAAACCTCGTTTTCAACCAACAAATGATTCCAAAAATGTAAATATGTGAAAATACACAGAAGCTTTATAATTTACTTAAAAGCTTAGTTGCTGATAATTAAAGAACAGCACTTAAATTCGAGACCAGGCACAATTGTCTTTTTTCCAGTTTATAGTGTTCAGCCTGGCCTCGTAGGACAAAACCCCTGTGTTTACAATACTATAGAATAAAGCACCTACTTCTTACCTTGTACTGTTAGGTTAGGTACATTGGGGTAGAACTAGTTAGAAGCATCAGACGAGTATCCATTTTTTAGCCTGTGTTATTTATGTATATGTATATGAATATGTGTCATAGCTAAAAGACAATGCTATTGTAGTATTATTTCTTTGTACTGCTTACACTGTACATAATATACCTCGCATACTGTGTTATGATTGTAACCCCACACATCTCTTAAACGAGAATTAAAACTGTTCAATAAACACTTTTTATTGAAACGCCCGTTTACTCTTTCTGTGTAACTCTGCAGAAACTAAGCATGCACGATTAGCTGAGTGAAACTGATGATCTGTTGTTTCCATGATTCTGAGAGTGTTCTGATTCTAAAGGGAAACACAGTTGTCATGTTTATGCGTTTGCCAGAAACTACTCCCTTCTTGTTTACGAGTTTCTAGTGGCCTCTGAGTTAGATGGCACACAAAGTAATTAAGTTTAATATACTCGATAGGTTCATACTGACCTCAGTCCTATGCCAAAACTATAGTGCATATTATTCCAATGCGCAGAGCCTATTAGGGAAATAGGAACTACACTACATCACAGTCAATGTAAAAAAGTCTCATCTACAACGTCAACTGATTCAACAAGTCCTAAAAGTTGTCATGGGGAAAGTTTACCCCACTGATCAGAGAGTGATGGCATTTGAACAGCTGCTGCCTCTGTTTCAGTCTGCTTGCTCAATGCCATTATGAACTGTATGAGACTACTTGGGATGATGGCATGCGCCATCTACAAAAATGCCTCACCAGACAATAGTCACAAGCAAGAGGTCAGCTTGAATATCTAGTGTTGAGAAAGACCAGTACTCAGAGCTCTCCACATTGGTGGAACAACAACGACCTACTACTAGGTAGGCTTTTTTTGGACCCACTTCAGCAGGTAACCATTCTGCGATGTATCTCTCATAGGATGGGGTACACATCTTGGCAACTTAATTGTTCAAGGTACATAGAACTCTCTACAACATTCTCTTCCTCTAGCATCTAGCCATTTTGCTATTGGTCAAAGCCTTCTATCCAGTGATGAGGAACAAGATTGCCCTAATTAAAACCGACAACATGAGGGCAATGTACAACATATAAAAGCAAGGCGCACACATTTGCTTCTGTTGTTCAACTTAACACAACAGATTTGGAGATGGGCTATATATCACAGCATACATCTACTAGCAGAACACTTCCAAGGAGTGGACAACAACTTGTGAACCTCTTAAGCAGGACACATCAAAAAGTACACTAGTGGAATCTCCAATCTCAAAACCTACAAAAGTACTTGAAGAAATGGGAAGTTCAAAAGTCACCCTTTTCGGCAATCACAAAAAAAGGAAAACGCCCTATATTTGCCTGCAGTTACCCACACCCACAATCCATAGGCAATACTCTATTTAGGGATACTTGCATACGCTTTTCCAACCCTCCCACTCAACCCATATGTAGTCAGGAAGATGCGGCAATGCCTAATGACAGTCATTTAAGAGGCCCCAACATGAGTTAGGCAACCATGGTGCTTAACCCTTCTAGAGATGTTCATCTCACCTCACCAGCAGGTTTTCCTTGTATTGAACCTTATCACTCAACATAAAGGACTAATTGTACATCCCCACCCCATGAAGCCAAATCTTGCAATTTGACATCACAGGTCTTATAATTTATGTACTTAAATGTTCCAGTGCCTAGTTTGTAAAATATTAAGTGCCAGGACTCTAACCAGGAGGCCACTGCAGCTTGAACTACCTGTCGCCCCTATCACTGCTGCCAAAACTACTATCCATCTCTCTCGCATGTAAATGCGACAGTTCAGATTATTCTAGGTCCCCAAAGCTAAAGGAATGGCTAGGGACGCAGGTATTAGTAATGTTTTCATGTATATTGTTTTCCTAAACAACTGTTATACAGCCCATCTCTAAATTACATGAGCAGCACCACCTTGTGGCAGACTGCCCTAAGTGTGGTGTTGACAATTAGGTGCCAGTGCCGAGCACCAGAAACCAATTAAGTGCCGGTGCTCAGCACCGGAAAGCTCCGGATCAAATTAAGCACTGATTTATTCCAGATGACTGCATGGCAATCCTTCTCAAGGAACGCAGGCCCACCACACACACATGCTATGCTGCTAATTGTAAGCACTTCAGCTATTACTGTGTTGCACATCACCTAAACCAGGTAATGGTGCAAAATATAAATTGCTATGTCCTACATGTACAAAAAGCAGGATTGTCATATCTATCCATACCACCCAACCTGGCAGCAGTAGCGGCATTAAGGAAAACACAATGTTCTTCTCTATTTACTCTTTCAGTAATAAAAGCCTTTAGGGAGGGTCTTTAAAGGATTCCCACTTAGAATACCTCCTGCACCTGTGTGGAACTTAAATATAGTGCTCTCTTAAATATAGTACTCACTTGGCTCATGGGACCACCGTTTAAACCTCTGCATGCAATTGATTCCCAATTTCTTTCACAGAAGGTAGCCTTTGTTCCCATCACATCTTTACAGCGAGTTAGTAAATTACATGCACTCACTATTTAAGAGCCCTTTATTCAAATACATAAAGACTAACCCACAGTTTTTACCCAAGCTGATACCTCCAGTTCTCTCTTAAATCATTCCATAGAGTTGCCAGTCTTCTTTCCAAAATCATAATCGGTTGTGGAAGTGGCTTTACACATTGGACGTAAAAAGGCACTCCCACTGCAAAGAAAGGACAAGTATTCTGTAAGACTAATCAATTGTTTGTGGACTATGCAACACCACAGAGTCGATAAGCAATTTACAAAGCACGGATTGGAAGATGGATGGTACAGGGTACTGAAACCTCATATGAAAAAGCTAACAGAGGGTACTCTACCTCCTAGAGCAAAAAGAAAAAGATGCACGCTGTCCCAGTTTGGACCCAGCCATATGCATATCAATCTTGACCATGCTCCTCATGGGAACAGTCCAGCCTGAACTGCAAAGCCAGGTCCTCCCTGGCCCGGAAACAAGCATCCTGGACCTCTGGACCTCCTAGAGCACACAACACAAAAAGGGAGCTACAATGACTTTTTTAGGTAGCATTCATATAGCTGACATATGCAAGACAACAACATGGTCAACACTGCACACCTCCACTAAGCATTGCTTTGTGGATATACTAGCCCAACCAAAGGCTGTGGCTGGCCAAACAGTGCCAAGAACACTTTTTCATTTGTCCCAGCAGCCAACTAACCACTTCTGGGGCGATACTGCTTTTCAGTCAATGCAAAGCACGTGTAACTACTGCAACACATGCTATGAACGGATTAGGAAACTTAGTAAGCTTCTGTTCGTAGCGGGTAGTGCTGCAGATTCAGATGCATCTTCATCTACCCATAAGTGGGCATTGAGGGCATTTGTTTTCTTTATCATTTACAAACTGAAGGGTGCGCACCAACTGGAGTAAATGGCCAAATATAAGTCACTTTGAACATTTGCAAGCCTGTGGTTTAGGTTTAAAGCATTTTATTAAGCATTCACAAAAAAAGGACAAACAGTTGACACATGGGAGCAAGCATCCGATACAGTCATATAATAGCGCACCAGCACGTTAGGGTCCTGTAAAAGCAGTGTACATTCAAATGCAATGGCTGGTGCGTATGCTACCACAAGGTGCTCCAAAGTGAACAAACCCCCTAACTCCCCACCTCCCTGAACCAAACCATGCCCCTTCCCCCCAACCCCGTCCAGTGCCCCAGAGCCACACCCGCCCACCCCTCCAAAGACCGCTCCCCCCCCCTCCTGTGCCCTCGCAACTAGGCTCGCAGGCCTTCCAAGTCTGCCAATGTAGTCAGCCTCAACAGGCGGAGATATCTGGGGTACCTAAGCTCTGTAAATTCCCCCACAAGCAATGCGTGAAACGGTTGCCATTGTTCATTAAATTGTTCCACCTCTCCCGCCACCATGAGCGACAATTTTTCCAATCCCAGGACATGCCATAGTCTATGCAACCACCCTGTGGTGGAGGGAAGTGTGGTAGTGCGCCAATGAATAAGTATATTTTGAACAGCAGAACCCAATGCTATCGCAATTTGCCTCCCTCTACGCGACTTCAGAGGATACATATGTCCGTTGGGCAAGCCCAACAGAACATACGCTGGAAAACGAGGTAATTCGATCTCAAAGTTGGAGTCAATCAAGTCTAAAACCTACTTCCAGTAGGGAGCTAGTATCGGGCATTCCCATAAAACATGAGTGAGGGTACCCGGTTGCCCACATGCTCGCCAACAGGTGGCATCAATGTTGTGATTCATCTCGTGTAACCTTTGGGGCGTGTAATATCAATATGTGGACACTTTTGTAAATGTCTCCGTTAGCCCAGTGTGATATGCGAAGTGTCGGGCCCTATATGCGATGCTGTCCCATTCCTTACGGCTTAAGGATCTCCCTAATTCTCTTTCCCATCGTTCCCTACCTGGGTTATAGATGTCAAAGGGGGAGGGCTGCAAGAATTTGTACAAGTCCGAAATGAGTTTTTTGTCTGAGGTGCGTGTTACAAGCCATTTCTCATATGGTAGAAGCTTCCGATCTGCCGACTCTCGAGTCTGTGGCTGCAGTGCCCAGTGGCGCACCTGCATATAGCGCAACCTTTCTACCTCCAGCAACTGATATTCTTTCCTGAATTCTGGGAATGGGATTATGCCCTCCGGGCCATACAGATGAAAAAGAGCCCTGCACCCGGCAGCTCGCCAACGTGCAAAAGCCCCCGGTTCCATGCCAGGGCTAAACTCTGGGTTATCGATCAGGTGGTAAGTGAGTGAGTGAGTCAAATTCGTGGCATCCCACACCCCACACCCTCAAGAGGACCCGTGTGATATGAGATGCATATAAATTGGAAGGGTGATGTATCCGCCTCAGAAAGGGCACTTCTTGCAAGGTCCGGCCCGCAACTGCCTGGTCTTGAAAGAGCCAGTGTTTGTCGGACTCCCATTTGCTCCACTCTACCAGATACCTCAGTTGGGCCGCCTGAAAATATTTACGGAGGTCCGGTATCCCGAGCCCCCCTGCCTCGGGTGCCAGAGTGGCCAAGGTCCTCTTGAGTCTGGGTTTACGGCCCTGCCATATGAAGCGCGCAATGTCCGCCTGAGTCTGAAGCAGCCATCCCTTCGGGGGCTGCAGCGGCAGGGCGCGGAATAGGTAAAGCACCTGCGGTAAGATGGTCATTTTCACCGCGGCAATTCTACCCAGCCAGGACAATGTGCCCTTGCTCCAGCGACCCAGTTCCTCCTTAATTTTAGAGCCTAGGGCGGTGTAGTTCGCCGTCACCATGGCAGATAGTGTAGGCGCCAGAAGAATGCCCAGGTAAGGCACCAGATCTTTCGACCAGTGCATGGGAAATCGCCTCTGCAAATCGGTTCTGGTGGCCACGGTGAGTGAGACGTCAAGGGCCGCCGATTTCCCGATATTCATCTTAAAGCCCGCTATGGCAGCGAAGGCTTCCATCTCGTCGATGCAAGCAGGGAGCGACCTCCCCGGATCCTCCAATGTCAGAATGATTTCGTCTGCATACAGACTGATAGTGTGGGTGTACTCCCCCATCTTAACTCCCAGGGCATTCGGATTTAGACGTATTCTTTGGGCCAGGGGTTCCATGTAAAGTGCGAATAAGAGGGGGGATAATGGACACCCCTGTCTGGTACCCCTTTCGATCGCGAAGTGATGGGAACTGCAACCGTTAACCCGTACCACTGCTGATGGAAACTTGTAGCAGATAAACACCAGAGTGCGGAACTTCTCGCCAATGCCGACTTTCGCCAGAACTCTCTCTAGATATGGCCAGTGCACCCTGTCGAAGGCTTTCTCCGCGTCGACTGCTAGTAACATCCTTTCTCCGGGTATCCTGGAGGCCTTCTCCAGAACATGAACCACCCTCTTGGTGTTGTCCACCGTCTGCCTCCCCGGGACGAACCTGGCCTGATCCGAGTCTACCAGACTCGGAAGGTGAAGCGCTAAACGGGCCGCCAATATCCCAGAGTACAACTTAAGGTCAATATTCAAGAGGGAGATAGGCCTGTAAGAGCCACATTGCGTCCGGTCCTTCCCCGGCTTGGGGATAACCGAAACCGTTGCCCTAAGCAGATCCAGAGGAATAGCTCCAGGCTCGGAGAAGGAGTTAAATAGGCGCGTGAGGATCGGGGCCAGCGTGGGACAGAAAGTCTTAGAAAAGAGGGAGGTATAACCGTCGGGGCCCGGGGCTTTCCCGTGTTTAAGCCTGGAGATGGCTGTGATTACTTCCTCCACTCGAATATCCCTCTCGAGATATTCTGCCTGCTCCGGAGCAAGGGAGGGAAGGTCAACCGAGGCTAGGTAGGCCTCCTTTGCCTGTGCTGACGGGGGTTCGCCCCTATAGAGGTCGGCATAAAATCGGCGGAAGCCGTCAGCTATTTGATCATCTTCCGTTACCGACTCCCCGGAGGGCGTCGATAGCTCCTTCACTAAGTGCTTCTGGTGTGCTTCTCTAAGTTTGTGTGCCAGGAGTTTCCCACACCTGTCCCCACCAGTATAATACGCATGCTTCAAGCGTAATGCAGCGTATTCCGCCCTGTCCGTATCCAAGGCTGCTAATAGCTTCCTCGCCGCCTTAAGCTGTTTCCAGATTCTGGGTGCCCCCGTCCTCTGGTGAACCTGTTCCAGTTCTCGCACCTTGCCTGTGAGTTCCTCACGTTTCCGTTGACGCTCCCGATTCTCCGCTGAGGAGATGGCAATAAATTCCCCTCGAAGCACCACCTTCATTGCCGCCCACTGCGTTGCTAGGGAAGTGTCACCATTATCATTGTGCTCCTGGTATTCCCGAATTGAATCTTGAATATGCTTTACCACCGTCTGTCTGTGCAGCAAGGTATCTCTGAGGCGCCACACCCCGCGCCTCGGCAGCAATTTAAACTCTGCCATAACTGGGGCGTGGTCTGATAGAGAAAGAACCCCTATCGTTGACGCTATGGCTAAATCGCGGAACGGTTTGGAGACCAGGAGATGATCGAGGCGCGTGTAGGTCTTATGAGCGTGTGAATAATAGGAATAATCCCGGGTGGTGGGATACAAGGAACGTCAGAGGTCATGGAGATCCGAGTCCACCAGCTGGCGTTTGCCCATCTGCGAGATCTCCCCAGTCTGCGGACGCCGTTGCACGGACCTATCCAGGGAGGAGTCAAAGACCATATTCAGATCCCCCCCTACGATGACGTGTCTATCTGGTGTGGCGGTGATATCCACCACCACCGAATGTAGGAATCGTTCCTGGTGTTCATTGGGGCTATACATCGATCCAACAGTGAAAGTCAGTCCCCCGTACTTGACCCTATAAGCCAGGAGCCTACCCTTCTGCACAGCAAACTTATGGAGAATCTCTCCCTTAAACTTGTGGGATACCAAAATTACGACCCCAGCGGTCTTGGTGGTATTGCAGGAGAAGAATTGAGTGGGAAACTTATAGGAGCGCATCCTCTGGCAGTCTCTGGCCAGGAGATGTGTCTCCTGTAGAAGACAAATATCTGCGTGGGTATTTTCCAATAAAGAAAGAACCGCCCTTCTCTTGATAGGATTATTCAACCCCTTCACGTTAAGGGTAACCACTGTGAAAGCCGTCATCTGTGTGGATTAGACCAAGGTAGACGCAATGTGTCACGGCCTAAGAGGGGTAGGCGCGGTGTAGGTGATGTGTAGAAGCACAGCAAGGCTGTGATGAGTAGCACAGTTGCACTGGACGGACCCCGTGGTTCCCCCCAAACCCCCCCACCCAACTCCTAGACTGCCCAACCCCCGTCCCCCTCCCAGCAACACCCTCCACTCCACAACACACCCTTCATGCAATCAACCAAAGGATCCCCCCCTTCCCCCAACAAGACCCCGAAGTCCAAACAAATGTTAGTCCCAGTCATGCCCTCGGGCAAGTCTGTGGTGAGTTACCAATGTGGACGTCCAGCCACTTACCCCCTTCCCCACTTCCCCCCACCCCCCCGCCCTCCAAGACCCGAACCTGCTATTCCAGTAAGGCTGTGGTGTTCTCCCCCCGGAGTGTCATTATGCTGTAAGAGCTACATCACCGGTAGCTGCGTTGCTTCTGGCCGCCTCGGAGACCGCATCCGCCATGTTGGCTCTAATGGTGGGCGAATCCGACCTTCTGGGGTTGGCCGATCCCTGTCTCCGTGACACCCTCTGCCAACCGTCTCTGGGGCCGCGTCTCCCGCTCGGTGTGTTCGTATCTTCCTCCTCCGCCGTGATCCCCAGGACCTCACAGGTGTCCTGGAGCGATCTAAGTTGGTGCATCTAAAGATGAGGCGGAAGGGGTGGCCCCAGGCATATGGTGTTTCGTGCTCTCTCAAAAAGTCTGTGGCGATCTTGAATGATTTCCGTTTTTGCAAAGTAATGGCGGACAAGTCCTGATATAGTCCCACAGAGTGGCCACGGAAAGTGAACCCAGATTGTTTTCGGGCTTCCGCCATGATGCGCTCTTTTAGTGGGAAGTCCGGAAGGAAAGCCAAAATGTCGGGGGGGGTGCTGATGCTCGCCGTGGTGGGCCCACCCGATGCGCCCTGTCAATCCTGACCGGGAATTCCGGTGGTTCTCCTAGGAGGACTCGAAACAGGTCTCTCAGGTAGCCAGTCACATCCGTGCCTTCGTCCGAGGACGGAACCCCCCGGACTCGAATGTTGTTTCGCCGGGAGCGGTTCTCAAGGTCTTCGTTATGCATCTGCAGATCTAGGTGCTGTTCACTGAGGCGCAGCACCTCCTGTAGCAGCAGGGCTAACTCCTCATCGATACGGTGGTTCGTGCCCTCCACCGTGGCCACTCGTTCCCCGATCTCTTCCACTTCTCTTCGTACCTCCCGGACCTCTCCCGCCACTTCCTGTTTCAATGTCTGGAAATCGTCTCTGAGGGTGCTAAACAGCGACTCAAGGAACGATCTGGTGACCGGTGGCTCTCCTACATTCGAACTCTGCGAGCCTCCGCCCGGGCTTGCTGAAGACGGCCCCCTATCTCCCCTCTGCTGGGATCTGCTGAGCATCTCCGGGAGAGTGCGCTCTCCCCACTTGGTGCCTTTGCCCGACGCCATCTTGGGTTGAAAGCGGGCCGGGTCTCCTATCTCGTGGTAGACAAGGGACCGTGGATCGCCACCGGCCACTGCACCAAGCACCTTCTGGGGACAGTACTTCTGGGATCGTCACGTAGGGGTCCAGATGCAATAGTTATGGCAGGGTGCGCACTCCTCTGTAGGCCTCACCAGCCTCCGTCTGCCGCGGCCTCCGCTAGGCCAGGATATTATCACCTGTGACTGTCCCCTCTTTCCGTCTCAGTTCAGGAGGTGTTGTGGATTCCTCCGTAGATGCGCAGGACTCCCCAGCCGCCGCCATCAACGATTACGCCATCGCTAGGCTTCGGCCAAATTCGTTGTGCTTCACAGTGCTAATGGCCGAGATTCGCTCCGGGTCCGACTATGCAGGCCGTGGGGCCGCCAGGGACTCCGGCGTCGCTGGGATCCTTGCTGTTCACTAAGTTGTGGAGTCCTGCCGCCGGAGGAGCCGAGGGGGGGAGACTTCGCACGAGGCCCCGGGTCCACACCCTTGTCCCTTCGATGCCCTCCCGGGGGCGGCCAGATGTGTATGCCGGGACTCAAGCGTCACACTCTGCTGCTCTCGCGGAGCCACTACGGTGGTTTCTCTAAATTTCCAGGACCTCTTGATCGGGGCGTTGCGGCGTCTCTACCGACTGCTCACCCCAAGCGGCACTGGGCGCGGCGTGCGTCCTGCCGACGTGCTCTGGGGTCGGCCTCCTCCTCCTCGCGCCTCCCGGGCCGGACCTTCAACACCGTCCGACGGGCTGTCCTGAGGCTAAACGGAGGCTAGGACTCGACCTGCGTCGTCTCTGCAGGTTCCTCTATCTCTCCCCATGCCGTTAAGCTCCGGAGGGGGGAGAAAGAGCTATATTTCAGGGCTCGGGCCTAGTCGGGCCGGGGAGCATCGAGAAGAAGCGTCCTCTCACTCCGCCATCTTGGCCACGCCCCCCAAGCCTGTGGTTTAAAGGACGTTTATGCAAATTAGTATATTTCAAATGCATCAATTTCCTGCACCTGAACCATCTCCGAAAGATCGCTTCATTTATCGTTCTTTAACTTCCAAGACCTTAAAATAGATGGAAAGGGGAGATGGTTTCACACTGAGAGATGACGCCACTTGGGAAAAACCATTCTCAAAAGTGGAACATCATAATTGCACATAAACACTGAGGGGCATATTTACAAGGAGCTATCGGCGAATTAACGGCACTTTATTGCAGCCAAGGTCGTGATACATTTACCTCCCCATTCACAAGCTGGTGCAAACAGCCCACAACACCAGTTTTCCCGCAATAGCAGCCGCAAAAAATATTGCCACAGAGGACACCCACAACAATCTCTAATGAGATGCAGAGTAGGCATTCCCGTGCAAAAAGCCTCAACAACACCACATTCAACATTCACAATGACCAGCCAGATCGGCGATAAGAACACAAAACACATGATTAGGCGCGTTAGCAGCAGGAAATTAACACCTGCTCTGACCTGGTGTTATTATTATTATTATTATTATTAATAAATGGGTTTTATTGAGCGCAGACTACCCGGAGGCCTCGTAGCGCTGAGTGTGACTGGGGGCAAGTGAGGATGGTGTGATTTACGTGAAAAGGAGGGTTTTTAGTTCCTTGGTGTAAAGTCGGATGGCAGCCTGCACCACAATAGGGAGCCCAGCCCAGGGCGTCATCGGACGGGCAACAGATGCCATGGAGCCACACATCATGCAGCCCGGACACCCAAGAGGGCCACAACACCCACCCGGCACCCCCCCTGACCTCCACAGAGGCAGTGCAGACAAAGACAGCGGTCCCCCAGGAAACGCACCTGCCTCGCAGGCACAACTTCTGACAATGTCACTGTCCACTACAGGATGAAAGGGACAACCATCCTGCGCATCCTGGCCGTCATCGCCCAACCGACCAACAGCACCAAAACAGCGGACAACCAACATCCCACCCCACACCAAGTTGCTGGCACACCCCAACAAACTCCCACCCGGGTCGGAGGAGTCTTACAGTCAGCCACATCCAAGACCCCCACACCTGTCCTGGACATCACCATCACCCTGGCACCCCAGGCCCCATACATCCAACACAATGCGCAGGAACCGCCGGAGACCAAGCAAGGACCATACGCCATAGCCGGGTGCACGCATGTGTTGGGGGCAATCCCCTGCACACATGTACCACTTGTGCCCCCTGGTGACACAGCACAAAATCAGCGCAACAGGAAGCACACGTCACACATCAATGTGCAGGCAACATCTGAACACCGTGGGGCCTTCACTAATGTTGCCTCCAAATACACAGCCAGTGGGCATGATCCCTACATCCTCCGACAGTCCATCAGCAACCAGCGTCTCCAGGATGGCACCAAGGGAAATGCACAGCCCCTTGGCAAGTTCCCAATTAACACCCCACTCATCTCAATTCCACAACCATGCAATCCACAACTCTGGCAATGCACATGTCACAAATTCACAACCAACATGCTCAACAACATGCGCACCCACCAGGTACAATAGAACAACTTACAATGGTAAGCGGGGAAATCCTGTTGTGTATCGATTTAGATGTCCGTATATAGGTTTTCCTGAATCATGTCCTTATATAGGCACAATTTGCATTGCCCTTATATAGGCATAAGATCGCAGTCCCTATTTAGACATTAGCCATGCTATCCAAATATAGGCATGGTCACCTACATCCGTCCACCTCAACGTCACAACGAGTTCTTAGAAACCAGACCCATGAGCTGTTGGGACGTTCCCTAGCTCAGGATTATTGATTTCTCCAAGAACTCATTTATTATGCATGAACCGCTATACCCTAGGGGTTCATTCATGACGTCTTCCTCTGCCCGACTTTACGTCAATGCAAACATTCCTAATCCCCTTCAGGTATAAATATACTTTCCTTTACCATGGCAAACAACGGCAAGTAAGGAGGAGACCTCGACTTAGAGGAGCCAATGTCCCGGCCTGACACACTGACAAGATGCTGTCATCCCTGCTTGCAGAGAATCCAGCTTCCAGTGTTCTGACTCTCTACTTCTGGTGTTAGAGTTCGAGACCTGGAAAGAGATTCCACCTCTCTCATTCTCAAGGTATGGAGCTGACTAGAACCTAGAGGGACTCTTGGCATACAAACTTAGTATACAAACTATAGCATACCATACTATAGAATACAGCACCTACTTCTTACATTGTACTAAACTTAGGTTAGGTACACTGGGGTAGAACTAGTTAGAGAACGAATAGTATGAGTACTCGCATTTTAGCCTGTGTTATTTATGTATATGTATATGAATATGTGTCATAGCTAAAAGACAATGCTATTGCAGTATTATTTCTTTCTACTGCTTAGGCTGTACATTATATATCTCGCATACTGTCTTATGATTGTAACAGCACATATTTCGTACACGAGAAATAAGACTGTTCAATAAATCCCTTTTATTGAAACGCCTGTCTACTCTTTCTGTGTAACTCTGCAGAAACTAAGCATGCACGATTAGCTGAGTGAAACTGTTATCTATTGTTTACACGATTCTGAGAGTGTTCCGATTCTAAAGGGAAACAAAGTTGTCATGTTTATGCGGTTGCCAGAAACTACTCCCTTCTTGTTTTACAAGGAGTTTCTGGTGGCATTTGAGTTAGCTGGCACACAAAGTAATTAAGTTTAATATACTCGATAGGGGCATACTGACCTCAGTCCTATGCCATAACTATAGTGTATATTCTTCCAATGCGCAGAGCCTATTAGGGAAATAGGAACTACACTACTTGGCGCCCAACGGTTTGGTAAGGCAGTAATTTAACGCTAGATACTGAAGTAACTCAGTTGTGCTTTTCTCAGTGAACCCTACTCAAATACTCCATAAGACATCTGGAGTGGGTAGGGATAAGTATCCACCAAAAACTGAATAGGACAAAAATCCTATGTTAGCTGTTTGGTTTGTTCAACGTTGAAGGATACAGTGTTCCAAAATATTGATCACCTTATCTTTGTTTCGTTGAAATTTGTTCTACATTTTTCATAAAATAATGTCCAATAACGGGGATAATGCTGAGGCTGCTCCAGTCAACGAAGCATTACATGTCGCTGTAAATACTACCGGTTTTAATGAAACCGATGAAGATGCGATTCCTATCTAGCCACATATAAGGAGAGCTATAACTCTAAAACTTAGAATACACGGCCTAACGCCTAGAGGTGGTAGAGCAGTTTTCGTGATAGAGGCACACAAATCATTTCAGACAGAGGTATTCTATTCATGGATTGTATTCCCGGAATCAAATCCAATAACAAAAGTGTTTCACCTCTTTAAAGAAGATGATCCACCTGAGGAATATATTCTTTACGAGGATATTGAAATTCCACTGACATATCAGGAGCATGATCTCTGGTTTAAAGGCGCCCTAAAAGATCATAAAAACATTACCAGGCTCGGTCCACTAGGTAGACCAGGAGCAACATGGCCGATTTTAGCCAGCTACACACATCCTGACTTCGAAGATATGTCAGATGATGAATTACTTACTCAACTAGATGAGTTAATAAAATTACACAGTTAAGACACAAATGTCTGAAGGTCCTGAAAAGGACTCTATTAAACAAAACCCTACATCTTCTAAAAAGAAGTGGGAAACAAATAAACAAAATTTTAAAAAAAACGTTCTGAATCCCGAGGTAGGTCTCCTCTAAAGGAGCCCTCTGAAAGGAGGTTTAACCTCAGGAATAGGGATAATATAAGAAAACCTGGCAGGTATCAGGATACTGATACACGTTCCTCTAGTACCTTTCAGATATCGTCACAGACATCCGAAAGAAGAGGACGGTCAGATTACAAAGAAGAACGCACAAAGTCCAAAGACGATCACTACGTTCAGAAAAACAAATCAAAACCTCAATTCTCCAAGAAGAAGGTAGCAGGTCTGAAAATCAGACATGCCAAAAATAACGGAGAATGGGCTCAGACAATGCTGGACAGTGCAGCAGAAGTAACAATAGCTCGCCAGAACCTGAAGGAACTTCTGGAGATAGTGGACTTCAATGAGTACATAACAGTAGAGACTGGAGACACCAGGGTTAATATTCCACAAAATGTTTATGAAATAACACTCCGGATGGAGGGAGACATACAAAGAAAAGTGAAAACACTCTTTTGGGAAAAACTTTCAAGGGGTTATGATATACTTCTTGCAGAAAGGGACTGGCCACCAGAATTTGTCAGGGAGTGCCCACATGGCAAGGACATCATTATGCCAGCCTTCTCCAACCACATTCCAATTCACCTAAAATATACTCATGCCAGGAAATGGGCAGTTGCCCAGGCCCCAGCAAATCACCCTACTGCACAAAGGCAGTACCCAATAAAGCAAGAAGCTAAAAAACTGGTCAGGGAGATCTTAGATCAACTTGAATACCAAGGGGTGATTGAAACATGCACCTCCTCAATGAACAATCCTTTGTTTCCTGTATCCAAACCAGACAATACATATTGTCTAGTTTTGGATTACAGACATTTGAACACTTGTTCCAAAACATTTGCAGTGCAAAACGCACATAGTACAGCATTAATGAAAAACATTGCGCATAAAAAAATATACAACCACATTAGACATTTCAAATGGTTTCTTTGGTCAAAACATAGCACCTGAAAGCAGGTACTTTCTCAATAATGGGAACTCAACGTCACTTCTGTCGACTCCCACAAGGGTTCAAGAATAGCTCAGGGTTACTCTCAGCAAGAGTAACAGAGTTACTACAAATTTATGATGATGAGGCATTGTCATATGTCGATGACATCTATCTGACAGACAATGACCTGGATAGGCACTTGAACAGGGTGAGTACCATTCTACTGGACTTACCTCTGAGTGCTATAAATTCAACTTTAAAAAAATCAAGAATTGCCCACCTCAATGTCCTTTTTCTAGGATATGAGCTTACAAGTGAAGGAAAAAGCCTGGCAGCTAACTTTTTAGAATAGTGTGCACTGCTCCAACCTCCAAAAACGCTGAAAAGTTTACAGTCGATTCTAGGTTTCCTAATTTTTGTAAGAACTTACATTCTAAATTACGCAGAAAGGATTTAAACCTCTCTATGAATTAATCAAACCTGATTTTTCAATCAAAAATTGCACACAAGAACACACAGTAATATTGCGTTCACTCCAAGCTAACATTTTAGCAACAAATCACTTACAAAGACACGTAAATACACACAATTTAGTGATCCAAATAATTTCGGGTCAATGTGGATTCACTTATTTAACTTTTAATGAAGGTGAAAAAGTACCAATTGCATACAAATCACATTTGTATACACAAGCAGAAATGCGCTTCACTTTAACAGAAAAATCCTGACAGCAGTTCAAACCGCTGTAGCAAAAGAAAGAGCTCTAGCTCAGGGGAAACGCAGTATTGTAGTGACTCCAGTACCAGCCTTAGAGGCAGTTACAAAAGCGAGCATTCAAAATGCAAAAGCTTTATATCCAAGATAGATACAATGGGTACATTCTCTTGCTGCAACATATGTTGAATATGTTTTTGATCCTGATTTCACAAGCATTCCTGCAATATGAACATGAATGCCCACTTCCCGCGAAAATTCTGCCTCTTGATCAGTATGAATTTATTATTTATACTGACGGATCAGCACAACGCGCAATAGGCAGAAAGTAAGCTTACAGTACAGCGTGCACAATCGCTAAAGGTATCATGCGCGATGGTATCTACCGACCTATGGTCACTAAAACTCAATCTCTAGGAGATTTTACAGCTCGGCAAACTGGCACTTGAAAATACGGATCGCGAATTACCCACACTTAGAGTGTGTGATTCCTTTTACTGTGTTCAATGATATAATGAATATTTACAGAATTGGCTTCAAAACGGATTCGAAGATGCAAAAGGTGGCACAATAAATCATAAAATGCTTTGGGAACAAGTAGTTCAGTTGCGAAAAGGACTACAAAATACTCACGTGATACACACGCTTGGTCATCAATGTGATGGCGTTCACGTTGCAGGGATTTCATTGTCTTATGAAGCTGCAAAGGGGGCTGTGCAAACAGAGTGGGGAATAGGGTCATTCCAAACAAGGAACATAGATTAGGACTAATCCTAGAAGCGCATGAAGGCAAAGCCTCTGCCCATGCAGGTGTTTCTGCAACTGTATCTTTATTAAAACAAAGATATTGGTGGCCTGGCATTCAGAAACAGACCAAAAACTATGTTTTGGAATGTGAAATATGCCAACAGATGAATGTCTCCACAGTGAAAATTCCTGCGCAGACACCCCTGTTAATTTCAGATAAACCATTAGCTTGTGTTTACCTGGATCACTGGGGTCCCTTGCAAAGGGATGGTAACTATAAATATATCATGTTCGCAGTGGATTCATGCTCAAGGTTCCTTTGGATATGGCCTCAGCACTTGGCTGACGCTCGAACTGTTATAAAAGACTTGCGAGTCTTTATCGGCACATACGCAATTGGGACACTACATTCAGACGAGGGTCCTGCGTTTAGCTCTCGGGCTTACAAAGAGGCCATGGCCAGTTTGGGCGTAGCATTGCAGTACTTCTCTCCATTCCGACCTGAGAGTAATTCCGTTGTGGAAAGAAAAAACCAGGACATAAAGCAGTCTATAACAGCTAGAGTATTAGGTTCGGGTGATGGGTGGGTCAAACATCCTAATGGGGTCCAACGCTCATTAAATAAGTTGCCAAGAAGTTCTCTGGGGGGGGGGGTCACGCCTTATGAGGTCCTATTTGGGACAAGAATGTGGGTGCCTGATCTCGAATGTAAAGGCACAGTGGTGCAAACTAAATCTTTTGATAGCAAAGATCGTTTGGAAATTTTACAGGATCTAAATGGACTAAGATCGAAACAAAGCAACGTGTTCCTGAAGCCAACCACCACTGGGGAAAAAACAGCCATCCCAGCAAGGCATGTCTGGATCCCAAAATTTGGAGATCTAGTCAGAGAGAAATTTGCGGACAAGAAGGAATTTGGGGCTTCTTACAGACAACCAATACCTGTCCTAGCCATCCACGGAACAAGAACAGTACTTCTGCCGCCCCTTGCTTAAAGAAAGGAGGAAAGATGTGTGTCAATCGACCACATCTAACCACACTATGTGGCCAATACTAAATAGTAGGCCTAGTGGACTCCGACCTAGTAGCAAACACACTCCTCTAGCTACTATCCAAGAGGTTCAGACTGAAAGACTCATCACCATTGATAATTCAGCAGTAGCAGATGAAGGACTAAGCAACCATGCTATGGAACACATCCCTCTTGAAACCAAAATAACAGTTCGTCAAGACACACCTGTCTACACCAATGTAACACGTGATCAACTGGTTCCAGCGATTTCAACGAATCCTGATGCAATTCCAACAATTGACCGAGCTGCTTCTGGCTACTTCATTAACTTTGATACATTTTCTGAGGATCCAAGTGAGCCTGAAACGACGCCAGCCCAAAAAACTTTCAAAGAACAAGTACAAGACTTTTTTTCATTTTCTGAAAGAGACTTAACTGGTTTCACCATGGATTGAACTATGGAATATTTCTGGAATACTTTTCTTTCTGCTTTGGCTTGCTTTAAGTAATGACTCTTACAGGGCTTGTGAATGGCCGACATATTCATTTGGGCACTGTAAGTAAAAATGTGAACTTACTTTTTAAAGCACACAAATCATCTCATCGTGAAGCAAGAGACTTGTCAGCAGTGAACATCACAGCCGTTCCTATACAAGATGGTATAGTTTGGGACAAAACCGATTATGATATATTCGGCCGTCGGAACGTTTGAAGATTCCACACTTATTTAAAGTTTCATTAAGTGACTTTATTACCTCTAGTACCTATTCTGATGATTGGGACATTGAGACTGTTAATAACATGATGTCTGATCTATAAAGGTCTGCTGCGTTCTCAAACAATTAAAATTTAGAGTGTTCATCAGACTACGAACCGCTTTATTGTTATAACCATCGAATGGTCATCGTTTCTTGAATAAATCTGCAACACCTAGAAATGTATTTATGTTTAACCATTGGGAACATTGTCCTACAACACCAACAGGTAGTTCAAAAACGTTTGCAAATAAGTTTCCATATTTTTCAGGATACAATCTATCTGAACCAGAAAACTTTTACTATAATAATTTAAACAAAACAGGACAGAAAAGTATGTTAAATAATACCAAACAGATTTATTCTGCAGCCTTTATTGGCCAACTGTCAAGACAAGGGTTTGACTTTTGGAAAGACACAATCAACCCAAAATCTGTCTGGGGTTCTAAAGATTGACAAGTACAAGGGATAGAAGCTTTGTTTAGAGCCTGTATCATCCCACAGCAAATAATGTTTTTGAATGACACTGTGCAACAAACGTCTTGCCTTGGATTAGCCAAGATCAAGGACATGAACACATCTTCTGTACCAACACCTGCAAGTAATAGCACTACACAGGGAGCGGTCACAGTAGACACAATTTTACAAAACAACAGATCAGACCCTGAATGGGGAAAATGGTTGTTCTGGCCCACAGACACAAACATCTGTCAAGAAAGATTCCTGAATAGAATACAGAGCTTTACTATTAATAGGTCAGACCCATATTATATTCAATGACAGCATCCAGTGGTAGTAACAACATACAGTGTAGGAAAATTATGCCTTGATTGGCTACAGACATCTACACTCGAAGATGTGAACCAACACATATCTTCACTTAAAGAAGGCGCAAACAACATAGCCCTGGGCGTGGTCCTCTTCTGGAAAGCCCAATGTCTCTGCCAGGGTGGCGCCTCCCACCCCGCCACGAGGCTGACACCATCCTCATTAGCGGAGTTGCCTGAGATCCTGTGCGCCTGCCATACCCCGAGCCGCTGGACCACGAACCCGTCAGGCCCGATCCTGCTCAGCCAGGCCACACTGATCAGCAGCCAGCACCGGCGTGTGCAAAGGAGGGCCCACCACTTGCCTGTGTAAGCTTCAAGCCCTAGGCCCGCGACCCTGCCAGCCTTTCAGACCATCACTGGCCTCCCGACGCTGGCACACATTACTCCTTCCTCGCTGACATATTCTACCATGGTCTTCTGTAGCCCAGTGGGTCCCATATGTGAAACTGTGTTGTGGCTCCTGAATGGCAGTAACCCCAAATCCGGGCCAGAGGCCACAGCACCAGTATCCCTTCGATCCGTTAGGCATAGTTCCATATGGGCATCTTACGACACGTGCTGTCAAAAACCCTGTTCAACACCAGCCGGCGACACGTGCTATCACAAACCCTGTTCAATGCCAGCCAGCGACACATGAATGAGGGGCAAGAACTACCCTGCGGACCAGTAGGTATCACATCCAGCACCTTGTTGTGAATAACGGAGCCCACACCAGTGTTCGCACGGAGAGGAGTAAGAGGAAGATGCAGCTCAGTCCGGACAAAAGCCGGGTCACAGTCACGGAGGTGACCGAACACGTGGTGCCACTGAACCTGAACTACGTAGGCCGGTGGGGTCACCAACCTATGCCGGCGACACTCGGTGAATGGCCCATGCTGCCCGCTGCCTCAGCCCTACACTGCTCTCGGCCTAGGTTGCGCTCGAGTAGGTCACAGATTTGGAACTGAACATCGAGTATGCAAAGGCAGATTACATATAATTGCACGCAAGAGGTGTGAGAGGTTGATGCCTTGCATCTTGACGGAGAGAAAAGGATCATTGTTACGGAGGTGTTCGTACACTACCGACAACTGCCCTGGTGCACTAGCACTGTCTATCGCGAACCAATGACACATGGCTGTGCGCACTGCTGACCGCTGCCTACGGCCGACACTGCGGTCCAGTAGGTCACAGAGTCATGATTTTGCAATGGCAGAGTTCATATCAGTGTACCGGCATCATCGCAGACTGTATCCCAACTCTGCCCCGGTGCCACTAAGTCTGTTCTTCGACATTCATGGACACTCTCGGGTCAAACTTTAGTGTCTATGGACTAGGGGGCAGTTTGCATCCTCATAAGGCTGATACCAAATTGGTGGTGTCAACAAGACTGTTGCATTCCACTCCTCCATTTGCTGCTTCCGGATAAAATCAAACCTTTCGGTCTCATGCCCTGGAGGACACCTTCCACTGTCCTCAAATCCCTCTGCAACTTACACCTCGGACATTGATGGTGACCCGTTCAGGTCGCATGGCCCATCTGACTGCACCACAATGTCACCGCCCCGTGGCTGGGTGCCTGTGCCGGACACAGTGCTTCCGGGGCCACTAACTCTGTGCTGGTACGGTCCGGGACCCCTTCTCCGGGGACATTGGATGGCCCCTGAGGCAAAGGCCTTTGGGTCATCAATGCCATTTCTCTGTGGCCTTGCGCTGTACGCAGCCTCCAGGCCCAAATCCTTCCCACCAGGGCTCACACACCAAAGCGAGCCAAGACTGGCCCGGACACCACATCACAGCAGGAGGCACGCACCACCACCGCAAGGACCAACTCCAACCGTCATCTGCCAGAGTTGAAACAGTGGTCCTAACAAACTTACAGAGTTGCTCAGACCTGTCATGGATGCCATCATTGGCCTGATACCCTGCTCAGCACTCCAGGCGCCAGTGACTCAGGGCACCACAGACCATGGTCCGTTGCTGTGTTTTGTGCTGTGGAGCGGCTGCTCAGCTATGTCACCTCAAACAGTGTGGTGGCCCTGAGCGGTTGATGGTGAAGATGATGCAGGTCTAACACACCCCACTGCATCTGCATCAGGAATATGTCGAAGTGACACAATCTGAGACTTATTCTTCACATGAGCACGCTCATCTCTAGTGTCCCAACCCCAGTGCACTGCAACTCACTGACAATTCTGTTTGCATGTTGACTGTCCTCTGGACTTTCACCGGCTCACTCTATGTTGCTCAGCAGTTGACTTTGTAATGCATGTGTTTTCTGTTTCCGTTGCACTGGTGTCCGATATTCAAGTGGTTGCCAGCACCAGACATTCCGTGCACAATGGTTTACACTAACTCCACACACATCCAACACAGACGTCACTGTACATGTGGCCCTGCCAATAAAGGGGCAGGGCGCATGTGTCCGTAGCCAGTACAACATGATATCTGTGTGTGTCCCTGTGGTCTTGTAGTATGCATGAGGGCCCTGGGCCCTACAATATTACATTGTGCTGTGTACATCGGATGCAGACTTGTCAGCGCAGGCAGCGGGTTGGAGCTTGGACATGTAGCTTAGTCGTCACCCACTCAATTCGTAAGTGGAGTGGCCAGGGCCGTCTTACGCAGAGCCAACATAGGTGTGTGACTGCTATTTGAGCGCCCCTGGGAGTGGTACTGTGCTGTGAATGTGCATCTGCATGTGTTTCTATGGCAGTGTGGGTCTCCTTAGTGGGGTGTGGGTGGGCCCTGAAGGGTGATAGACCCCTACATATGTGTCGTGGTTCTCATTCCATGCGTTCTGCCCCACCCACACCTGTTGGGCCACCTCCTTTTTGCGTGCTGACACGTGGCATTGGGGTGCCATGTGTGGCTGGGTGAAGTGTGGTGAGCCAGCTGTGCTTGTGGGCGCTTCCTGCTGTGTGGTCTGTTCCCGCCTGAGTAGCTTGGCTGGCCGGTTCCTGGTGGGGGGGTTGCGTGAGATATCCATGAGCTATTGTAGGTCATCGGTGTCGGCGGTGTGGCGATCCTCTCCAGCATCACTGATGTGTTGTATTCTGTGCTCTGCTGAAGGTGTTGTGTGCCCCTCTGCGATGTGAAGGGGAGGTGAGTGTTGACTTTGTGTTGACATATATGTTGGGGCATTTTTCTGGTTTGCATGCAGATTGTATGGCAATGAACATTGTGACTGTTTAGGGGGTCGTACGCGTACATCTCCATTTCACTGTTTCCGTCTCTGTCAGATGCAGTGGGCTTGTTTCTGTGCATGTGCTACGCCTCTTTGTGCATGTATGCCATTGTGCCCATCTCCCCCAGTCCCTGTTCGTTGCACTCCCTGTTGATGTTGTATCTGGTCCTCTCAAGCTGTGTCCGTACTCCCTACTCCATCTCCACACTGATGACTGTGTGGCCTGGGTTTCCTCCATCTCCTTCGGTGGCGCTGGACTGCCACCTCCTGTCACCGTTGCTGTCTTCCTGTTGGCGTGTTGCCTGGTTTAGGTAGTCACGTCTTGCCGGCGCCTATTGGCCTCCTGGATTGGCCTCCTCGGCACTCCGACTGCAATCCAGGTGGTCTGCTAGTGGGTCAGTTGCTGGTGGTTTTCTGTCACCTCCGTGACACTGGTCTTGTTTTCCTACAATCTTCACTCCATCTTCATCTCCCGCTTCTCCTTGGCCTTCCCCGACCCTGTTGTTCCTTGCTGGTGGTCTGTGGGGGTTGTGGGGTTCGAGTTGGCCTCTGTACTGGGTCAGGGTGCATTCATGCTGCTACGTGCTTTGGCTTGTTTCTGGTGTATTTTTTTCTGTGGTTTTTATGGTGCAATGTCCCACCAGATGCGTGGAATTTGCAGGCCTGTGGCTGGTTTTTGCTACTTTTTGTACCTTGTTAGCCTCATCGCATGTTTTTTTGCATTCGCGTATCGCATTTTTGGGGCGTGGCGTTGATTTTCATGCTGACATTTGGCGCATTGTCTGGTGTCTATCGCATGCTACCGCCTTGTTGTGAATTCCACGTTGACACAAGGTTATTGTCCTGCGATAGGCTGCGATGTTGAAAGTTGGTTTAATCTACTCTTGCAGTAGTTATCGCACGTTCTTGTGAATATACCCCTGAAATTCTGATGGATAATTCTAATCACAGATTCCTCACCCAGGCATCATACTAATTCTGGAAGATTTTAAACAGAAATGCTCCTGCATCAGTAGCGCCACCCCTGCATGCCAGCGTCAGTTCTTTTCTTTTCATGCCTTTGTGCATGGATTCGGAGCTCATTCTCAACTTTTTCCTCATCAGTTGACAAGTTTATGCTTTACAAAACTATTCTTTCAGTGTGCAAGGGAACTACGTCTGCTCGTAAAACTACAGAGTTTAAACCGTGTATGGACTGTCACAAAAAAATACCTTAAGACAGACCTCCACAAAGTGTCTCTGATTCAGCACATGACTCCAAGTCCTGTGAAGAGTGTGAATGTGAAGAAAAGGTGTACATTGATGAACACAAAAAAGAAGTCTTGGAAATCCTGTTCAAAGTTGAAGGGGCGGTGTTAGAAGGGGGCGGCCTCCGGGTGGGAGAAGTAGTTACTCCCAACCACACAGAGACCTCCCTCTTCCAGGACGTTGCCGAGCACTTGGAGACTGACTCTCAGAAGGGAGAGTCAGGCATTGATAGCTGCACACAGTAAGCTCCCACTATACCACAAAAGGACAACACACCAGGTAATTATAGGGATGAAAAGGGATTCTTTATGTAATATAGGTTATCCGGTTTACACAGTCCATGGGTACACTAGATCAGGAGGATGGGGGGAGGGCACTCTTCCAAGAGAGGACCAGGACACAGTTCGATTGGGGTATACGTGTGGGGGGCTTTCGCACTACTCACAGTCCACCGCAGGCGGGTTGGAGTCAGGAGTCCTCGAGCCCCCGTGGGGCATGCTGCTGGAAGGATGCGGGGCGTATCCGGCGTAGGGCTCTCAATCCTCGAGCCGCGGGATACGAGGGTGCCCCAGTACGGTGCGCTCCTGGTGTTTGGCTCGTGGGTCACAAGCCGGAACTGCAATTCTTGTAGGCGGGGGCGTGTCGCGAGTCCGCCTTGTACTCGCGTTCTGGATTGAAAAGCTTGTTGTGCACCAGCGACGCGGGTCTGGAGTACGCCTCGTACTCACGGGCTGATCTTGAGCAGTTTGTTGCGCACTGTCCGTGGTGTGCGCGTCGAGGAGGGGATGATAAGCTGGAGCCGCGACGAAGTCAGCAGGGCTCGTGGGGGTCTGGTTATGGGGTGTACTCGCAGTACAGTTCGAATGAGCAGCGACAGAGTCAGCAGGGCTCTCTAGATTTAAAAAGTCAACTCCCGCCAGTGGGGAAGGGGCCTCCAGTTATAGGGCTTCACCCCTTTGAAGTCCTTTGATCGGGCTGGGGGTTCTTTGATGCCCTCGCCCTGATGGTCTGGGTTTCCTGCCAGATGGCACCTGGCTTTTCTCACATTGGGGGCAGGATGCTCAGACAGCCAGCGGGGAGCGGGCCGGCCTCGGGGGAGACAGGACATTTGGCCGAAACTCCTCCACCTCCCTCACTTAGAGCCTGCATGATACGACAGGGCAAGATGTTACAGGCTCCCACGGTTCACATGGCCCGGAGTACGGGGGGTAGGGAGGCAGGGACCTTACAGGACAGTGCTTTTCCTACACTGAGGTGCGCTACAGGTCTTTGCTACAGGATAGGTTTCATGCGCCCGGGGGATGGGGCACTGGTCTGGAGGTACTGTTACCTCCCCGGGCCAGGGAAACCCATGAGGCCTGGGGTTAGCTTATTAGGAGAGGGCTTCGCACGGTGGTCTGGGGAAAGGAATGTAGAGAGACCCACGCCAAGGAGGCCAGGTCTAACATGCCCCCCCCAGCTGAAAGGCCGGGAGAACTACCCATCCCCTTGGGAGTTCTCTTCACTGAGGCAGAAAAACCTGGATAGACCATCCGCGTTGGCGTGGTCGGTACCAGGGTGGTGTTCTACGGTGAAATCCATCCCCTGGAAGGAGATGGACCACAGCAAAAGCTTTGGATTCTCTCCCCTCATCTGCATTAACCACCTGAGGGGCCTGTAGTCGGTCTGGTCCCGGAAGTGAGTTCCGAACAGGTAGGGCCTCAGTTTCTTCAGGGCCCAGACCACCGCAAAGGCTTCCCACTCGATGGTGCTCCACCTTTGTTCCCTGGGTAGTAACCTCCTGCTAATGAATGCTACTGACAGGGCTAGGCCCTACTCATTCAGCTGCAATAGAACTGCCCCTATGCCATGTTCTGAGGCGTCTGTCTGGACAACAAACTCCCGGGAGTAGTCAGGGGCCTGGAGCACTGGGGCTGTGCACATGGCTGTCTTCAAGGCGTCAAAGGCCTTCTGACAGGTGGGGGTCCAGTGCACTCTCTTAGGCTGTCTCTTGGAGGTCAATTCCGTCAGTGGGCCCACCATGCCGTCGTACCCCTTGATGAATCTCCGGTAGTAACTGGTGAGGCCTAGGAAGGTCCTCACGTCTGTGTGGGTCGTGGGAGGGTTCCAAGCCAGGATGGCGTCGAATTTGGGTTGGAGGGGCGCAACCTGGCCGCTCCCTACCTGGTGCCCTAGGTAGACGACGGACCCTTGCCCAATCTGGCACTTACTGGCCTTGATGGTGAGTCCGGCCCGGACCAAGGCCATCAACACCTCCCAGAGGTGTTGCAAGTGTTCTCTCCAGTCGGTGCGGAACACAGTAATGTCATCCAGGTATGCAGTGCTGAATCCTTCCAACCCCACCAGTACCCGGTTGACCAGTCTCTGGAAGGTGACTGGGGCGTTCTTCATCCCGAAGGGCATCACCTGGAACTGGTAGTGCCCATCGGGGGTGGAGAAGGCCTACCTCTCCTTTGTCCTCTCTGTGAGGGCGATATGCCAGTACCCCGAGGTCAGGTCGAAGGTGCTGAGGTAGAGTGCAGACCCAATACGGCCAATGAGTTCATCTGCTCGGGGGATGGGGTGCGCATCTGTTCGGGGGACCGCATTGAGTCCATGGTAATCCACGCAGAACCTCAGGTCGGGGGTGGTACCAGGCGCGGCCGCCTTTGGGACTAGGACCACTGGGCTGGCCCAAGGGCTGTCAGAGGACTCTATTACCCCCAGGGCAAACATTTTGGAGACTTCCTCCTTTACACAGGACCAAACTCTGCCTGGGACGCAGTAGGCTTTGTGTCGCACAGGGGGGCTGTCCCCAGTGTCTACATTGTGGACACACCAATCGGTGACACTGGGGATCAGGGAAAATAGGTCAGCGAACTGTCTTAATAACTGGTGACAGTCTTTGTGCTGTTCCGGAGTCAGGGAGGGGGAGAGAACTACCCCTCTCATGGACCATTCCTTTTTTGCGCACACAGGAGATCATGTAGAAACTCCGTTTCGTCTTCCACTCCATCATCGGTGGCGAGGAGTATGCTCACCTCAGATCGCACAAAGTAGGGGTTGAGGCGGTTCACATTGAGGACCCTTAAAGGGTTCCTTGGGGACTGGACATCCACTAGGTAGGTGACCTGGCTCTTGCGTTCCACCACCTTGAAGGGACCGGTCCATTTGTCCTGGAGAGCGCAAGGTTCCACTGGGGCCATCACCCACACCTGCTGACCAGGCTGAAACTCTACCAGAGTAGCATTCTGGTCATACCAGCGTTTTATTTCTTCCTGGCTAGCCTCTAGGTTGGGCTCCGCGAGTTCCCTGAATTTCTGAGTCTGATTACTTAGGGCCAGGATGTATCGGAATACGTCCTGGGGAGGATTCCGGTGGGCTGTCTCCCAGCACTCCTTGACCAGGCTGAGTGGTCCTCGGACGGGGTGTCCATAGAACAGCTCAAAAGGGCTGAACCCCAAGGACTTCTGGGGAACTTCCCGGTAGGCGAACAGGAGGCAGGGCAGGAAGATGTCCCACTTACACCTCAGGGGCTCTTTGAGGCCCATGATCATTCCCTTGAGGGTCCGGTTAAACCTTTCAACCAGGCCATTGCCTTGGGGGTGGTACGGGGTGGTGAATTTGTAAGTAACCCCACATTCCTGCCACTGCGACTTCATGTATTTGGAAATGAAGTTGGTCCCCCTGTCGCTCACCACCTCGAGGGGGAATCCCACCCGGGAGAATATCCTCATTAGGGCCCGCCCCACTACGGGGGCTGTCACTGTTTGGAGGGGGTGGCTTTGGGGTACCTAGTGGCGTGGTCCACCAGGACTAAGATGAATCGGTGGCCCAGGGCGGTCCAGGGATCCAGCTGCCCCACAATGTTGATCCCCACCCGCTCAAATGGGGTACTGACCACCGGGAAGGGTTGGAGGGGAGCCTTGCGCCTTCCCCCACTCTTCCCACTTGCCTGGCAAGTCGGGCAGGATCTGCAATGATCCTCTACGTTGTGGCGCATCCTGGGCCAATAGAAATAGGTGACAAGCCGTTGGTAGGTCTTATCCTGTCCCAGGTGTCCCGCTAAGGGCACGTGATGAGCCAGGCCCAGTAGAAACTCTCGGAAGCGTAGGGGCACCACCAGCACCCGGGCTGAACCTAGCTCCGCAGACTTTGGCTCGCTATATAAGAGGCCATTCTCCCAGTAGATCCAGTGGGTCCCGGACTGGTCGCCGGCCGTCTGGGCGGCGGCCTGCTGTCGTGCACCTATGAGGGAGGGGCAGGTGGTCTGTTCCTGGCAGAACTCTTCCGGGGAAGGTCCACCCTCGTGTCGCAACTGGGCCAGTCCAGGTAGGTCATCTAGTTCCGTGATCTGGTCCTGGGTAAGGCTCAGGGCATCCCCCTCAGGGTTTGCCTCCTCCTGAGAGGCAAAACTGGGGAGGTCCGGCCTCCCAGGCTCCCCCTCTCCCCCTCTAGGATGGGAATCTGGGCCACACTCTCCAGCTCTACCTCCTGTTGAGCACCCATCTTTGCGGCAATGGACCGCGTGGTGGCGCACACCCACTCGGGCAGTCCCAGCATGCCCAGGTGAGCCTTCCGCTCCACCTGTGCCCACGGCGAAATCTCCAGATCGTTGCCCAGTAAACAATCTACCGGCATGGCGGTCGGACAGCGACTTGCAAGGTGCCTGAGACTCACCCCCACTCAAAGGGGATCTGGGCCATTTTGCAGAGACTCTCAGAGTTGTCTGCTGAGATGACGGGACAGAAGACGTGGGGTACTATTTGCTCCTCCAAAACCAGGTGACAGCGGACAGCCGTGACACTCGCCCCGGTGTCACGGAGGGCCCCTACCCGGTGCCCATTGATGGTCACCCACTGCCGGTACTTCTTAGTGTTGGCCGGTAGTGGGGCCCCGGGGACCATTTCTCTATGTCCTAGGGAGACCAGAGACATGGCTACGGGCTCCCATTCTTCGGTATCCTCTAACTCCTCCCCTAGGGCAACAGTGGCTACCTGGCGGGTTGGGCGCCAAAGGTGACTGGCTTTTTGTTCAGGGGACACTGGGGGTCACTGGTGTAGTGGCCTGGTTGTTGGCATTTGTAACAAGCCATGGCGTTCCTCAGGCCCGGTCGGCCTTGGGGGGCCCCGGGACTGGTTACTCGGGGAGATTGTGGGTTTGGATGCTGGTTAACCTTGGGGACTATGCTGGGGCCAGGGCTGGGATTCCCGCTGCCTACCCTGGCCTCCTCCCCCTTGCTGTAGGGGACCCTGCCCATTCCTGGTATAGTCTCCCCCGGGGCCCCTGGGGACCCGGGTGCTCACCCAGCGGTCTGCCTCTACAGCAAGCCTTCTAGGGTCCGTGAGCTCGAGTAGGTGCTGGCGCAGTTCTACAAAGCAATTTAAGGACAAGTACTCCCAGGCTATCAAATCAAATAAATCTTCAAAAGTGGTGACCTTACTGCCCTTGATCCACCCTTCTAAGGCTCTACTGTAAAAGTTGACATACTCTACTCAGGTGGTACCCGGGAGCTTCTTGCAATCTCTGAATCGCTGCCTGTACATCTCTGAGGTGAGCCCATATCTAGCTAACAGGGCCTCCTTCATGTGGCTGTAGGAATTCAGTACTGTGAAGGGTAGTTCCAGCAAGGTATCCCTCCACTCACTCAGGAACCGCCCACACAACCCGGCCCCCCAATCCTTTATGCGAGGTCATAGCTACCTCATAGGCTTTGAACCACTGTCGGATGTCGTCATTCCTATAGTATTCCTTTACCACGTCTTTGGGAATGTGTACCTTGGCTTCTACAGGGGGAGGGGCCTCTCGGTTCCCCGGGAGTCCGGCTTCCTCATTCCTAGCCTTGAGCTCAAGCTCCCTCAAGCTCCGTTCATGTTCTAACTGGAGTTTCCTGCCCTCATGCTCCCGCTGTAGCTTTTTCTCTTCCAACTCCCCTTGCAACCTTAATTCTTCCATAGCTAACTTCCTCTCTGCTAGCTTCAATTCCCCTTCTATTTTGAGCTTAGCCAGTTCTAAATCGTGGGCTCTGCTCTTCTCTCAGTCCGCCAGCTCTTCTGGGGACAGACCTCTTTCTGACGTGCTGCTACGCGTAGGGGAGACTGCTCCCTCTCTCTCAGTGACCCCGGGTTCGTTCTGCTACCCATCCCCTACGCCGTTCCCTTCTCCCTGGGGGAAAGGGGCCCTGGACTCTACCCAGGCCCTCAGGGCTTTTTGGAAATCTTCCTTGGTGCTTAGGCCAGTGGTAGGGATCTGTAAGTCTTTACAAAATTGTTTTAGCTCCCTATTGGTGTAACTTTCTAGTTGGTCTTCCTGGAAGGTCGGGTTCCCGTTGGGCCCAGTAAGACTCATGGTCGTCGGGGGGTAAGGCTCTTCATTAATTAGTTCTGGGGATATTTGGATCAAAAAGGCTTAGCTTCACCACCTCAGGGCTACGTTTAGGGTTTGACCTCGCTAGGTATCAAGTCGGTAACTCACTGTGCATCAACCAAAAATGCTGGTTTGTATCTTTTCCGTTGCTTCCAGTGTTAGAAGGGGGCGGCCTCCGGGCGGTAGAAGTAGTTACTCCCAACCACATAGAGACCTCCCTCTCCCAGGACGTCGCCGAGCACTTGGAGTCTGACTCTCAGATGGGAGAGTCAGGCATTGATAGCTGCACACAGTAAGCTCCCACTATACTACAAAAGGACAACACACCAGGTAATTATAGGGATGAAAAATTATTCTTTATGTAATATAGGTTATCCGGTTTACACAGTCCATGGGTACACTAGATCAGGAGGACGGGGGGAGGTCACTCTTCCAAGAGAGGACCAGGACACAGTTCGATTGGGGTATACGTGTGGGGGGCTTTCGCAGTACTCACAGTCCACCGCGGGCGGGTTGGAGTCACGAGTCCTCGAGCCCCCGTGGTGCGTGCTGCTGGAAGGATGCGGGGCGTATCCGGTGTACGGCTCTCAATCCTCGAGCCGTGGGATACGAGGGTGCCCCAGTACGGTGCGCTCCTGGTGTTTGGCTCGTGGGTCACAAGCCGGAATTGCAATTCTTGTGGGCGGGGGCATGTCGCTAGTCCGCCTTGTACTCGCGTTCCGGATTGAAAAGCTTGTTGCGCACCAGCGGTGCGGGTCTGGAGTACGCCTCGTACTCACGGGCTGATCTTGAGCAGTTTGTTGAGCACCAGCAGTGCGGGTCCGGAGTACGCCCCGTACACACAGGATAATCTTGAGCAGTTCGTTGCGCACCATCAGTGCGGGTCCGGAGTACGCCTCGTACTCACAGGCTGATCTTGAGCAGTTCGCTGCGCACCAGCGGTGCAGGTCCGGAGTACGCCTCGTACTCACAGGCTGATCTTGAACAGTTCGTTGCGCACCAGCAATGCGGGTCCGGAATACGCCTCGTACTCACAGGCTGATCTTGAACAGTTTGTTGCGCACCAGCAGTGTGGGTCCGGAGTACGAATCGTACTCACAGGCTAATCTTGAGTAGTTCGTTGCGCACCAGCAAAGCGGGTCCGGAGTACGCCTCGTACTCACAGGCTGATCTTGAAGAGTTCATGGCGCACCAGCGGTGCGGGCAGGAGTGCGCTTCGCACATGCGGTTGTGACCATAAGTCTGCAAGGCAAGGTGCACCGTCCATGGTGTGCGCGTCGAGGAGGGGATGATAAGCTGGAGTCGTGACGAAGTCAGCAGGGCTCGTGGGGGTCTGGTTATGGGGTGTACTCGCAGTAGAGTTCGAAGGAGCAGCGACAGAGTCAGCAGGGCTCTCTAGATTCAAAAAGTAAACCCCCGCCAGTGGGGAAGGGGCCTCCAGTTATAGGGCTTCACCCCTTTGAAGTCCTTTGATCAAGCTGGGGGTTCTTTGATGGCCTCGCCCTGATGGTCCGGGTTCCCTGCCAGATGGCACCTGGCTTTTCTCACGTTGGGGGCAGGATGCTCAGACAGCCAGCAGGGAGCAGTGCCGGCCTTGGGGGAGACAGGACATTTGGCCGAAACTCCGCCACCCCCCTCACTTAGCACCTGCATGATACGACAGGGCAAGATGTTACAGGCTCCCACGGTTCATATGGCCCGGAGTACGGGGGGTAGGGTGGCAGGGACCTTACAGGACGGTGCTTTCCCTACACTGGGGGCGCTACAGGTCTTTGCTATGGGATAGGTTCCAAGCGCCCGGGGATGGGGCACTGGTCTGGAGGTACTGTTACCTCCCCGGGGCCGGGGGAATGCGTGAGGCCGGGGGTTAGCTTATTAGGAGGGGGCTTCGCACGGTGGTCTGGGGAAGGAATGTAGGGAGACCCACGCCAAGTAGGCCAGGTGTAACAGGCAGCCTCTTTCCTGCTGATGAGGCTGCTCCTGTGGCATGTCCTCTTTGTGGCCCAAATTTTCCAATAAGAGAAGCACAAGAAGCCCAACTTGACGTTGTCCCAGTCATGCCCGTCTCAGTGTGAAAATTTGTAAAAATTGTCAGGCCCTCGCGGTCTTGCTCCTATCCCCGCTGAGGAGTGGATTCCGTAACTGATCCCCATGCACCCCAAGTTTCTGGGTCCATCAGCAATGTTGCAACAGAATTAAGCGTTTAGCAAGGCAGCGTTGCACATTTTTGGCTTTCATTCCGACTCGTTCAGACATGCTTTTGAGCCCCTGCTATCTGTGAAGTGAGTTTACCGCCAGGAGGTCCACCCTTGGAAACTCCTGATGTTCATGAACGCACTTCAGGTGTGCTCTGACACCAGAGGAAACTTTCAAACAGCACCAAAATCCACATCAGTCCCCTTGGCATTGACGCTGAAATCAATGCCACCAGAGGAAGATACTGTTTCGATAGGCCTATCTGAGCCAAATTCATCTTGGCCGTCACTGAGGTCGTGTCTCAAAGACGTACTAATGCATCCAGCCCCAGTCGACAGAACCATGCCTTTGCCTCAGATCCGCACCCCATTACTCTAACAACTTTTTGGTTCGGACTCTGTTCAGAGTCAATCAGACTTTGGAGATGATGTGGGAGATGAGGGGGGTTATGTTCCCTGACAGGTGAGTCCTTCAGATCATTCAACAAAGCTATATGTTACCATTCCTTTTAGACCTACCAGACCTCCCTCCAATGTCAGAGTATATTTCAGAATGGCACCAGTCCATTTTGCATCATGAAGTGCAGACCTTTTCGGCCAAAGGAGCTGTAGAGAGGGTCCTGGCCCAGGAAATAGGGACTGGCTATTACTCCTGCAAATTCCTCATGCCAAGGAAGCATGAAGGCCTTTGTCCCATCTTAGATCTCTGCTCTCTGAATGCTTTCTTACGGAAGGACAATTTCAGGCTGCCTACGCTAGTTCAGTTCCTTCTACCCTGGATCCAGGTGACTGGATGGTGGCTTTGGACCTAGAGGATGCCTACTTTCCGTTACCCATCTTGCAGTCCCACAGTTGCTACCTGCTGTTCAGGAGTATTTCCAATGTGCAGTGCTCCCCTTGGCCTTACCAGTGTCCCTCAGGTGTTCACGAAATTGTGGTGTGGACATAGCGCATTTTTTGAGGTCGGGCTTCCTAGTTTTCCTCTAGTTCGACAACAGGTCGATGAAGGAGGGCTCACCATAGTCAGGTGTAGACCACCTGCAGGCAACAAAGAACCTCATGACATCATTGGTGCTCACTATCAATGTGCCAAAGCCATATCTGACTCTTCTCCTTTCATTGGAGCCAACCAGGATATATGCAGTTTTGAGCCTTCCCTTCAACACAATGAATCCAGGATATTTGGGCTATGATCTTGATATTTCAGCCTCAGTCCTGGGTCTTAGTGAGAATGTCTCTGAAGATTCTGCCTCTTTGCATTCTGCATCCTGTTCATCGACGATGGCAGGTGGCATGTGGAGGCTCTGCAGTGGAACCTGAAGTCTGAGTGGGGCAGCACCAAGAAAGCCTGTAGAATTCCGTTCAGGTTTCAGAGGAGACTGAAAGTAACTTGCAGTGGTGGCTCAAAAGCAATTGGACCAGTGAATGGCCCCTCACCCTGCCTCACCCTTAATTAATAGTGGTGACAAATGGATCCCTACTTGGATGGGGAGCTCATCTGGGAGAGGTGGAGATCTGAAGACTCTGGTCTCTGGTGCAGAACGGTCTCCACATCAACTCATTTGAGTGGCAGATGATTCACCTGCTGCTAAAAGCCTTCCTACTTTCCATCAAAGGGAGGTTGGCTCAGGTTCTTACAGACAACATCACCGCTGTGTGGTCCTGCAACTAGCAGTGCAGGCTGGGATCCTAGGTCCTATGCTGAGAGGCACTTTGACTGCTGGGCTGGTTGGAGCATCAGGGCATTTCCCTGGGCGTGAACCACCTAGCAGGATCTTTGAATGCCAGGGCGGACAAACTCAGCTGGTGGCTCCTGGTAGATCACACGTGTTGGTTACACCCTGGGATGGCACAGGGTACATTCCAGCAATAAGGAGAAGCCAGGCTTGATCTGTTTGCCACAGCCGAAAATGTGCAGGGTCAAAAAGGTTTGTGTGCTGGAGTTTCCAAGAAGGCTCTCTCTTAGAGACACATTAAGGATAGAGTTGAGCACATGATTCCTGCACGCCTTTCTGCCTCTGTCTCTCCTGCTCAGACTTCTGAAAAAAATCAAGAGCGACTGGGCCAAAGTCATCCTAGTGGCTCTAGATTGGGCAAGGAGAGTGTACTAACTGGAACTTGTGGGCATGAGCATCTGTCCGCTGATCAGGTTACCACTTTGAGAGAATCTCCTCTCACTGAGGCAGGGCAAGTTCCTGCACCCTAATCTGCGCAACCTGCATCTCTACGCGTGGTAATTGAACAACAATAGTTGAATGCGTTTGATCTTTTTCCTGAAGTTGTAGATGTCAATCTGGCTACCAAGCGTCCTACAATATCTATCTATGTAGGATGCTGAGAAAACTTTGTAGCTTGGTGTGACGCCTCCCGCTACACTGACAGGTTACAGGCAGCCGCTGCAGGTAGGAGCGGTGGGGCCATGTGAGGGTGGATTTCGAGAGACGACCATGAGGGAAAAGTATTTTGTTTAATTTTCCCTCATGGTTGTCTCTTGAACCCCCCCCTCCGACCCGGCCACCGCCGCCCCACCGATGTTACCTGCAGCAGCTGGTGACAGGTCAAACTGTTGGTTGTCGTATTGTTTATTTTATTTGCGGGCCAGCTAGGACTTGCTTTCCACCTTTTCACTTTTATTGGACAATTTTCCCGTGTTCAAATCATCTGTTGTGATGAAGCTTCTAAAAGGTTTGACTCATTTGTTTCTGCCAAACTCCTTTGAGATGCCATAGTGGGATCTTGATTTGGTTCCCACTTTTGCCATGGAGCTTCACTTTGTATGATGCTTCGGTGGCCCAGGCCTCTCAATCATATCTACGAGGCAACGCAAAGTCACCCTGAGTGGCTTTGCATGACCTCATAGATATGGAGTTTCCTCACTCTACCTCAAGGAAGCATTCCATTGGTTTTGTGATGGGTTTCCCATGCACCGCCCATGGGTTTTGGCACATTCCCATATTTACAAGGATCAGTAAACCTAAGAAGGCGTCAAAACTGTGCGCATCCCCAGATGAGGCATAACAAGGAGAAATACGTTTAATTTCTCGTCGTTTATTCCTCTTTCTATGTGTGATACATTCAGCAGCACACATAGAAAGAGGAAAATGCCTCCAATAATTGTTTTTCATGCAGGAAGGTGTCCATTCCTGCACAAATACAATCGTGCCAACAACTCTCAAAAATAGACAGCGATTCTTGGGATTTTCTGCCAATAATCTGGAAAACGCAGTTCCGTGACCCCTAACTACTTTGCTGAGAAGCGCCTGATAGGTTGGCAAAAGGGGTGACTCCTTCCTTGCAAGAAAGATTGTAAAAATGACAGTTTTGTTTTCTTCTTCAACGTTGGATCTTTCATAGATTCCACATTTGAATTATACCCTGTAGTCATGTTTGGAATCTTCTGTAGCTATGTTAAAAAGCAGTGACCTCATTCTGTTATCTTTGCACTAGCAAAGGAAAAGGAGAAGGTTTGATCTCAATTCCTCAGAGAGGCTTCCATAGCCTTAGACTTTATACCTCATGTCAGTGAGTGGAGGAAATCTAAGCAGCTTTGACCTGAAGACGCATTTCAACATTTCTGTCAGATAACACTTATACTTTTTCTCTGTTATTTCCTCGATTGGGGCTTTCTCTTTTCCCTCCAGCAGGTTAGAAACACATTGCTTATATTTGTTTCTTTTTTTAGGAGACTGGTCCTGTAGATATATCTTCCCTATCATGACTGAAATAAATTAAATTCCGGAGAAATAACTCTTTAAATTTGTCAAACCTGTGGGATGAATATATGTATCCGACCGACATTTAGACTGTGTTCATTGCCTTCATCCTCAACATAAACGACAGAAATCTGAAATTGGCAAAAGTTTTCATTGAAAAGGCTCCAAGATCGCGGAAGGATACTTTGCTTAGCTTTAAAGATTTCAAGGATATGTTTGTAGTGAGCCTCCACCTATTAAAAAGTGGAAGACTTTGGTATTGATCCCAGCTGAGGAAAAGTAGGGTAAGTTGTCCAGCTCTGAAGACATGATTAGTGTAACACTTATATTCTCTGTGGCTCTGTGGCTGCCAGAGATAATAATAAAGAATATGGATGCAAGAAGCTGCTGTACCAGCAAAGATTTAAGGCATCTCGAAACAAGTAGAACAAAAGATGTTAGTATGATTCATTTGAAGAAGATAGTAAAAGAAATAGATATGTACTTTAAAAAAGGGAGTAGTATTCCTTTTAAAGTATTTGGATGTGTGTGTCTGATGAAAATGTCTATATGTCGAAACTAACCTAGGGGCATATTATCAAGACAGGCGATAAAATTATTGTTGTTTTAGCGGGAGAAAACTGCCACTAAAAAGGCGATAATGGGCTTGATAATATGCTCTATGGAATTCCAATTGAAGCCCATGTTAGATGTCCTTCACATCTAACATGGGCTTCAATTGGAATTCCATAGAGCATATTAACAACCCCATTATCGTCGTTTTAGCGGCAGTTTTCTGCCACTAAAGCGGCGATAATTGTATCACCTGTCTTGATAATATGCCCCCTATCTTTTAATTGTATACCCATAAAGTTTAACAAGCATGGAATTTCATGAATACACTGTAAAATTGCCAATTTTATATGGACCTCTAAAGGTTATTGACTGTCTTGGAAAAAATTATGAAATGCCTTAATAACAAAGAATTTACCTGAAATTCCGTCCTGTTGTTGGGTTTTTGCAATTGAAAAATTGTAGACTCTTATTTGCCTATCCAGGAAGCTCAAAACGTGGAGTGGTACTGCAGGAGACATTGGTAAATATATGTAGAGATTTTTTTAATATAAATTTGCTTCACTAAAATACTTTTAAATACATTGAAATCACTGCATATGGCTACAAATCGCTGGTATGAAGTCAGGAGGCTTCCTAAAATACACTACATAGTGCATTAGTCCTATTACAGTTCCCTGTGAACACCTAGATTACTGCAAGATTATAGAAAGATCAACTGAGTATTCCGTTAAGAGAAGCAGGAGTAGAGAGATGGGGTTCAATAAATTGACAAATAAGAACTGCTAACCTGGTATCTACTGACAGAAAGAGTGGATGGCACCCTATCAGGTTTTTAATTTGTACAGTTGTTATTATGCTTTGCAAATCAAAAGTGAATTATAACCTGTCTCCATGCCTTCAGAAGCTAGCAGAGGATCGGAAAAATCAAGTTAAGTCCATCCATTAGGATGACCTTGGAGCCACCATGGCTATATTAATGCTTTATACGATGCTGTAAATAGTAGGGTAAATAGTAGTTTTTGAAAAATGGAAATGAAAAATAGAGTTGTCTTATGAAGATCTTGCTGTTTTAGAAGTGCGCTATTCCATCCAGAAGTAAAAGTTAGGGTTCTAGAAATGCCTTTCATGTCAATGTTGGTAAGGAACTTTAAGCCATTAAAACAGACGCAAAGGGGCAGCTCAGCTCAGCAACCAAAGTTGAAGAAGGAGCAAGCAGGACATGGCCATACCACTAAGATATGATGCTGTTGATGTCATCCGCAACACCGGACACAAACATGCTGTCTACCCCCCCCCCCCCCACACACACAGACACACCTTTGCACCATAGTGAAAAAGTATCTGCTTGATGTCTACCATAGGTTTTGTACTGGAAGGCTGCCTCTTCAGTACAAAGTACTATCCAACATGCTTTTATTTCCCCACACTTTTTGAACCTTTGAATATGGGCTGCACTATACAGCACACAAAGTTTGAAATCCTGTCTTTGCATAGTATTTTGTAGCGAAGGTGTAGCCTTCCAATACAAATCCTATGGTAGACATCAGGCAGAGAACTATGCACCTGTTAATCCTCATTGCTGTATCTCCACTCATCCTTTTCCTCCTTTGTCTCCACTACTGTCTATAAAAGTCCAGGGGCATATTATCAACGATGGTGTTAAAAATTATCGCCGGTTTAGTGGCAGAAAACTGCTGCTAAAGCGGCCATAATGGGCTTGATAATATTCCCTTGTGAATTTCAATAGAAGTCCATGTTCTGGTGAGGACTAAAGGTTGGATATCGAAATATTGAATACAGAAACATCATGCTACCAAAATATAATGGTCAAAATGTTAAAGGACAAAAAATCAAGAAGGTAAATGCCTTTCTTCTTTCTTTCTTTTGAATGTTAAGGGCGACAGGCACTCTGCTTTTTCAATGGGCAGTTTGAAGCCTAGTAGGCAGGGCAGCGGGGTGGGGGGAGTTGGGGAGGGAAGTTTGGTTCGTCAGTTAGGCGTATAGTTTATGGCATCAATGTGTTGCATGGTTTAAACATGCTCTATACAGGGGACTGTCAACTCTCTTTCGTACATGATGATGGGGGGTAGAGAACTAAAGGTTTTAAGTTGGAATGTGAATGGGTTGGGGGACAGGATCAAACGTAGTGTGGTTCTTCAGTTTCTTAAACGTCAGGCGCCAGATGTGGTGTTGCTTCAGGAAACGCATCTAATTGGGAATACATGTAAGGCTATGCACAGAATGGGATACAAACTGTTGGCACACGCAGGATTTACGTCAGGCTCCAGGGGAGTGGGTATTTTAATGCGTAAAGCATTCCCTTTGACTATAGATTCCAAGTGGGAGGATGACAGGGGTAGGTATGTTGGCATAACAGGTCGATGGGAGCGGCAGGTTCTTACCCTCATGTCTGTCTATGTCCCCCCAGGTATGCAGTCCACTTCCTTTGCTGATCTGGGAAGGCTTCTGCTTGAGCTGCCGGCGGGTCTGTTAGTCATGGGAGGGAACCAAAGTATAGTCGAAAGCTTTGCGTCTTACTTTCAAACTGTTTACACCTCGGTCTCAGATCGGCCGGAGGAGGACTCGCACTTGTTGCTCAGGGACCTGCGACTCCCTTGTCTGTCTCAGGAGGATCGTAATTTGATGGATAGTGTCTTCACCACTGACGAAGTAGCCCAAGCTATTCGTTCTCTGAACTCAGGGAAGGCACTGGGACCAAACGGACTCCCGATTGAACTCTATAAACTCAGACCCAATCAGTTGGCACCCTACCTTAAAGATATGTTTAGCGAGGCCTGGCAGATGGGAATTTTGCCAAGGGATCAGAGAATCGCCTCAGTGGTGGTAATTCACAAGGCGGGTAAGCCCAAAACCGTTTGCGCATCCTATAGGCCAATTTCTTTGTTAAATGCGAAACCCAAAATTCTGGCCAAGCTCCTCTCCAATAGGATGGTGAAGGTAGTCAGCGGACTGATTCACCCTGATCAATCAGGTTTTCTTCCACGTAGAAACGCTGCCCTGAATCTACTTAGGCTGCATGGAGTAATAGCCAGAGCCCACGCACTGCAGGAATCAACGGTTATCGCTTCACTTGACGTGACTATGGCTTTCGATACAGTCGAGTGGCCCTACCTATGGGCGGTCTTAACTAAATTTGGATTTGGCCCTGAGTTCATAGAATGGGTGCGCCTGTTGTACTCTGAGCCGCTTGCCCAGGTAGTCGTTAATAATCGGGTCTCTGCACCCAGGGCCGGCCCTAGGCATGTGCAAACTGTGCACCTGCACAGGGCCGCCAAACCCCAGGGGCCGCCACGACGACCGACGGACGAGCCGAAATGAAACTGCGTGAAATGCAAGCAGAACATCTACTAGGTTGTAAATAGTGCCTGCAGTTCACGTACGGTGCACGACGTAGTACGTACCGCGTTTGTGGGTCCCGTGACTGTCCCAGGGCCGTCAATCTTGTAGCGTGCGAAAGCGCTACCAATGACGGCCCTGGGAACAATGTTTGGCCAGCCCTCGCGCCTAAATTGCAGTGCCAGGGAAAGGGCAACGATGTAGTCCCGGTACTCCGCCTTCTCTAAAATTAATGGGATAAGTGGCACGTCTTTCATCATCAGAGTTGACTGCAGCGTGGGGGCCCCCCCGCAGCACGCGCGTGACATATCTGAAGAAGCTGCCCAGCAGGAAGAGATGCAGGCATGCGGGGCACGGCGATACAGGTGCTGCGCTATGCTGCCCCCGCCTGCTCGTGTCCCTCCCTAGCGGAAGAGGTAATGAAGAGGTACTGAGGTAACAACAACAAAGAGGTTGAGACAGCAGCAACCCGCCCGCAGCTCCAGCCGAACCGCCATCTACCCAGCCCAGCGGGCAGCGACACCACGGTAGGGTCCTGGAGAGAGTCTTTTTATATAGCGCGAACTAGACCCGAAGGTAGTGGAGCGCTTTACATGATGAGCACCAGTCCAGTTAGGTTACACAAGGACACATTCTTTTTTACTGACATGGGGAGATAAACTGATTTGCGCAGAACCACAGGACGCTGAGGCTCAAACCTGGGTCCCCGCTCGGCAGATCTGGCCGTGAGGCGGCAGGCCTCATCCCATCCCCAGTCTCAAAGGGTGGGAAGCCGAAGAATACATCAGATAGAGTGTTTCTTTAGTTAGATGTTTTTTAAAACGCTGCCTTTCATCTTGTGGATCACTTTAGGCGCTGATAGTGGAGGTGTGAAAGGGATGAGGGAGAAAGGGGAGCAGGTGGCAAGAAAGATAGGGGGCGAGCAGAATACCCGGAAACTTTTGCGTGGGGGGGAAGAAGCGCTTCTGAGAGAGGAGGAAGTTCTGAAAGGGAGACAGGAAGGAGGAGGGAAGGCAAGACCTCCCGAGATGGAGAGAATGGCAGGAGACATGAAAGGAGAGAGAATGTAGGCGAGTGGAGGGCAAGGGATACGGAAGTAAGAGTAAAGAATGGATGGCAGGCAGTCACAACACCAACTGGGCAAAAGGAGCTTCAGCTCTAACTATTTCCCTCCTGCCCTGTGTCTTAGCCCAATGTTTAATGGACTGCACTAGAAATGGGGTCGCAATGAAAGATGACCATTTTGTGCCAGTAAAGTGGCAGGTTAGATCTACAGACTGAAGTTCAAATCCTGTTTACAAATGCGTATCTGGTGTATTGGTTGCGTGTGCAGGCACCACGCCTGTCCTGCCATTTATGCAGATACTTGTGCAGTGATTTGTGACACCTAGCTGATGCTCTTCAGTAAGTGGCATGGGTGTGGTCCATGCAAACCAGCATCCATTAGAGGCATGACTGACCAGGCATTCAACAACGCAAGCAGAGAATGTGTTAGGCAACAGCTACAGAATTTGGGGCTAGGGAACTAGGTGCGAGTCTCTGCATCGGCCTAGTATCCTGTGGTTCTGGACAAATCACTTAATCTTGCTGTGCCTAAAAAACGGATTTGTGCAATGTAACTTGTTAGGCATGATCCTGTCAAACTCTCATCTTCCGTTGTTGGAATAATAAACACTTATTATTGTGCAAGGCCATTCTGTTAAAAAAAACTGTCCAAGAGGTAAACTTGCAAATACATATTCTGCATAGGCTCTCTTTCTAGGGTGACTAGTTTGATTAGATGAGAGAGAAAGGTGTCTTGCAGTCTGGTGAAACTTTTCTCATAATGTGGAAATGGGGGGTGTTGGGCAGTGCCAGAAATGGAAAACATTTACTCCGGGTCTGGGAAGCCATAAATTGGGGTTCAAGGTCTGGCGGTGGAAAGGGGGGCGGGCTCACGAGAACAGAGTCTGACAGTCAATTTATAATTAAAAAAAAAACTCTACAGCAAAGAAATAGTTGAATAAGTACAAATGTGACTGCACACCTGTTCTCTGTGAATAACAAAGAGGCCATGTTTAGAAAAATACTTTATGGGTTGGGGCACCTGAGCCTGCAGAGATCTTGTGTGCCCAGCGATTTTCCAGGGCTAATAACAGTAAAATAACTCTGGTGGTTAATGCACTTGCTGAAGAGATATGTGTTTTGTCTCGTGCAGTTCTGAGTCATAGTAGCTTATACGTTTAACATGCCTACTGCAAATCAGGTTGTGAAGCCTGCAGATCATGTACTTTTATTTTATATTTCTAGGGAAGTGTGTAACTTTCTTTTGACACTGAGATGCTTTTGTACTTGGAGTTCATAAATTCCAATCCTTTGAATATTGCAGTGATCTATGAAGCTCCATCAAGGAGTTGCATGTAACCTGCAAGACAAGGGTTTAGAACCTTAATGTGTTTTTTCTCAATCTGTCATTACTCTAAGGTTGCTAAAAGGGTTCCTTTGGGTAGCAATAACGTCTTATTAGCATAGATACCCCCAACCACTCTGGTCCGTTCTAAATCCTGGAGGGGTGTATGCAGATGAATAGCAGGTTTCACCATAAGCTAGCATGGAGGGATTATGTGCCTGCTCCCCAGCACAGTGTATAACACGCAGGTGATAGATTTGAATGTTTTTGACCACCGTGTTGCTGCTGTTGTTGCAATAGGTCCTTCAGTTACCTGTTGGTCACAAAAATGAGGGTTCCTGCCATATAATGGTGAGATTAGTGAGTTATGTGCCAGCACCATAGAGCAGCATGTAAACTGCCAGGCATACGCTGGGAAACTCCATCTTAATATGCTTGTTCACGTGTGTATGTGTGAGGTGCCTGAATTGCTTTTGAGAAGAGAGTAAGACTGTTCCTTGTGTCACCCCAACTAATGGTTCTGTATTAAGATAGACAATAAAAAGGCCAAACTGCAAACTGGAGGAAAATAAAAATGTTTTATTAAAAGGTTTTAGACAAAAAAAACAGACATCATTCTTGTCCAGACATCACCAGCTTGAAGAAACAGAAGTACCACTAAGGTCACTGCAGTCTAGCAATCACATCAAACTATATTTAATAGCAGCCCGTCCCAACGTTGTCCGGGTATGAGTTGCTGCCGGCCAGTAGTATATTGTTTTGTAAGATTTCGTTTTGATAGCATTTCTTATCTGTGACAGGCCTGTGAAACGCTCCGATTCACAGTGCACTGCTGATGCACTTAAGAGTGCGCGTTCAGTAGTGTGTGAACTCGAGTTTCCCTACTTTATTTTTCCTTGCAAATATGAGAGTCGCATGTCTTCATTTTTTGTAATAACACAAGAGAACAGTGAATGTCCAATCTGTGGCCTATGGGAGTGTACAGGACTTTAGAGGAGCTCTTTCTTCAGTTCAGAAATTTCCTTCCATAAACATTTTTTTGTGCGCCCAGTCCCTCAGGTCGTGTGTCCCAATGCCCTCCTCCTCCTAAATTGTATCGTTCTGAGACGAATTCGGAAGGGTAGGAGCAGCCGCACAGGTACTGGTCAATCATCTAACGACTTTTCTGGACGTATTATTAGTAAAACACCTTCCTGAGCTCCGCCCCGTCCGGACCCCCTCTTCCGGGGCCCCCACCTACGCTCCCTGCACAGGGCCACCATGAGCCTAGAGCCGGCCCTGCTGCACCCTTCCGCCTTGGTATCGGCACTCGGCAGGGCTGCCCCCTTTGTCCCCTTCTTTTTTCGCTGGCATTGGAGCCTTTGGCGGCTTGGCTGTGTTGGGAACCGTCTATCCGAGGCATTCAGTGGTCTCACGATTGGGAGGACCGAGTATCCCTATATGCAGATGACATTCTGCTCTATTTAGCCTCTCCCCATAAGTCCCTAATTGTGGTGTGCCATGTCCTGGCCTCGTTTGGTAAGAACTCCGGGCTCTCCATTAATTGGGGTACATCTTTGCTATTTGTCCTCAGGAGAGATCCTCCGATTAGCCCTGTGCAATTGCCCCATCCGGATCTGCACTGAAGGGTTTAAATATTTGGGGATTTTCATCTCTCTTGATCCTGCTATCAGGTACGCCGAGAATCTCCTGCCGCCTTTGCAGAAGCTTAGGAGTGATATTGCCAACTGAAGGAAACTCCCGCTCTCTCTGCTGGGGAGAGCGACTCTTTTTAAAATGATGGCTCTGCCTCGTTTCCTTTATGCCCTTCAGAACTCCCTGGATGTAGTTCCTGCCAGCTATTTCCGCGAGGTGGAGGGATTACAGCGCAGCCTTCTATGGGTAGGTAGACCCCTGATAGCCCTTGCGAAATTGATGCTTCCCTGGTATGATGGAGGCATTGCCCTCCCAGACATTAAACGGCATTATTGGGTCTCTCAGCTGGCCGCGATTAATCATGGAACGTACGGACCCGTCCCGGATCCCGGCTACGCCATGGATAGATGGCTTCTCCCTGATGGCAGATATAATAGGGCGTTGTATTCTAAGCCTTCGAAGTTAGATTTGTCAGGACTGACCAAACACGCAGTTCGGATCTGGTATGACGCCACAAGTTCCCTGGGATGGAGAAATAGGTTGACACTAGCGACCCCACTTTTTGACTCGAACCGACTTGGTAAGCTTTGGAAAACGAAAGGGTTTGATGAATGGGACCTGATAGGCATCTCTACTGTTAAGGACATCTGGAGTAAGGGGAGAATTAAAACATTTGTGGACATGAAAAAAGAATTCCAGCTGGCGAGTTCTGAATATTTCCGTTATGCGCAAATCTGACACGCAATGCTGGCGGCCTTGCCGGTGGACGCCGACCTTCCTGAGGCCTCCCCCCTCGAGGATAGACTTTTAGATGGTCACCACCCCAAGAAAACAATCTCCCTGGTTTGCAAGAAATTAATTAACCATAGGGTTAACCTACTTGGCGAGTTGAGGGAAAAATGGGTCCGTGACGGAATAGAACTAGATGACGAGGACTGGCAGTCAGCAATCTCATCTCCTAAAGTGGTTGCCATCCCTGCACGGCTGCGACTCGTTCAATTAAAAATATTACATAGGATTTATGTAACGGGGCCCCGCCTGGTGCAGATGGGTTTGTCTGACTCCGGATTTTGTAGACGTAGATGTGGTCTCACGGGGACGTTCCTCCATGTTATCTGGGAGTGCGGTATATAGCGGAGTACTGGAGTAAAATTCACGATATAATACATGAGGTCTTGGGGATCTCCTTGCTACCTGAGGCACGGAGATGCCTCCTCAACATATGGGAGCCAACCGACCTTAACACCGCACAGACACAATGGGTCACTTTGAGTTACATGATAGCCAAAAGGAACATCGCACAACAGTGGGGATTGGAGCAGCCTCCCACCCTGGAGACCTGGAAGAGCAACCTAGATTGGTGCATGTTCCGGGAAAAAACTGTTTTTTTGGCAAGGGGCCGCCCTCGAAAGTGGGCTTCACTATGGGGACCCTTGAATCAGTATAGAGGTGATATTTGTGTGCCTCCCAGAAGCGCTGTGTTTGATGTACCCCCATCCCCGTAATAACTTTGCTGTGTACGTACTTTTGTTTCCGGTGCCCCACTGTGGTGGGGATCATGAGGGTGACATGATTCTTCTGTACTGTATTTTTCACTGATGCCTTGTTTTAATAAAAAAAATTGCTAAAAAAAAAGAAGGTAAATGCATGCAGGTAAATATAGATCTGCTACTCTTAACTCCACATCTACATACCTTGAAAATGTATATACTATCATGGTAAATATAGCTAAGTAAAGCAAATCTTGCTGCCACAGGGCCCCATTACCAGTCCTCACATATCCAGAAGAAAGGTGCTTAGTGGCATGAGACCTTCAGATATAAGTACGCTCTATACATTTTTCAGCACAACATAAGAAAATGGGTATGCTTTGTGGCCCATGTAGACACTTTATATAGGTCCCTCAGTGTCACACCTGCAGAAAGTGCTACCTTGGTAACCTTGGATCTCATGAGATGTATCCTCACCTTTCCAATGATGGGCCTTTCTTCCAGGTTTATCTTCATAGAGTGTTATAGAAGCTGACAACTTATGTGCTAAATAATTTTTGCTAAAGCATAGCCTTTTATAATTTTCTGAACATGATGCAAACAACTAGTGAACATCTTTTGTTTTGTCCATGTAAAATCTGAGGCAACATTTCATTGAGAGTGGAGCTTATTCTCCGCTGAAGTAGAAATATTTGGAAATAAAATGGGCGGAACAATTTTATTGGTTCATTTCAAAAAACGATGGCACTTTTTTGGATGAGTATTGGATTTGTTGTCAAAATATTTTTTGGGGGGTTACAGAAAGAGCTTTCAGTTCTCCAAATTGTCAGCGCAGAAGTACGGTGACTAAAATAGACACTTCACTTTGTGTGAGGGATGCTGAAGCAGTGCTCAGTGGATGGTTAGAAAGGAGGCTTTTATGTATAGTATATATAGTCTTTGATAAGTGCTTGAGAGGAAAGGGATTAGTGTTTTTTTTTTATGTTTGCCGGTGCAAAATGTGGAAGGTACGATAAAAATTGTCAGGTAGTAATGTCTAATCCTGCGTAGATCACATACATAAAATGTATTATTACAGACAGATAGAGGTAAGGGAGTTATAACACGGCTGTACTTGGCACTGATATACAGAAACTCCAGCTGAAGACTAGAATAAAGCAGGAGGTGGATTGTAAAGTTGTCTTAGTGACACACAATGTAAAATGTGTTTGTAAATGTGTTTGTATTTATATAGCGCCTTCTACCCAGAGGTCTCGTAGCGCTGTATTCATACCGCTGTGGAACCCTTCCTGGCTTTCCTGTGAGATGTCCACTCCTGGGCACCCCAAAGGTGAAGCCAGGCATCCACAGTGCTGCTGGGGCCGTTGTGGAGATTAAGCAAGCTATTGCCCAGAGTCACAGAGTGGGACCCATGATTAGACTATCAAAAGACAATAGGGCGAACCCAATAGTCCCAAGGACCTGGGTATAATCAAAAACAAGCAAACAATCTTTCCTGAAGGAATACTTTTACACTATTTATAATTTTACATTTGTCACACTCGTGAACATGACATCACAGTACTCAAGATTCAATTTAATAAAAAATAATTTCTTTTTTTAGATCAATTTTTATAAACATATACTTTTTCATTTGCATAGGTCTTATTCCATATAAATATAGATCCCACAAAACCCCTGATCTGTCCTAAATGCTGACCGGCAAGTCCCAGATACAGACGTATTGGCAGCAGGTGGGGGGCAGCTACAAAGACAGGCTATACCTGGAGTTATATGCAGACCCACAAACATGTCTACTAGGGACGAGAGATAGTAAATCCAAGAATTAAATCAAAAGAAAATGTGTCCACTTCACACTCCTGCTGGCAAAGAGGACGCTGGCTGTGAACTGGTTGAGCCCACAGGCCCCTAAGGTAGTCAGTTGGAGAAGGGATATAGGTGAATGGTGCATAATGAAGGAAATTCGGATTAAATTGACCAGAAGTGATTAGAAACTAGAAGAGTACTTGGAATTGTGGCAATCAATGACCAAAAACATACAATTTCCGCCAGATGAACTTCCACCTTGAGTGAAGTCTGCATTTGTTTAGTGGAACCTGAAGGGACATTGTCAACTGTTTTGAGGCCGGGCTCATGTATTAAGATACAGTGTGTCTAGAGCGACGGTGTTGTTGCTCTAAAGGGACCAGCCTAGTGTTGCTATGAAAATGTTGCTGGTATGTGGACTCATTCTCACTGTAGGCCTGCTTTTGTTGACACGTGTTCATATACTGTATTACAAACAAAGCAGAAACTCAATAAAAATTGATTTAGAAGTAGTAAAATCCAAATTATCACATTTGTTGGCTGTAGACTGCATACAGACTCTCGACTATTTAAAAGCATATGATTTAGAGGTAGACCTCACTTTTACTGTTTTCAGGATTACTCCACGTTCATAAGACATATCCTACTTACCAAATGCTAGGGGGCAGATTTACATGAAACTGACGCATCTGTATATATGAGTCAGTTTCCTGCGCCGAAGTGAAAAACCCTTGCGCCACCATAGATGTGCCGTATTTACAACACGACGCACTATGGCGCAAGAATTGACAGATGCATCAGAAATTCTGACGCATCTGTTGGTGGAAAAGTCACGCGTTGCTGGAGTTGTGTCGCAAGCACAACACAACTTCAGCAATGCGTGTTGTGGCCTATTTCCAATACACTGTCTCACTCCTTATGCCTGCTTCAAGCAGGCGCAAGGTTTTGACGCAGTGGCGTCCTAAAAGTCATGCAATAAAATCATGTAGATTTCACGGCGTCACTTTTATGACGCTTTCCTGCGTGGGAACGCCTACCCTGCATACATTATACCTGACGCAGGTATAATGTCACGCAGGGCTTTACTATGTGACGCATCTCCCTAGATGCGTCACGTAGTACATTTGCTGCATTTTGTACGCTTCCCTTGCATCACAAAATTGACGCAACAGCAGCGTAAAAGTGACGCAAGGGGCTTGTAAATCTGCCCCTAGATCTGCAGCATCCAAGCTGTCAGCTGTGATGACGCTGCGTTGCAAAGCAAAACCTGTCTACCTACGGGTGATGAACACAAAATACATGCAATCACTCAAGACAATTGTAGTTATAGACAACAGACTCCACAGGTCTGTGAACCTGTTTTGCCTGGCCCATCCTGGTGCTATTATGATATTTCACAGTTCCAATGTCAGCTTCCTCATAAGTACTGGAATCAAGTAATTCAGAAGAAAGGTATGTGTGTGGATAGTACTGCCTGCCCCTTAAATTGAAAATGTTTACCCTCAACTCTCCTGCTATCACTATCTGCTGGCAAAGAAAGAGCAATCCGCGTTCTGTGAAATCAGACTAAGAATGGCCTAGGTGTTGAAACACAAAGTCTAACTCATCATCTCCTTGTCCCTTTCACCATAATGAATCCCACAGTGAGGCCCCAGCGCCTCCATTCACAAATCCACTCCCAATGTATAACATCCTCTCCCCCTCCTTACTTACTGCTGTTCCTTTTTTGTGTGGACTCCATTCATGCTCCGGCGCTTGAGCAGCTCCCTTATCGCTGTGCGGTGCCGGATGTCCGGTGACAGCATGATTCGAGTTGGTTTTCGAATTTCAGCGGGAGCCAGCAAGTTTGTTAGAGCAGGAAGTGCCCAGCGAGGAGAGCAGCATCTGTACGCGGTGCGGAAAACTTAAACTTGCGCCGTTGTACTGTTACACCCGGCCAAAGGTCTGCATTGCCTTCCTTTGGCGGGGTGGCCGTGCTGATTTCTCCCGGCCAGAGGTCTGCAGTGACTTTCTCTGGCAGGGTGGCCGTGCTGATTTCTCCCGGCCAGAGGTCTGCAGTGACTTTCTCTGGCGGGGTGGCCGTGCTGATTTCTCCCGGCCAGAGGTCTGCAGTGACTTTCTCTGGCTGGGTGGCCGTGCTGATTTCTCCCGGCCAGAGGTCTGCAGTGACTTTCTCTGTCGGGGTGGCCTGTAAAGTAGTGATGAAGCAGGAAAAAGTTGATTAAACTATTAAGTAATAGTTTATTTAAGAATAAGGCAGCAGAATACAGGAGCGCAGCCTGCCAGGGTGAAGTCCAGAGGTAAACTGACTCCAGTGCGGTCAAAGCATAACTGTGACTAACATGACACGAGGGACGCACTTTTGAAGAGAAACATTCTCTTCAAAAGTGCGTGCAACATAATGGAACACAATACAGATGTGAATACATGAGCGCGCCGTAGCGTGCCATGTTACAATTTGAATGAACACACTTACATGTACTCTACATCTTCTCCCTATTTACATAAATAAAAAGAAAATAAAAGGAAAGTAAAAAGTCAAAACTTAAGAAAGAAAATAATCTTTAAAGCGAGCTGGGAGGGAACAATTCCTGTGACACCTGTCTGTGGAAACATAAGAAGAACTTGCATCAACATGAGGGTTAACAGCAGTATCACATATTGGTTCTTCAACATTAGAATCTGCAACAGAATTTGAGTTAGGAGCTGAAATTCGAGAACAAGAAGAGCCTTAAAGGGTGAATGTTCATCAGAAGTAGTACCTAAAGGGAAAAAAGAACAAGAGGAAGATTCATTTACATATTTACCAGTGGAGATTTTTCTTGCCTGTTCCGGAGTAAGTCTGACAATGACACGCTTACTCCACCACCCCTTTCGATCAAGAAACAGAGATCCCTTTGATACTTTGAGGACCTGGGCAGGTAAAGAGAATGTCGATAGACCTTTCTTAACCTTGCTATTAAACTTAACCATGACCCAGTCTCCAACATTGAAAGGTTGAATAGAAGAAAGAAATTTTGAATTACATTTTTTTTCTTGGGTCAATTGCTTAGAAGCAACATTTACTCTAACAATTTCCTTGTCATGGCAAGCTAAGCAAGAGTTGTCCTTAACTTTCAAGTCTTTTATCCAAGATGGGCAAACATTCCCATTTGGATTTCTCTTCCTCAGAAGTCTGAAAGGTGAAACACCAGTTGTGCTATGAGGGGTAACTAAATAAGACCATAATTTGCCCCTAAGAAATTTTTCTACATCCAAATTAGAAGACACAGCAGTCTGTATTCCTTCCTTGAAAAACGTATTCATTCTCTCTATCAGTCCATTGGATGAAGGAGAATACAGTGCCACTCTAAGATGTTTAATATCGTATGACTAAGAAATGACTCAAAAGAGGAAGAACAAAAATGAGAGCCATTGTCACTGACCAATTCTCTAGAGGGACCCTCAGAGAGAAAAATTTTACTCAAAAAATTAATGGCAACAACAGAAGTGGGAGACTCAGCGAACTCAAAAGCACACCACTTAGAATGGTAGTCAACCAATGAAACAATATAACGTTTATCACTAGGTAACACTTCCCAAGGACCAGAAAAATCAATAGCCAGCTTTTGCCAAGCTTCTACAGGAAAGGGAACTGTGTGCAAAGGTAAAAGGGGTGTCTTCCAATGCTTATCCGAAACCAAGCAAGTAGAACAAGACTCAATCCAGTTAGAAACATCCCCATCTAAACCAGGCCACCAAAAATGTTCCTTCAACTTCCTCGAGGTGCTACCAATACCAAGGTGTCCTTGATGGGCAGAGTCAAAAAGTTTTTTCTGAATGCTTAAAGGTGGAATACATAAATCACCCCTAAAAATGACATCATTTACAATGGTAAGTTCTCCAGAAACCTGTGCAAAGACCTTCAATGAAGCAGGAAGTAAACAAATTTTTGGCCATCCAGAAACAATTAGATTTTTAACATTGAGAAGAACCGAGTCTTCAGAGCAACTTTGCAACCATTCAGCCTCTTATATACAAAAAGGTGAAAGAACCAACTCCTCTATAGATGCTACAACACATTCAACGTCATCAAAAGAATCATCTTCTGTATCATTTTTATCCAAACTCAGTCTTGAAAGAGCATCAGCTCGCAAGTTATTGCCACCCGATATGTGTTTGATTGTAAAATTGTACTCATGTAACTTAGATAAAATGCGAACCAATCTAGAAGAAGCCTTGCCTGTTCCATTACTATTGAGAAGATGAAGTAAGGGCTTGTGATCACTGAGGAGGGTGAAGTGTGATCCCCAGATAAACGATTTAAATTTCTCAATTGCCCAGGAACAGGCAAGGGCTTCTCTTTCAATAGTGCTATAATGAGACTCAGCTACATTTAGGGCCCTTGAGGCAAAACCTACGGTATTCTCCTTACAAGAGTTTCTTTGAGTAAGCACTGCACCTAAACCTCTTTGACTAGCGTCAACAGCAATGGTGCATTCCAAACCTGGATTGAAAGAGGATAACGCAGGTGCTTCTACAATGACCTTTTTCACCGTGTCAAAAGCCTTGTTAGCTTCCTCAGACCAAGTGAATTTAACATCTTTTTTAAGTAAGGTGCGAAGAGGTTGGACAAACTGATAATAATTTTGGATAAAGCGTGAATAGTACTCAGCAAGCCCTTGAAATGACCTCAGAGCATCCTTGTCCTTAGGGACAGCAACATTAGAAATAGCTTTAGTTAAACAAATTTTCGGTCTGATACCATGTGCAGAAATACTGTGACCAAGATAGTCCAGTTCTTTTACCATAAATATGCATTTCTTAACACCCAAGGTTATTCCAACTTCTTGAAAGCGGGATAAAACCTTCCTTAAAACTTTAATATGTTCTGATCTATCTTTTGAATGTATCAGAACATCATCCTGATAAGCTTGTACGTTTGGGATGTCATGCAAAATTGTGTCCATAAATTTTTGGAAAACACTGGCGGCAGACGCCAAGCCAAAAGGAAGTCGAAGGTATTTGAATGCCCCAAAAGGAGTTATGAAGGTGGTTAATTCGGAAGAGGACCTCGAGAGAGGGATCTGATGATACGCACTCTTGAGGTCCAAAAGTGAGAACATTTTAGATTCCGAAATACCTGCCAACAACTCCTGAATTTTCGGTAATGGATGGCAATCCACAATAATGTTTTGATTAAGGGAGCGCAAATCTGCACACAAACGAATCGAGGAATCCTTTTTTTAACGACAACTATAGGACTGACCCATAAGGAAGAATTGGTAGGAACAATAATACCTTCTGAAACCAAATTGTCTAGCAATTGTTTTAGCTCATCTCTCACATTCAAGGGAACATTCCTTAGTTTATGGGAGACAGGAATGGCATTAGGTTTCAGTCTGATCAGGTGCTCAAAATCCTTAATGTAACCAACAGAATCTTTGAAAACTTCCGGAAATTCAGATATCAAACTTTGAATTTCCAGGTTTTCCTCGTGAGCCACATTAAAAATTGACGTCTCATTAATCTGAACAGGTGAATCAGAACCAGGAACCAATTTCAAACCCATTCTAGCTAAGTTTTGCCACCCAACAATGAGCTTTCCATCAATTGCAACATATACTTTCGTTGTAGTAAACCTACCCAAACATTAAATTTTTGTAACAAAATATCCTAACATATCAATACTCTTTCCATTGTAGGCTTTGGGAATGATGTCAAGAGGACATAAAGTTTCACTCTTACTCCAATATTCATTAAATAAAGTATCAGAGATGATGGTAACGGGTGCCCCCGAATCTGCCATCATGTCTAATTTTACATTATCAACAATCACACAGCAAGTGGGATCTTTAACACGTGTAGTGTGGTGATCAAGTTCAACTAAATCAATAGATAAAATTTTTCTTTCAGAAATAAATTGGTCAGGATTTACATTTTGAATTGAATTAATGTGAAGATCATCAAATGGAGATTGTAAGGAGGACATGTCAACATTAGAAATATTTACATGAGGATCTTCAAGAGAAGACAGATTATTAATCCTAACTGTTTTCCTGTTTCTACACACAATATTGAAGTGACCAATTTTGCTACAAAAAGTACACTTTTTACTCAATGCAGGACAGGTGGGACTGTTACTAAGGTGACTTTTTGAGGCACATCTAAAACAATAAGAGTTAAATTTCTTTTGAAAAGGTTTAAACGAGGAGTTCTTTTGAAGAACAGCGTTAATTTGGACATCCTTTTCATGTTGAAGCACGTTTCCATCAGTGATGCATCTCGATGAGACAATTGACCTTTCAACGCTCTTAGCCATTTCTAAAACTTCATTCAAGGTGGGGTCACGACAACTCAAAATTCTTTCCTGTATCTTTTTGTGAAAACAGTTGTAGACAAATTGGTCTCTGAGAACAGTGTCTAGATATGCCCCAAAATTACACTCTGCAGCCAAATTTCTTAAAACGGAGATGAAGTCCTCGACAGACTCATCTTGATGTTGTTTCCTTTTCATGAAGTTGAAACGTTCCATCATGACACTGGGCTGTTCAATACATTTTTTATTTAATCTTAAGATTGCATCTGTAAAAACATTCCATCCATCTCCATTTCCTGGTGGAGGTTCAGATACTGGAAGATTGTTGAAAATCTCCTTTCCAGCAGTTCCCAAATGACTATATAAAATAGCCAGCTTCCTTTATGCAGAGTACTCATCTGCTCCAATTGCCACTAAATAATTTTCAAAACTTATGAACCACAACTTCCATGACTCTTTAGGTTTACCAGGATTAGGTAAAAAATGATTCAAATAGACAATTTGCTGACTAGTGGCCATAATGGATAAATTAATGAAGAATAGGAAGCTTTGTAAAATTCTGATAACAGTATATAATGCAGTTGTAATAAATAGTCAAATTTCCTTTGTCTTATAAATTTTAAATAAATACCTTTTGAATTGGGTGCGCTCGCTGTTGAAAAATGAAGAAAACAAACTCGAAAATCACTCGTTGAAGTGTTGTCATGGAAACGAGTTAAACAAGTAAATCAAAATGGCCGCCTGAGCGTGAGCGTGGTGACGTTGTTATGATGATGTCATGCGCGTCATGAACCGCTCGACGAATCAACCGCTGAGGTACAACAAATGGGAAAAGTAAAGAAATCCCAATCCAAACTCAGCGCAGCACCGTACGATGATGAGGTTTCCAGTCTCTCAGCAGAGGAGATTAGAAGGTGAAGAAGCGAAGCGCAAATTCAAACAAAGGTATTTTAAAGGAATGCGCAAAAATAGTAAAATGCTGCCAGAATCGCCGTAATCCTTGTCGCCAAAATGTAAAGTAGTGATGAAGCAGGAAAAAGTTGATTAAACTATTAAGTAATAGTTTATTTAAGAATAAGGCAGCAGAATACAGGAGCGCAGCCTGCCAGGGTGAAGTCCAGAGGTAAACTGACTCCAGTGCGGTCAAAGCATAACTGTGGCTAACATGACAAGAGGGACGCACTTTTGAAGAGAAACATTCTCTTCAAAAGTGCGTGCAACATAATGGAACACAATACAGATGTGAATACATGAGCGCGCCGTAGCGTGCCATGTTACAATTTGAATGAACACACTTACATGTACTCTACATGGCCGTGCTGATTTCTCCCGGCCAGAGGTCTGCAGTGACTTTCTCTGGCGGGGTGGCCGTGCTGATTTCTCCCGGCCAGAGGTCTGCAGTGTCTTTCTCTGGCGGGGTGGCCGTGCTGATTTCTCCCGGCCAGAGGTCTGCAGTGACTTTCTCTGACGGGGTGGCCGTGCTGATTTCTCCCGGCCAGAGGTCTGCAGTGCCTTCCTCTGGCGGGGTGGCCATGCTGATTTCTCCCGGCCAGAGGTCTGCAGTGCCTTCCTCTGGCGAGGGTGGCCGTGCTGATTTCTCCCGGCCAGAGGTCTGCAGTGCATTCCTCTGGCCGGACTGAGAGTGTCTAGGTTTCCGAGGCAACCAGCTGATCAGATTACTGGGCTTTCTGCAGTGACAGAGCTGAGTCTCCAAGTGCCTTTTCTGGTGAGCAGGGAGGTGTAATGCTGCAGGGTCTCTCGGCCTCTGTCTACTCTTCTGAGCAGGAGTCCAGAAGATTGCCTACCAGGTCATCTTATGCTCGGCATTGGAAGATGTTTCAGGGTTGTGTGATTGAAGGTAGGTGGTTCAGCTTTCTATTTCTCTGCCTCAGGTGCTGGAATTTCCCCAGAATGGGTTTCAGTTGGATCTTTTGTCCTCCCACCCTTAAGGTGCGGTGGACAGCATTTAAGGCTACAAAGAGTACAAAGAGCTTTGCGGACCCTTGTTACTTATGTAGAGGTGTGGTGCACGTACGTCTCTATAGCCAAAAAATCCTATACACTTTCACTCACAGTCTCCACTTCATCTCATTCCATCATCATACATGGAATGAGATGAAGTGGCGAGTGAGTGAACGTTTATAGGAATTCATGCCATAGAGACGTACGTGCACCAAATGGACCCCTGCAAAAGTAACAGGGGCCCTAGAGCCTCTTTGTACTCTAAAATTAAGGCGGTCAACATATTGATGCCAGTCCAAAGCCCAGAGGGGGTATGAGTATGAGTGCTTTTGGTGATTAAGCTTCAGTACTACCAAGTGGAAATTCCCCATAAAGTTCTTTGAGTTATTCTGAACACCGCAGTCGCTAAACCTTACCCAACTGCAGAGAGAACTCAGAAAATAATGGAGATGGCTTCTTCCAATGCAAAAAGAAGGTCCACTTCCGTAAGAATGTTCAACTCAATGTTGGGAATGTTGTCTTCATGCACTTTACTAATACCAAATTGTCGTCTGCACATGAGACCGTTGCGGGAACAATTGGAGGCACAATGGATCCGGCTGCCCAGTTTATACGATGACATAATCGACATCACCCCAACGATGAAGCAAGATTTGTTATGGTGGGAAGTCAATAAATATCTCTGTGTCTCTCGTTCGAGGCAGCACAACCATGCTTCAAAATGTCAATGGACACTTTCCTTGTGGAGCTGGAAATCCATGGGAAATGGTCTGTTCATGAAGCACAAATGCACATCAATCTTCTAGAGTTAAAGACTGTATTCCTGGGCCTGCAATCGTTCCTACCCAGGGTTCGAAATTCCTCTTCCCTGGTGAGAATGGATAACACTACCACCATGTTTTATCTCACCAAACAAGGGGGAATGAGAACAAAATGCCTCTCCTCGTAAGCTCAGAAAATATGGAAGTGGTTACTAGTGTAGTGTCTCTTGCAAGCCGAGCATGTCCCAGGCATAGACGATGAATGGGCAGACAGTCTTAGCAGAAAAACAAGTCAATGCCATGAATGGGAAATAAATCATACTCAGTTGTCTCAAATTTTCAAAAAATGGGGTACCCCAACTCTGGATCTCGTTGCAACTCTGGCCAACAAAAAATGAAAGCTGTTCGCGATAATGTTCCCAGAGAAAGGATTGTGCTGAATGTTTTTCATATACAATGGACATGAATGTTTGCATATGCATTTCCATAATTTCCTGTCATCCACAGGGTGATTTGCAAAATGAAGATGGAACCATGTGTCCTGTTCTCATAGCCACTGCATGGCCAAGACAATGCTGGTACACTGAGCTTCTTATCCTATCTGTGTCCAACCATACAGATTCAACCAACGGAGAATCTCATTTCCATTAACAGCAGTCAGGTGCTTCATCCTCAAATAAAGTCTCCCAGTTTGTTGGCAGGCCTCCTTATGACAATGAGTTTGGATCTCTGAGTATCCCAGTAGAATGCAAGTCTATCCTGGAGCAATCACAGGCTTTTTGCACAAATAAATCCTATGTAGAAAAATGGAAACGGTTCTGTTACTGATGTCTTAAAATTGATAAGCATCCTTTTCTCCCTTCTGCCGAACAGCTGTTGCCATATCTCCTTCACTTGGCAAAGTCAGACTTGGTAAGTGAGAGTGTAGTTTGTGCACACCCTTGTTTTCTAAGTTCAAACTAACAAATATACTGAATAAAAACTAAGGGGCAGATTTATGAGGCCCTTGCGCCACGTTTACGCCGCTGTTGCGTCACGCAAGGCAGCGTAAACGTGGCGCATCCCTACGACCGATTTACAACGTGACGCATCTAGGCAGGTGCGTCACGTTGTAAAGCCCTGCGCTGCTTGTGGGCGTTCCGGCGCAGGGTGGGCGTTCCGGGGCAGGTGCGCCTCGCAAAAGTGGCTGAGTGAAATCTATAAGATTTCACTCAGTCACTTTTAGGCCAATGCTGCGTCAAAACCCTGCGCCTGCTTGAAGCAGGCGTAAGGCTTGATGCAGCATTGGTCAGATAGGGCACCCCCGAGCCTTGCTGGATCTGCGTCGCGCTTGCGACACAACTCCAGCAATGCGTCACTTTTACGGCACAGATGCGTGACGCATCTGTGCCGTTTTTGCCCCATGGTGCGCCGCATCATAAATGCGGCGCACCATGGGTGGCGTAGCTGTGGCGCGCTGTGGCGCATGTTAACTGGCGCATCCCTCGGGATGCGCCAGTTAACATAAATCTGCCCCATAATGCGTGCTACGTCTGACCTACATGTGAAGTGCAGTGGAAAGGGGCCTCTTTTTCGCAACAATGCACTTTTTGGAGTTTTCATCCACCATCTTTGATTAGAAATCTTACTTATTCACAATTTTTGAGGATTCATCGCATTACTACCAATCAAAGTTCCAATTTAGAATACATGGCTATCCAAAAGCAAAATTACATGGATAGAGGGTACCCAGAAACACTTCTGGAAACGCATATGATACGAGCCAGATCTCGAACAAGAGCAGATCTTCTGGTTAAGCAACCAAAAGGTGGGACTTGCTTAAAGAGGAATTGGACTTTAATGGTTTATTCAGTGATAAACCTTTGTTTGCGTTCACAAGACCATGCAACCTAAAAGAAATTTTATCCAGCAAAAAGGTTGATATTGGTGTTGCCAAACTGGGAACTACTAGATATGGAAATATATACATTGCAATAATGTCATCGTGGGTGATACGCTGTTACACCATAGAACTGAAGAACATATAAAAATCAAACAAGCGTTTGAGTGCCACTCTACATGCATAGTCTACTCTATTAAATGTCCATGCAGTCTACTATATGTCGGGAAAACCGACAGAAAAATGAAAATCCATTTGACAGAACATAAGAGTCGAATCAGGAACAACACTACAATCTCAAGTCAAGCGATCCATTGGAAGGAAACACAACACACTATTGCGCAGATAAAATTCCAAATATCAAATCATTGAACACATACCCCCTCGCAAAGGGGTTGACAACATAAAATCACTGTTGCAAAGCTAATTGGATTAAAAGGCTTAATACCATAATGCCATTTGGTTTGAATGATAAATTGGACATGTCATGCTTCCTTTGAAACAACCACAACACACCTATCAGTGTATACACCACACACATAAAGAATCTAGAGACTCTCCTAGTCATCAAAACATAAATTATCACCTATGACTCGGGTTGTATGTTTCATCATTTCCATTCTACATTTTACCTCTGTTTACGCTTATTAAGATCAGGCCATTGGTCACTCATTGGGGCAATGTTTGAATAGATAGTTGTCAGTAACTTAAGAATTGGCTATTTCATTGGTAGGCAATGTAATGACAAGTGAGACCAGAATGCATGTGTTGTTTTAATTGTCTGTAGGCTGTTTTCCAGACAGGCGGTTTACCAAATATGATTGCTACGTGATTATTAGGATATGCAATTACATGTCAGACCACACTGCATGGGCTGGTCATATTGCTGGTAAGCTGTTTACCCAATATAATTGCTGATGTTAGAACTTAAAATGCCCCATGTTCAATCTCTATTTATGTACAACATGTTTTAATATTTCACTAGATTGTAAGCATGCCAAAGGCTCTGTGTCTTGGGTGTTTGGGATATACTGCACTGTCCTGCACAAGGTTTCTAGTTTAAAAATTGTGCTTACAATTTGGTCGGCGCTTCAAGCAGTAAGGTGATGAGCTTTGCCCGTCCTATGATGGAGCTCGTTTTGGTGACGTTCACTACAAGCTTACGCGGTTGAAGGGATCAGCTTTCTCGCGAGCACTGAGTACTTAGGACTACTGCATTGATGGACAGAGCGTTTACCTAGAAACACCACACTGGCTGACACTGCATTTTTATCCCAGCGAGCAACTCTTGGGGATCTATAGGATAGTACTACTGAAGTCATGACTAATCTGGTAAGACATGCTTTGAGACTCCAAGGAAGATGCGGTTAGATTAGATATGGGGATAGAAGCTTGACAGGCTTCTCGTTCACTTTAATTACAGATTTGGAATCGCGTTGGGAAGGTGATTAACACTCCCAGAAGAATAGCGGCATTTCTGTTGGTAAGAATGTGAAAAGCTTTGACGTAGATCTATCACGCAGTAAACTTTGAGGTTCCATTAACATGGTCGCTTTCGTGATCTCAGTTTTTATTCATCAGCGTAAACAAGTGAAGTGGTCATAGGTCTACTTGGCAACCATCAAGGTATGAGTTGGGGGTGAATATGTTATTGAATACCATATCATGTTACTTTTATACTCGGAGGTTCCATGAAGATTCTTTAAATGCACATGAATTATCCACCTGGGTTGACTATTGGCATGGCAGTACAGCTGTTTCCCAGAGCACTGTTTGATGCAGGGCTATTGGCATATAGAGGAGGATTTGGCACTTACAGATTTGATGCAAAAGGAGAATAAACTTTTTTTTAAAACTAAGCACATGAGGAAATAGTTTCATGATTTACATTGGTGGTCCACGCAGTGCAGAACATATGATATTATTCGTTGTGCATTTTTTTCAGATTTTCGCCCCTGACGAAGGGACAGGAAGGTCCCAACATGCATTGGGCTTCGTTTTCTTTGGATTTTTCTTCTGTTTTATTTTTATTTTGATTACAAAAAAGCAATGTGCAATTAATGATGCTAACTTGAATTGTGTAATGCAAGATGTCGTATATATGATTGTATAATGAAAATTAAAATGTATTGCATAAACAGTCAAGATCGTTGATGGATTACAATAATCTCAGGTAAAAACAGATTCATGTCAGTATTTATCCCCCCAGGCTGTGCACATTTGAGTCCAGATTGCCGTCCAGGGACTAGGCCCCTTTCCACCAAAGTCAGGCTTGGAGCACTCTTCAATCAAAGTGCATTTAGCTGCAATCTAAAGATTCCAAAGGAAAACAGATGAAAATTATCTCTGGTCTACTAGATTTGGAAAAGAATTCATGAAGGGCTTATTCTGGGCTTTTCCGCTGGTAAATCCTCCTGCAATATCCTGCCAATTGAATATTGTTCTTTCCCAACTCATGAAAACTCCATTTGAACAAATTCATAAAGCTGATATGAAATATGTCTTATGGAAAATAGCTCTATTGGCTCTTACGTCAGCCAGAAGGGTCAGTGAAATTCAAGCCTTCCCAGTCATGGAGCCTTTCTTATAATTCAGAGAGGATAAGGAGGTTTTGAGAACAAATCCAAAGTTCATCCAGAAGGTCCCAACTTCTTTTCACTTGAATGGATCTATCATTCTACAGCACATTTCAAAAACCCTTCCTAAGCTGCAGAAAGAGCTCTCCACTCTCTGGATGTTGAATATTGTTTGAAATTCTATATTTACAGAACACAAGGTTTCATCTCTTTCGCTTCACTCAGGAAGGGTTTCCCACTTTCAAGGAGCAGCATAGCCCTTTGGGTGTCTGCAGCACCTGCATTCTGCGACAAGAAGGCAGTAAGACCTCTGTTGACAAAAGGAACAGAACATTCCACCAGAAAGATGGCTACATTCACAGCTTTGTTTGCTGTTCGCTTCCAGACATTTGCAGAGCTGCAACGTGGTCAAATGCTCATAGATTCACCAAGGACTATTGTTTGAATTCAGCATTGAAAACAGATGCCACTGTTGGACAGGCAGTTTTATGACGCCTTTTTCAATAAGGTGCAGATTGGTTTTCGTTCTTTCATTGCAACATACTGGATGATGGTGTATTGCTATTACTTATATCACTATTGTGTTTTTCTAAGGTTTCTATTTTTTCCAGTGGTTTATATTTTACTGCCTTGGTACCTCTTTGGAGAGTGGTGTCGCCTATCAACCACCATTTATTCTTTTCTTACTTTTGGCTACTCTAATTCAAGCAAGTGAATCTTTGAAAGATTAAATATAGGAGAAAAACTTTACTTACCTGTACACTGTGGTTCTACAGTATTGATATCTTTCATATATTCACATGCAACCCGCCCACCTCCCAGTTTTGGGCTTACCACTCCTATATATCATTTACATATCTTATTTCGTTTTACACTCGTAATCGAAATCTTAGGTATGGTGGCTCTGCAGGGGAAGAGTGGTTCAGGGTCTTGTCTCTGCTTGGCTGAAGTCTGGGGCTATTAAAACAATGTGATTTGGTTAACATTGTCAATTGCATTTTCTATGACAATTACCAAGCACCGAGACTGCCCTCATCGCAGCCACTGACGACATCCGAGCCCTGCTCGACAACGGGGAAACAGCGGCCCTCATCCTCCTGGATCTCTCCGCAGCGTTCGACGCGATCTGCCACCGCACCCTAGTACAACGCCTCAGCAACGTCGGAATCCAAGAGAAGGCTCTGGAGTGGATCATCTCGTTCCTCGCCGGAAGAACCCAGAGAGTCCGCCTCCCCCTGTTCAGATCCGAGACCACCGAAGTCATCTGTGGCGTTCCACAAGGATCTTCACTCAGCCCCACCCTCTTCAACATCTACATGAGCCCCCTCATGGCCATCGCACACCTCAACATCATCTCCTACGCCGACGACACTCAGCTGATCCTCTCCCTCACCAACGACCCAGTCACCGCCAGAACCAACCTACACGAAGGGATGAAAGACTTAGCCGAGTGGATGAAGAACAACCGCCTGAAACTCAACTCAGACAAGACGGAAGTCCTCTCCTGGGACCATCTTCCTCCACCTGGGACGACTCCTGGTGGCCCCCTGCCCTGGGCAGCGCACCCAAACCAACGGACCACGCACGCAACCTGGGCTTCATCCTGGACTCCTCCCTCTCGATGACAAGACAAGTCAACGCCGTCTCATCTTCATGCTTCAACATCCTACGCATGCTCCGTAAGATCTTCCGATGGATCCCCACCGAAACCAGGAAGACGGTCACCCAGGCTCTCGTCAGCAGCCGACTGGACTACGGAAACACCCTCTACACCGGAACCACAGCCAAACTACAGAAGAGACTCCAACGCATCCAGAACGCCTCCGCACAACTCATCCTGGACATCCCCCGGCACAGCCACATCTCCGGACACCTGAGAGACCTGCACTGGCTCCCCGTCAACAAGAGAATCACATTCCGACTTCTCACCCACGCACACAAGGCTCTCCACGACCTGGGCCCCAGGTACCTCAACAACCGCCTGACCTTCTACACTCCCACCCGCCAGCTTCGATCAACCAGCCACGCCCTCGCCGCCGTTCCACGCATCCGAAGAGCCACCATGGGAGAAAGATCCTTCTCCTACCTGGCAGCCAAGACATGGAGCTCCCTCCCCATCCACCTCCGTCAGACCCAAGACCACCTCTCCTTCAGGAAGCAACTCAAGACCTGGCTGTTCCAGCAGTAGCACACCCCTCCTCCCCAAGTGCCTTGAGACCCTCCGGGTGAGTAGCGCTCTATATAAATTTCTTGATTGATTGATTGATTGATTGAATGTACTTACTTCGTACTCCTTGTCTTAAATATTGAGGGACTCCCACCATGACGCCGGGGAAGATTCAAGCATGTGAATCTATGAAAGATGTCAATACTGTAGAGGCACAGTGTACAGGTAATTCACTTGTATTTTCTTCAAGGTGCAGCTAACAATGGGTACTGATTGGAAATAAAATGTTGAGGATTTGTTCACCTTTCTTGAATAAATTGTGAATAAAACTGTGGGAAATGTTGATAGTCAGGGGATTCTGTGGCTGCAGCATCTACCATATAATTATGGAGTTGAAACGTGTCAGCTATTATTGCCCCACTATTAAATGAATTGGCAATTCTGACTGCTTCGGAGTGCTCATGGTTATTTCTTCCACCAGGGGGATTTTCAATGGGTGTGAATCTGGGACTTCGCCACCAGATAAAGCATAAGCAATGCTAGTGGTAGTAGCTGCTCAGCAGCAAGAAACAGCATGGAGCATTATATCGGAAGAGGCTGATCAGCAGCAACAAACAGTGTGGATATATGAGTAGTTTCTTCAACTAGCAATGCTGATGCTTCATCTGGTGGCAAAGTCCCAGATTTGCATCCACAGAATATATATATATATATATATATTCAATGAAAAAACCATTGGTTTTAGGCCATATATAGTTAGGAATTAGCATTTACAAAACCTTATTTTACTCGCATAAAACCATTGAAATTCCATATATAGTTAGAAGCGCTAACTATATATCGCGCACCCGCAATCCACTGCTGATGATGTCACATATTACATCATTCATGACATGGTCAGTGACATCACTGATGACATCACTGATGACATCTCAAATGACATCACTGATGACATCACTGATCACAACATCCAGTGATTGTATGTGTCTGTAAAGTTTAAATATGTTTCACATATTGAAGAATGAGTGGATGTATAAGTGTCTGGATGAAGAATTTAGTAGGTGCATGACTGACTGTATGAGTGAGTGATTAAATGTGTCTCACTGAGTGCATGGGTTAGTGACTAAACTGTCTTAATTTGTGCATCAGTATGTTTGTTGTTGTGTAAGCTACTGCATGTGTTGATCAGTAGCTATAAGAGTGGCCATATGGGTTATTGATTGGTTGCCCAAGTATTTGAATGGGAGGCTGAGTGTGTGTGTGGGTGGCTGGGAGGTGCGTGACTCTGTGCATAGATGTGTAAGCAGTTGATTCACTAGGAGTATGAGTTCAAGAGTGCATGTGGAAACAGCTATATGGGCGGTTGACTATGCATGGGTGTGTTGGTGAGTGAATGGATTTCTCATTGCTACATGTGCAAGTAAGTACGTATGTAAAACACAATACATGTGAGAGTTGAGATATATAAATAACTGAACATAAGAGCCAGTGAATGTGTGAGTGGCTGTATCGATCACTGTGAGCTTGTATCAGGGATTATATAAGAGAATAAATATGTGTTATTATATGTTTGAATAAGTAAGATGTGTATAACTTTATAGTTGAGGAAATGGAGGTGTGATTGATTCTTTGCATGACTGACTAGGTGTGTGAGTAACTCCATGGATGAGTGACAGTCTGTGAGTGTCTGTTTATACTGAGTGTATGTAAGGTTATATTAGAGTCTGAAGAGGTTCATTGTATTATCACATGAGTGATGTGATCAGTGATGACAAATGAGATGTCATCAGTGATGTCATTTGAGTTGTCATCAGTGATGTCATCAGTGATGTCATTTGAGATGTCATCAGTGATGTCATTTGAGTTGTCATCAGTGATGTCATTTGAGATGTCATCAGTGATGTCATCAGTGATGTCACTGACCATGTCATGAATGATGTAATATGTGACATCATCAGCAGTGGATTGCGGGTGCGCGATATATAGTTAGCGCTTCTAACTATATATGGAATTTCAATGGTTTTATGCGAGTAAAATAAGGTTTTGTAAATGCTAATTCCTAACTATATATGGCCTAAAACCAATGTTTTTTTCATTGAATTTTCAAGGTTTTGTAAATGCAAATTCCTAACTATATATCCACTATAACCTATGGTTTTTTCTGTGAATTTCATTGGTTTTTTAATAGCAAATATGAAAAGCTTTAAAATGTCAAGTACGTGATAGATAAAAACATTTTCGTATTTATGCACGCTGATGTGCTTTGAACGCTGCACCCCCCCCCCCCCTCCCCTCTTTTGTCTTAGTAGTACTCTCTCTTTGCAGATACTGAAGGGTAGTTAACGCAGGCCTTTACCCCCGTTGTAATCCGTCGTGCCTCCTTGTCTCTCCATTTGATTGATTGTTGTCCAAGCATTTACTGTTTTAGAATTGGTTCTCTTTGGATCATTCTCTATTTACAAACAAGCACAAAGTCGCAATACTCTGTTTAGTCTTTGCAGATAGTGAAAAATCGTGTAAAAAAATAAAAGTAATCGAGCAAAATCAGTAGGCCACTAATTGGATCTCTTTTTGACCTCGCTAAAATAGAAATATTAGGAACAACCCTTCATGAGAAATACGAAAATAGTGAGATGAACTGAGCTCCACACCATGAGGGCTACAAGACAGCTCGGCTCCATCACCCATCCCGCACAAAATAACGACAAACCCTATGCAAATATTAAAAATATAGACAACACACCAGCAAAGAAACAGGGTAAAACATTTTATTAAAAAACTATTTACATAACGTTGGTTTATAAGATGATGTCAGTAGTGGACCGATGTGTGAATAGATCGAAAACAGCACAAGGCTCCAAGATCCGGATGGCAAGCTCCTGGATGTTGGGTGCCATAGTTTAGAGTTCTGAATTTCAGCCTTTTTCAATGCCTGTGCTTTGTTGAATCAAAATGGCGGCTTGACACAAAGCTGACTCAAGCGTTGCTACTGATGCTATGCAGACCAAAACTGGTTTTCAGTTTGTACATTTTTCTAGATTTTTCAATCCAAGTTTGGTTGACTTTGTAGAACGATGGCTTCAGATTTTCAACATACGGTGTGGTGGCGCTGACTGGGAGGGGGCGCTTCGCTCCTGCCCCCTCCCCAAGTAAGATTTTCATACGTGAAAGTACGTTAATGGTTTTGGTCCCTGAGATGCTTCGATGTCACTACCATTCTCAAATAGCATAAGTTCTGGATGTTGGGTGCCATAGTTAAGAGTTCTGAGCAGTGCTTGTAACACTGTCTGAAGCTTATTTCCACCTACTGCAGCTTCACTATTCTCAAAGTAAGTGAGTGTCGTTTGTGGACCTGACTGCATTAGAAAACAATGTGATATGTTACCTTCCTAAACAGCTTGACGGAGGCCCCTGAGGGGCGGTGTGATGGCCATGGACTCGGAGAAGACGCTTGGCTCCGACACCCTCCCCAAGTCTTATAGCACTGGTGTAGCCTGAGATCGCCCCCGACATAGGCGGCCGGCTCCCGGGGTCCGGCGGAACTTTTTGCCTTTTGATGACTCTTCAATTCTGGACCTTGTCCCACAATCCGTTTGACCTGAAGACAAGCTGTAGTGGGGCGCCCCTTTATCGTTTTAGTTGCCATTCCGCCCGCTTTTGCTACACTGTGCCTCTTCCGCCATTCAGCTGTTTACCGCCCGCTCTTGAGACTACAGCGTCTCAATCATCATGTAGTTGAGTTGCTCCCGCTCTTGCGGTGCAGCGATAGGCGGCTGCCACAGGACTCTCAAAATGGCGGCCGGCTCTTCGGTTTTGGGCCTGGTCCACTAAAATGGCCCTGGGACACCTTGGAACTTGGACACTTGTCTGCTAGGGCTTGGGTCCCATTCTCGAAAAGCGTCCCCTCAGCCGTGAAGATTCTACAAAAGTCTTGGGGGCCTCCGACTCCCGCAGGCTTCTGGTGGGGAGCGGCTGCCATGATTGCTCGTGGAATGGCCACGACGGAGCTACGAGATGGTAGTGGTCTCATGCTGACGCCAGCTTTAGTCTGAAACATCCAGAAACACTATAGACTACCAATTCGATCAGTTCCGGTAGCGCCCCAACATGACCCGGAAGAGAAGAACTTGCCCTCCCCTCTTTGACTGATGGTTCTTGTTGCCTGTCCCCTCTGTTGTCATTTAACAGAACTTTTTGGACTGCTGAAAGGGGTTGTGTTCTGAACGCTGGTTGGTGGAGACATTTAGACTATATTCTTGACCTACGTTGTCGCGTAATGCGTTTTATGACACGCCGCGTTAGCGCACCCGGAAGTGATCCGAGGCGCGGCGCGCAGCGCGTAACGTAAGCATAACAGGTCATGTGACTTGTTAATAAAACTTTTCATTGGTTCATTTTACTTTTGTTAATTTAATGATGAAAAGCTTGGTCATATGACCTAAAAATTACGCTTTTTATTATTTTCGAACAATATTTTTTTTTCAAACATATGTTATAATATTCCAGGCTAATGTACTTTCCCGGAAAATTTACAACTGTCTTGCAAGTAAAATATATTCCTTTTTCGAGAAAAAGGGCGTTTCTTCCTTCCATGACGGAGCCGTTGAGTAAAAGAGATTCGGCCTGCTGTCTTAGTCGCCGATACGCCTGATTATCAGATTCTTATCGATAACTTTATGTTGCAGACATGAAAAACACAACTGCCCTTGACCATTTATCTTTACTGCGTTCCTACATATTATACCTTTTATCCGTCATGTAATTGGACTGCTTTATTTCACTTGCCTTTTACTGATTCGAAAACAGTCACTAAAAGTAAAAACTTTACAAATGTAAATACTACTACCGTGTTTTGTTTTAAAAACCTTTATTGTGAAAATGTCAGTATACAAATACGGGCCTATAACCACGTGGGCCGGCCACGGAGCAAACTGAAATCGTATATGATGAGGAGACATTTACACTGTAGAAGAACGTAACGAGCGGGCCATTAGGTGACAAGAACAAAGGTGTCTAACAGTTGCGGAATCGGTGGACGTACATTTTGTAATTAAAATACGACAGGGCCACTTACAATAACATTTTCTAGATATACATTTGCGGGCAAGGAGTTACGAGTCCCATTTATACCGGCGCCATTTTGGGCGAGGCCGGGCAGGTCCAAGATATAGTCAAAATGTCTCCACCAACCATCGGCCAGACCAGAACCCCTTTCGGCCCTTTATGCTACAAGATGGTGTCTTCCATTCAGAAAATATTGGTGGCAGCATTTTGAAAGGAAACAGAAACAGCCGTTCTCCTAGTGAGTTTCACATTGTTACATTTAGGAAGAATGTTGAAGAGTAGTATGTGGAAAATCTGAAGCCATTTTTCTACAAACTCTCAATCAGACTTGGATGGAAAAAAAAAACCTGAAGAATGTACAAACTGAAAACCAATTTTTGTCTGTATAGCACCAACAGTAACGCTTGAGTCAGCTTTGTGTCAAGCCGCCATTTTCATTCAATCAATAGCGTCCCCCTGCACACATTCAGGGACCTGGTCGTGTCTTCAGATGAAACGCATTGTAGGAAAAGAAGCAGAAAGGAAAAGGAAAAAAGTTCCGCCGGACCTAGTGAAGCTGCAGCAGGTGCAAATAAGCTTCAGACAGTCTTACAAGCACTGCTCAGAACTCTCAACTGAGGCACTCAACATCCAGGACTTGCCATTCGGATCTTGGTGCCTTGTGCTGGTTCCGACCTATTCACACATCGGTCCACTACTGACATCACCTCATAAGCCAACGGGGCACCCCACGCCGACTTTCGGCGCAGCATTGTAGGATGGCCACACCAGTGCGGCAACTTGCTGGACACAACATCGGGGCCATCCAGATCTCGGCGCGTTCGACTCACTGTACCGCAACAGTGACCGCAACTCAGCTGGACACGCCGTCTTTCGGCGCAGCATTGTAGGATGGCCACACCAGTGCGGCAATTTGCTGGACACCACCTCGGTGCCATCCGGATCTCGGCGCGTTCGAGTCACTGTACCGCAACAGTGACCGCAATTCAGCTGGACACGCCGTCTTTCGGCGCAGCATTGTAGGATGGCCACACCAGTGCGGCAATTTGCTGGACACCACCTCGGTGCCATCCGGATCTCGGCGCGTTCGAGTCACTGTACCGCAACAGTGACCGCAATTCAGCTGGACACGCCGTCTTTCGGCGCAGCATTGTAGGATGGCCACACCAGTGCGGCAATTTGCTGGACACCACCTCGGTGCCATCCGGATCTCGGCGCGTTCGAGTCACTGTACCGCAACAGTGACTGCAACTCAGCTGGACACGCCGTCTTTCGGTGCAGCATTGTAGGATGGCCACACCAGTGCGGCAATTTGCTGGACACCACCTCGGTACCATCCGGATCTCGGCCCGTTGTGCTGCCTTCGGCCTATTCGCACATCGCCGCTACTGACGCCGCCTCACGTGCCAACGGATTTTCTACGCTTTTTGTAGCCCTATGCCGCATAACAGGTCATGTGACTTGTTTATAAAACTTTTCATTGGTTCATTTTACTTTTGGTTTCCTAAAGATGGAAGGCTTGGTCATATGACCTAAAAATAACACTTTTCATTGGTTTAGAACATTTTTTTTTCCCAAACGATGAAAGCCCCACCTTGTTTCTGGATCATTCAGACTGAAGCTGGCGTCAGCATGAGAGCACCACCATCTCGTGGCTCCGTCGTGGTCATTCCGCGAGCAATCATGGCAGCCGCTCCCCACCGGAAGCCTGCGGGAGTCGGGGGCCCCCAAGACTTTTATACAATCTTCACGGCTGAGGGGACGCTTTTCGAGAATGGAGCCCAAGCCCTAGCAGGCAAGCGTCCGAGTTCCAAAGTGTCCCAGGACCATTTCAGTGGACCAGGCCTAAAACCGAGGAGCTGTCCGCCATTTTAGGAGCCATGTGGCAGCCGCCTATCGCTGCACTGCAAGAGTGGGAGCAACTCAACAACATGGTGAGCGAGACGCTGTGGCCGCAAGAGCGAGCGCAACTCAGCTAGATGGCCGCCACCTGGGGAGGCCCGTTCACGCCGGCTCCCCCACGCCCCCCCCCCCGGGCTGCCGCACGCCAATTTTCGGAGCAGCATTGTAGGATACCAAAACCAGTGCGGCAGTTTACTGGACATCACCTGGGTGCCTGTCGTACATGTTGTGTCAGCCATGTGACACTGGACACAGACCGCTACTGACGAGGCCTCCCCCCGCACCACCCGGGACGCCCCACGCTGTTTTTCTGTGCTGCATTGTAGGATCCCTAAACCAGTGCGGCACCCAGGCGACATCACCTGGGTGCCGTCCAGAACTCTGCACGTTGTGCTGCCTTGGGACTATTCGCACAACAGACCGCTACTGACGAGGCCTCCCCCCGCCCCACCCGGGACGCCCCACGCCAATTTTCGGAGCAGCATTGTAGGATCCCTAAACCAGTGCGGCACCCAGGCGACATCACCTGGGTGCCGTCCAGAACTCTGCACGTTGTGCTGCCTTGGGACTATTCGCACAAAAGACAGCTTCTAACCATTGTTGCTTTTTGTGTTGAGAAATGTTTAAATGTTTTTAGTTTTTGTTCCGTTCGTTAAAGTTAGTAGTTAATAAAGTTTTATAACCTTACTTTGTTGGAGTGTTATCTATTTTTTAAAAAACGGGTGAATGGGGCCTTGAATCGGGTTATTGTCATGTGTGGGCTTTGGAAGTGTGCTGCTGCAGGATCGGACATTTCAAACTCAAATGCACGTTCTTTTTCTTACCTTTCCGAAGCATGGAGCGCAATAGCAGGCAGAGAAAGGGTGATGCACGTGTTGAACACTACCTGACCTGGCAAGTTGCTGGCAGTGCCCCCCCGCCCGCTCCTGAAAGAGGGCACACACACACCGCCGCCCCGAGTACTTCACAAATCTTTAAAAGACCATGCGCTTGTTCATGAGGCTTAAATGGTTTATCACCTCTTCTAGAACCCCTGCATCGACCCTCTGACGTTTCATGGAAAAATTACCATGTAACACAATACCAAGCCCTGTCAGCTGAAACCCCCAAGGAATCGTGGGGCATATTATCAAGGGGGTTTATCTCCGCTTTTTTGGCTTTAAAAGCCATGAAAGCGGAGATAAAATTATTTCCCTATTACCAAGCTGTCGCTAACACCAGTTAGTGACAGCTAAAAGGAGATAGCGACCATCTTGGGCCCCGCTTTGCATGTCAGTGATACTTATCACTAATGACATGCAAAGTGGCGTGCCAAGATGTTAGCGACTGGAAACAGTCCCTAACATCGCTACCTTCTATTACCAACTTTTGGAGATATTCGCGCTAAGCGCGAATATCTCCAAAATCTAACACCTGCCCTGAGCAGTTCTTAGCCATGTTATCCAATGGGAGGTGGATAACATGGCTAAGAGCATTAGATTGATAATACATGAATATCGCTGACTTTTCTGCGATAATAGCAAGGTTTATCTGCGATAACAAGTTAGAGACAAAAATTATCGCTAGTTGTTCGTAATATGCCCCCGGGTTTTTGCTTGCAGAAATCGGGAGGCGGGAGACTAGCACTGAAATCAGTACTCACACGCCTGAATAAGGAGGATTGGCATGTCTGAATTCTCTACAGCTGGGGCCATAAACTACATCCGCAGGGTTAGGTGATAGCCTGGGACCAGCCTGGCATCTAAAATGGCTGCCGTGCACGACAAAATTGTGGCATTCGAAAAAAGGCAAGATGGCGCAGCCGCTGGAAGAGATGTATCAACATATATCAGCCTCCTCAGCCACCCTCAGGAAACATAGGGGATTAGGATACGTCTCCCGCACCCCCTTATACCTAGTACTTTAATTAACGAAGCACAAAATGGCGAATTCCCGTTTCGCTACCACTTTGCGGCCCAGTTCGCGGCCCGTGAAGCGCTTCTACCGTGAAAAATCATTTTTTTTTTATTTTCCCCACGGGACCCTTTAATAACCCCAACAACATTCCTAGGGGGTCAAGAGGGGGATACCTTGCCCCCTTTCATTAAATTCCCCCTTAGTTTTTCACCTTTTCTTCTCTCTCGATCCTACCGAGAGACAAGATGGCGGCCGCTCCGGACTGTCACGCAGCAAAAAAAAAAAAAAGCTCACGCACAGCCGCTGGAAGAGATGTATCAACATATATCAGCCTCCTCAGCCACCCTCAGGAAACATAGGGGATTAGGATACGTCTCCCGCACCCACTTATAACTAGTAATTTAATTAACGAAGCACAAAATGGCGAATTCCCGTTTCGCTACCAGTTCGCGGCCGCGCTTCTACCGTGAAAAATCATTTTTTTTTTATTTTCCCCACGGGACCCTTTAATAACCCCAACAACATTCCTAGGGGGTCAAGAGGGGGATACCTTGCCCCCTTTCATTAAATTCCCCTTTCGTTTTCCACCTCTTCTTCTCTCTCGATCCTACCGAGAGACAAGATGGCGTCCGCTCCGGACTGTTTAGAATGTTGACAGACACCGGAGAGCCAATCAGCTTTCTGCGCGCAAAGTTCCGATAAGCGAAAAGTAAGCGGACCGGATCGCTGCCCAGAGCGCTGTTACAGATATATATCTTGGTTTGAACGTTAATTTCTCAAAAACTACTGGAGCACATATATTGAGACCTAGCAAAGGCACATCGGGCTAACAGTCCCTACAATTTTGCCAAGTTTCGTGCAAATCCATTCAGCCGTTCGAGCTAAAAGTGAGTCCAACCGCCCTATGGAAAAATGAATGGAAAAAACGCGTTTTGGGACCCCCCTTTTTTCTCAGCCCCCCCTTGACAAAACCCCCCTAAATTTTCAGGGGCTGCTCAGAATCAAAATGTGCCATTTTCCTGAAAATTTCAGCCGATTCCGTCCACAAACGCCAAAGTTATTAGACATAGAATTTTCAAAAGTCCCATAGAGAAAAAATTCTAACTATATATACCTACTGGCTATCGCCAGTAGGTAATATATATATATATATATTTATATATATATATATATATATATATATATATATATAATATAGCATCACTTAATTTCACAAGGTAGTGAAATGGTCAAGATGGGGCCCCTGAGGAATTGTTTACCCCCTCGGGCACATAAACCTGTCTACCCCACAGCTTGAGCATACCATCTGTTATAGCCCCCAGAAAGGCTGGGGCAGATTTGTCTAGCTCAAACATGGAAACTCGTTGTTAATTTGAGTCCTGTTGGGTACAGTAGTGCCACTTTTGCGCCCAGTTGAACAAACTCCTTCCTCAGACCTTGTAGGTCCAGACTTTTTGCCTGCCTATCTCTGCTTCAACCAATAAAGACTAGACTGGGCCAGCAACATGGATTAAAACATTAAGATGGATTTAAGAACATTTTGCATGGGATTTGGAGTTATTTTCTGGTGAATAATTTCAAAACAGACATATGGTGCACTTAAAAGACTTGGTGCCCGATTCACAAAAGTAAAGTTAGACGAAAGCCTAACTTTACGACTTTCGGTATTCACAAAGAACATTTACTACACGTAAATGCTCTTATTGAATACCGAAAGCCGAACTTTACCACTTTCAGTATTCACAAAGTGCATTTACGAGTAGTAAATGTACTCAGTTCATACTGAAAGTCGTAAAGTTAGACTTTCGTCTAACTTCACATTTGTGAATCGGGCCCTGACCGAGCAACAATATAATTAAGATATTCTCTGACATGGGATTGACTCCAACGCAGCCCTGTCAGCCATTCAGGGACACCACCTGTAACATCATTAATCACCAATCATTTGGTTAACATCATGGCCTGCATTTTTTTTATTTTAAGGCCAGTAAAACAATTGGGAAAATAGAAAAAAATCTATATTTCTTTCAACTTTGTGATATAAAGTTATAACAACAACTAAATAAAGGTATCACTTCAGAAGTTATTTATAGTTGTGTAAACTATTTCTAAAGGATCTTTAAATAAAATCGGGGCGCATTGCCAGGCTGAAAATGAATGCACCGAATTTTACACAAAGTTGTATTTAGGCACCAGCATGAGGCCCTTCTAGGAACGCATAAAGGGCAGAAAGGACCAGTATTTTTTTCGGAAAAACGTCGCACAGAATAACTCTGGATACGGAAAACCCTTCCCCTCACTAAGGTTCGCAGTGATCCACCCTCATGAGAAATTTAAGAAAGTATAACATTTAAGAAAGTATGGAACTCTTTGTTGCAGCAAAGTGTTTTGCCTCATTTCTCCTGCTAGTGGGATAGGCAACAAGCCCAGTCCACAAGGAAAGAGAAACAATAAACAAATAATGCACACATGGCGCTCTTCTGCTTGTGGATCAGCACTGGGAAGGTCAGGGGATTTCCTCGGGTGGGCCTGTCTCACCCCTGTCCCACCCTCTGGAACCGGGCCTGTATGAGAAGCAGGTTTTGTTAAAGGTCCACCTCCAGCACGAGTAGAACCCGTATTTTACTTCGGGAAGGGAATATAGTACCTTAACCTGATACAAACAGCGAGATCATCAAGAAACAAGTCTGACATCGTCGGAGCTATTGCATAATCAGTCATACTTTAGGCTAGTTTTACTATGTGAAAGCACTGGATGAATGTTAGGTTCTGCAGTAGACAGTGGTAAGGTGATGACAGGTGGTGCTGAAGTCAAAGATGGTAAGGAAGAATCTGTGTTAATTGTGTTATTGCACTTGCTGAACACCTGATGCCAATAGATCTGTATTTGGTCAAAAGGACTAAGACAGTCCTCGTCTGTCCTATAGTTGTGGGGGAATTACGAGTTGTATTGAAAAGATCCAGGACTCAAATATAAATTAGATGGGCGAAGACACTGAGGAGAGTGGTTTCTGTCTTCTTTCCACAGAGTGCCAATAGGGTTGTCCTGGTGCATTAAATGTAATGCTCAGTGAGGAACGTGGGACGTACATTGGCCATGGGAAGGTATTCATTAATGACTGGTTTGTAAACGGAGAGAATTTGTGATTGGTGTCATGTCATGCAGTCACTGCGGTTCTCTGTCCGGCCGCTGACAGCAGCACGGAATTTGCGTAGTCGCGTTACAAAAAGTTACGCAAAACGGTAAAAAATCACTGCGAGCTACACAGAATTCCGACAGCATGCGGAATTGCTTGTTCCGCTCATCCGTGATGCGTTTTTCCTGTTCGGGGATGCTGTTTGCATGCTCGGAGTGAAATATCGGTCGTGGCCATCTTGTTTAACTTGTCCTGCAAGTCGCGATGCGGTAAATATTTTACCGTATCATTTTTGCCATATAATTACAAGTACAAGAATAGCTCAATTAAATGAAAGGCAGAGTCCGGGGTGTCTGAGTCTGAAAGGGCTTTAATTCAGAAATGACTCGAGTCAATGGAGATCTATTCCATCAATACAAGGGTTCGGGCATGCAAGGGAAGATGTCAGGAAAGATGTCAACGATTTATTCACAGTACATGGCATATATAGTAAAAAGACACAATAGCATTGCATACAGTAGGCGTGACTAGTGAAATGTATATGATAAGACACATGTGCGTAGCGAAAAGGCGTGAACATGGGTGTGCACAGAGGCGTGAACTAGAAACGTCACAGAAAAGTGTCATAAGTGGGTGGATGTTTAGTGAATTCTTGCAGAGTCAGCTGAAACCTATAGCCTGGATGCGCGCGCAGCTAATATGACGTGTGATTGACGTATGTCTGGAGGAGGCTAAGAGTCTGACTTTTAACACTAGTAGAGGAGACATAAGACTGGTATGTCAGATCGACCTGTTCCTGAAACATATCTGATATCTTGTGTTTGGAGGATGTTTATACTGGAGGAAAAGGTCTTTCAGGCAGAGGCTATGCTACACTGAATGTATGCGTGTCTAGGTGCAGATGCGCGGAGCCAGGGCCTACCATGGTAACAGGAGCAATGAATTACATGAGGAGGACAGGAAGGCTTCGCCCTTTACTCTGCAGCCGGGGAGCTGTTTACTTATTTTACTAGACAGGAATGTGTTTTCGAGGAGGCTGAGCTGGCTACGCTGATAACTTGAAGGCAAAAGACTGTTTTTGGCAGGCAGAGCAGGCCGAGCCGGGCACCGCTCGCTTGGCAGGAAGTAAGGCAGAGATCAGGGATGCATCTCATCCTCACGTTGCAGCTTTCGGAGACAGAGACAAGAAAAGTGGTTCAATGGCAGGAATCAGGGCCTCACTCGGCAGAGCCAGGAAAACGTGAAAGTGCACCATGTAAAGACGGTGGCACAGCATACTTAGGAACTGAATTATCAATCCATTCATGGTGGATCTGAAAGAGGACATGTTAACGTTGGACGCAAATGTATTTGCGTCTTTAAATTCAGTTGCGGAGGGAAGTTACATGCACTTTAACTCGTACATGGAGACGATGGGGTACTCGTTAGGGGACATAACTGACCATAAAAATTCCAATTACCTCATTCCCTCCTTGTCCCCTACGGACCCATTAGGATATATCTATTTTCATGAGACCATCTATTTGTTCGTATAACATCATTTGTTCTTCTTTCTTTAATCGGGAGTGGGAACGTACACTTGGGCGGGAAATACAAGATGTGGCGCACAAGCCGCAAATCGCTGGCCCACATTGAAGACATAGACAGCAACTGAATACAATGGCCAATATAATCCCTAGGAATGACAATAGCTTCCATCCCCAGGCTGTTACTACACCCCAGAGCCAACCGGACCAAGTCCAGGAGCCTGGGTTCTGGTGTATCTGATGGGCAATTTCGTGAAGTCTGGTGATGGCCTTATAGACCGAAGGCGCGTTATTAGGAATAAACACGCAACAACTGGATCCGATGACTCTACAAGCCCCGCCCCTATCGGCCAGGATGACGTCAAGGACAAGGCGGTTCTGAAGAACAACAAGTCTCATAGCAGACTGCTCCTCTGTTAAGTTGCCCAAAGCTGAAGTAGTCTCATTCACTACTGCTTCGAGAGTTCTGGTTAATTTGCGTATCAATTTACTATTGGACACTGTGCCTAAATAGGGAAAGAATCCTTTATTGAAATCTGTATATTGTTCCCATGCGGTTTCAGTATAATCAACTAATGGAAGGTCTCTTTTGGGTCTAACATGAATGAGACGGGAATTTCTGTGATAATCAGGAGGAGCTAGAAAAACAGGAGGCAGTAGGAATGCAATGTAACAGGTACCATCCCAGTCTAGGGGTAAACGTATATAGGCTGTATGTCCACAAATGAAATAGGAATGGCGGGAAGCTTTGAATGTAGACTTGCCTTTATCACTGAATTCGATCACAGAAGTACATTCACTATGACCTAGGTGTACTGAACCATTCTTTCTGACACATAATTCACCTTTGACTGGTAATACTGACATAGATGGCAAGTCCGGACTAGTTTCTGACTGAACATTTAGAATCATGAGGTTGAGTGTAAAATTGCCTAATCCATACACTTCGTTCTCTAGGTCGGTCCCTGTCCTTCGGGGGAGACCCTCCTTGTCTGGGAAACATGCCTTATTCAGAACTGTGTTTAGATTTCCCCATACCCAATTGCCCTGGAAAACTATGAAATCAGCATCTACAGAATTAATTAAACTAAACCATGCACCACAGGAACCATTGTGTGTAAACGGATACGGAAAGAGGGGCAGAACTCCCTGATATTTCTGGTAGGGAGGGAGTCGGCCACATATCCAACAATTGGTAGCATTGCTAGTCTGATGGGAATGGTGTAACATACTGATGAATGAATTGTTGCGCAGCGCAAGTCGATAAGATAGTTCATGTGGAGGTAGCTCACTAAACGTGTGTTCTGCAGTGTCATTAGGAAAAGAGTGTGCAATCGGAAAATACATGTACAACATCAAGCTGATGCCAATTACCGTAAGACTCAGAAAAAACATAATAATCAGGGTGCAGATGCACCTACTACGGAGATTTTTACAGTAACGATTTCTTTTCATGATCTCCTGTCTATCTCTCTCTCTATTTGGATCTAGCTTGTACATTGTCAGAAACTGCCTAACCGCTTCACCCGAGGGGGACTTAAACAATTAAACTGTCTGACTTACTAGACCTTAGTTTTTGTCTGTACTCCTCTTGGGGAGTTTTCTCTCGAAAAGGGAGTTTAATGTCTGTCTTTGGTACGTGAGAGTTCTGGGAGTCAGGGCTTGGCGGAAGTCCATGAAATTTTTTCACGTGACTGGAGTGTACCCAGCCCTTCCTCCCCTCTAGCTTTACTGCAGTCCGGGTTGTTAACAAAACAATCTTCGGCTCCTTCCAGCGGGGCTCCAAAGGGCTCGTCCTATCGAAGTTCCGAACAACAACAGTGTCTCCCGGGACCAGTGCATGTGGCTTCACCTCGGAGTTGTCTGGGAAGGCTGCAGCAACCTGTGAACGACAAGATTGTAGTGCAGACATCAAGGAAGCAAGGTAATCTGTCAGCATAGTACTTTCGACATCGGTTATTTTTCTCGGCAGAGGCGTCCCTCACATATTAGGAGGTCTACCGAAGACCACCTCATACGGAGATAGCCCTGTCCTAGAATGGGCTACCATTCTCATATAAAACAGTGCAACTGGTAATGCTACTATCCAATCTACGCCTTTCTCTTTACACACTTGAGCAAGGCGAGTTTTCAGAGTCTGATTGTGGCGCTCCACGAGACCTGCTGCCTCTGGATGCCGGACACAGTGAAACTTCCACTGGTACCCCAATAGGAGTGAGATCTGCTTCATCAGTTCAGACGAGAATGGCTGACCGTTGTCTGAATACACGACACAGGGCAAACCGTATCAAGGGAAAAACTCACGAACCAGCTGCCTGGCAGTGGTCGGGGCAGTGTAATCTGGGACGGGATACGCTTCTGTCCATCGGGATAGGGCACATACAACTACGAGGACATACTTAAATCCTCGGCACCTGTCCATCTGGATATAATCCATCTGGAGGACTTCAAAAGGATAGTCAGGAGGATGAAATCCACCTTGCTCTACGGGAATTCCTTTTCCTGGATTGAACTGACAACAGATCATGCAGGTACGCACTTTCTGTTTTGCTGCTGCTCGTAAATGCTTGTTGAACCATAGATTCTGTAAACTGTCTAACATGGCTTTTTCTCCTAAATGTGCTGGGCTATGTGCAGTGTTGATGATAACTTGAACCATGGAGTCGGGGAGGAACCATGTGGTTTTTCCCCTCGTCATCCAACCTTGATCTGTCTGGACCCCTCCTTGTTCAGCCCATTTCTTGATTTCATCTGGAGTAGCATGTGTCTGTATGTCTATGACATCTAATGCGGGGTCCCTGACTGTCATGCTGTGGGTCAGTGATGATACATCAGTCTTTGTCATATCAGTCGTCTGTGTATGAGTCTGTGCTGTATATTTCGCTGTCTGATCTGCGAAGTCGTTACCCTGGGAAATCTTGTCTGTTACTTTCGTATGTGCCTTGCACTTCATGATGGCTATGGCTGTAGGCAAATGTATTGCTTCTAACAGTGCTTGAACGAGGGGACCGTGCTGGATTTTGGCTCTGTGAGAGGTCAGAAAACCTCTCTCTTGCCAGAGGACACCGAAGTCATGTACGACTCCGAATGCATAACGTGAATCTGTGTATATGTTTACTTTCTTGTTCTTGGCTAATATACAGGCTTGGGTCAGAGCAATGAGCTCTGCTGCTTGGGCTGACAGGGTGTCAATGCGATGTGTTTCTATGACTTCAGTTTCAGTGGTCACTGCATATGCGGCCACTAGCTCTCCTGTACTTGTTCTCATACATGAACCATCCACATAAAGTGTCAGGTCTGGATCGGGTAATGCGACATCTGTCAAGTCTTGTCTGGGTTTCGTAACTGTGTCGACTACATCTACGCAGTCATGTGGAGTAGGATCTGTTGTGCTTGATGGTAAAAGTGTAGCAGGATTCAGTGTATTACAACGTCTGATTTCTATGTGTGGCTGGAATAACGTCAGTTCATAACCTGTCAGTCGTGCTATAGTCAAGTGTTGGGTCTGTGTTCTGTTTAGGAGAACTTCCACAGAGTGTGGAACCTGTACTGTCCTTTGGTGTCCCAATACAATGGAATCACTTTGTCTGATTGCTAGAGCTGTTGCTGCAACTGATTTCAAGCACGCAGGCAAGGCCTGGGCTACTGGGTCTAATGTGCTCGAAAAATAAGCACACGGTCTGTGTTTGTCTGCTTGAAGCTGAGTGAGAACCGACAATGCTGTGCCATCGCGTTCTGTGACAAAAAGCGTAAAAGGTTTGCTGTAACATGGTGTTGCTAAAACAGGTGCTTGACATAAGGCTTTCTTTAATTCATCAAAAGCTTGTGTATGTTCCTGAGTCCATGGGAGGACAGACGAAGACGCTGCCTCCTGTGTTGTCAACTGTATGAGCGGTTTAGCTAGATATGCATACTGAGGAATCCATTGTCTGCTATAGGATGTGAGTCCACTAAAGGCTCGTACTTCTTTCTGTGTCTTGGGTTGTGGAAGATGTGCAATTAACTGTATGCGATCTGGTGTCAGCTGTCTCCCCTCTTTGGACAGCAAGTGCCCAAGGTACACAACTTGCTGGGCACAGAATTGTAGCTTCGAAGGAGACACCTTGTGTCCCTTGTCCGCCAAGAAAAGCAAAACTGTCAGTGATGCTTGTTCACATTCTGGTTCACTTCGGGCGGTGATCAGTAGATCATCGACGTACTGTAATAGGGCAGTAGTGGGAGGCATGTGAATATCGTCAAGTTGTCGTTTCAGTGCTTGGCTGTAGATGCTGGGGCTTTCTGTGAATCCTTGAGGTGCGCGTGCAAATTTGAAGCTTCGGCCATTTAAACAGAATCCGAAAAGATACTGGCTTTCCGGATCAATGGGGACACTAAAGAAGGCGTTCTTCAGATCGATTACAGTAAAGAACGTCGCCTCTGAATCAATAGCTGTCAATAAGGAAAAGATATCCGGGACCACAGGATACTGGGGTACCACACATTTATTCAATTTGCGTAAATCAATAATCAGTCGATAGACTGGAGGTGCATTTGGATCAGTACGTTTAAGAATCGGGATGATGGGAGAATTACAAACATTTGAGTCGGTTTCTACAACCACTCCTTGTGCAATGAGCTCGTCAATGATTTTCAGTAAAGCCACTACAGCATCTGGTGGTAACTTGTATTGTCGAATACGTGGTAGTATAACTCCTGGCTTGAGTGTAACACGGTACGGTGTAATGTGCATACAACCTACATCAGTGGGGCCATTCGCCCATAAATGTGCAGGAACATTCTGTAACCTGGGATCAAAGTCTCTCAACACATAAGGGCCCTTGAAGTCACGAAGGAACAGCCTGACTCCTTCCGGAGAACAACAAATTACAGCTCCTAGAGCTTTCAGGGTTTTAATACCAAGCAGGTTTTCTGGACATGATTTCGTGAGCAATAAATCAGTGGTTCGGGACAATGGACCAACTGCAAGGGGCACTGGTTTTGATACTTCATTAACAATAGGCTTTCCTGAAAATCCAAGGGAAACATTCTGTGAGCCTGAGAGGGGTGCCCCTGGAACCTCTTCATGACTGATGGTTGTTCTGCTTGCCCCTGTGTCAATCAAAAACTTTCTATCTTTCCCTAATACCTGGCTATGTACATAAGGACCCTCTTGGTCTACAGGGACCTCAATAAGGGGCAAGCCAACCTCCCTCTCTAGGCTGTTTCATGTGTATTGCTGGTAATCGGGGTAATCAGATTGAGCATAGTGGTACATCTGCTGTGTGACATGCTGAGTCGCGGCAATGGGTTGGGGCTGTGGTACCGCTACGGCCTGCTGTGGAACATGCATAGGTTGTACATTTTGTGGAACATGCTGCTGGACCTGATCCTGTCTGGGCGGACGTGGTCTCTCTTTGGTTTTACCTGTGGCGATATTGTGCTTCAAAACTGCGCAATCGTTTACATAGTGACCTGGCTGTTTACAGTAGTTGCATGTCCCTTTAACGGGAGCCGCTGAATTATTTGAATGTGTCGCACCTTTCTTCTGACCATCTGCTGGAACTGACTGAGCAACTAACATTTTCATTTTCGTGTCTTTCATACGTCTCTGTTCGTGATCATGTTCCTCTCTAATTCTGTTCTGGTGATATTGTAACATTTGTAACATTTGGGAAGGCGAATTGGCTTGCCATGTGCTCTCAACTTTCAGTACACGGTTCTTAACCTGGGGCAATGAATTTTCGACTAATTTGGATACAAAAAGGTGTGGATATGACTCGCTACTTGATTTCAGGCCACTATTAATAGTAAAACATTTCTCAAATCGGGAATAAAAATCACTAGTGTCTTCATCGGGTTTCTGTTTGCAGGCTGAGATCGCATCCCAGTCCTCCTTTTTAGTTGCTAACAATCTTGGCAAAACCTGTACTAACAATCCTGGTAATGCTTTAGTTTTGTCCCCAAGGCCTACACCTGGGGTTCGACCAGTCTCTTCATTTTCTAATGCAGCCCAATCAATCTTTTTGTCTCCCACCTCCCATTCTTTTTCTTTGAGTTTCTCGTAAATACCGGCAGGCAACAATACTTTCAATATTTTCATAATGTCGGGGTAGGTGTAATCTCCCATTAGTAACATGTCTTTTAATTCACGGTGAAAACCTGCGGGGTCTTTATCATGACTGGGCACTATTTTCTTCATTTCTAATAATTCCATTTTAGTTATGGGCGTGTAAACGAACACACGTTCAAGGGTATTATCATCTTTCCTGACTGGATGTACTTCACGTAAAGGATTCTGTTTGTCAAAGTTATATGATTGCCTGACTGGGGGTGGAAGATGTGGAGTCAAGAAGGTTCTGTATTTGTGACGTTGCTCTAAAATCGTTTCAATTAGATCGGTACCTAGACCTCTCCATCATCTCAGGAGTAAGTCTTGCAATAAACAATATAACGGACCTGGATCAGATGCTTGGTTTTCATACTGTATGATTAGGTGTTGTGTCATGTATATACCAGCTAGTCGCTGTTCTTCTGGAGTAAGACTTAAAAACGTTTGCACTACTGAATCGTCTTTATATATACTGTCATCCCCGGCCCACTGTACTGCGGACCGGGCTAGTTCCTGATCACGTAAGGTATTGAGTTCTTGATAACCTATCCTTTCTTTTAGTACTTTGTCAGTCATCTGGAATACATGCTCAAGGGTACATCGCTCTGGTATCGGACAAAGGTAACGTTTCTTGTGTTCGAACGTTTCTTGTTTACGAATGGGTCTATCGAAGGGCCTATCAAAAGGATACGGTCTAGGGAGTTTCTCTCTACCTACATATGCTATCACTTTTCTATCTGCCTGTTGTGGGGTTTCTGCTGGATTCTCTGATTCATCCTCCTCCTGCGAGGAGGTTGGGTCGTCTGATTCGAGTGGCTCTTCAGGTTCTCGACGGGCATGTATATCTATTATTTCTTTACGGATCTTTCTAACCATAGCATGTACACATTTCTCTTTATCATGTTTACCCTCAGAAATATTCTGGCTCCATCTGTTCAATCTATTCATCTCATCTTGTGGAAAACCTGCCTGATCTTGTTCCCTTATTAAACAATTAACCAAAAAGCGCATGATTAAACCTTTGTTCTCAACTTTCTGACGTGACATGGCACCAACAGACTCCGGTCTTTCTCCTGTTCTAATAAAATGATACATATTGTCTAGATGTTCTGGCATTTCTGGCAGTAAAACTAAATAATCGGTAACACGTCTTAAACGTAGGGATGGGTCCTGTTCTACCAGGCACTGGATCATATCTGCAATCAGTAAGCTGTTCTTGAAGTTTTTCGGCTGGAGCTCCTTTAGGTGTTCGTGACATTGCGAGATCTCTCATTGTTATACATTGTAACTGTGGCGGGGTACGGAAACCTCCTCTAGCACCTCCTGAGGCGGAGGCTTGAGCATAACCTGACTGTAGGGTCGGTTTTTGTGGCGGGATTGGACCCTGAGCAAAAGGATTAAGTGGATGAATACCACCAGGGAAAACTACCGGGGAAGCGACAACAGGTGCAGGAAGTGGTGGAGGATGTGGAGCAGGATGTGGTGCGGGTGGAGTTTGCTGTTGCGGACCTGGGGGTAGATGATCGTGGGGTAGGTTGTCAGCAGGTGCAGGTGGTACGGGTACATGGGCAGGTGCAGTAGTATATGCGGGAGCTACATCGTCTAAATAGGAAGAAAGGAAAATGTCTGCTGCGGTTTTATGACGTAATTTGGTCGGAACCAATGGAGGGGGCAGGTCTTTCGGTATTTCCGGGGTCGCCTTGGGCAGGCCCTCTGCCAGAACTGGATACAGTCCTGTCACAATGGCATTACTCTGTCTGTCGTGTTGTTCCATTCTAACTCGTTCTCCTTCTTCTATTAGTTCTTTTTCTTTGGCTTTTTCGGAATCCTCTCTACTTTTCTCTGCTTTCCTGAGTGCTTTCTCTGTCCGTCTGTGTGATTCTTTACGCCACAATTCAATGGCATCTTTCTGTGACTGGCTAGCTTTCTTTTTCCACAACGCCTCTTCTACGCTCATGATGCACTCGGCATCCCATGTCCCTGTAACGGGCCATCTCTGATTCTCTGCTAAGTCTTTCGTGTATTCCACCCACAAATCTAGATATAATATGGCATCTAAGCCGTGCTTGTGGTACATAAAATGACCAGGAGTGTCCCTGGGTGGGATGGGAACAGCTTCCTCAAGTATCCCTTTTCTAGTTCCTATCTGTCGTAATTTCGAGAATAAAGGCATTGCTGCCTCCAGAACGGACACGAAAACAAGAACACAATATAATACGCAAACAGTGACTCATACCACGACATTAAACACATTGAAACATTTCGAACATAAATTGACAACCCACTAATTCTACAACGAGAACAAAGTTGAACCGTTGAATACAGGAATTACTTGATATACTGCTAAACAGTACAGATACACTGCTAAAAGTGCAGACCGGGTCTGTGTACCCAAACCCGTCTTGACCGGATACAAATCAATGCACCCGTCTTGATGCGTCCCCAGCAACGGTACTCACCGGGAAGCACAGAACGGAAGGCCTCGGAAACTCGACTTGACTGGACTGACGTCACCGCTTCTGCTGTGCACTACGCATGCGCCTCGGCACTACAGGTGGGCCTCTCGACACCTCGGACGCTGCTCTCTCGGCTGGGCTCTGGTCGGGATCCTCCGCACTCCTCACCGCCTCGTCTGGATGTCGATCGCAGTCTCCGTCACCTCCGTGGGCCTGAGGGAGATACAGGAAATCCTGCGGATGCGCTTGGGGTCCGTCACGGCCGTGGCAGGGGGCTAGGCCTGCGACGCATCACCGGTGCGTAGGGTGGGGGAGGGGTACCTGTTCGGGCGCCAAATTATGTGGTAAATATTTTACCGTATCATTTTTGCCATATAATTACAAGTACAAGAATAGCTCAATTAAATGAAAGGCAGAGTCCGGGGTGTCTGAGTCTGAAAGGGCTTTAATTCAGAAATGACTCGAGTCAATGGAGATCTATTCCATCAATACAAGGGTTCGGGCATGCAAGGGAAGATGTCAGGAAAGATGTCAACGATTTATTCACAGTACATGGCATATATAGTAAAAAGACACAATAGCATTGCATACAGTAGGCGTGACTAGTGAAATGTATATGATAAGACACATGTGCGTAGCGAAAAGGCGTGAACATGGGTGTGCACAGAGGCGTGAACTAGAAACGTCACAGAAAAGTGTCATAAGTGGGTGGATGCTTAGTGAATTCTTGCAGAGTCAGCTGAAACCTATAGCCTGGATGCGCGCGCAGCTAATATGACGTGTGTTTGACGTATGTCTGGAGGAGGCTAAGAGTCTGATTTTTAACACTAGTAGAGGAGACATAAGACTGGTATGTCAGATCGACCTGTTCCTGAAACATATCTGATATCTTGTGTTTGGAGGATGTTTATACTGGAGGAAAAGGTCTTTCGGGCAGAGGCTATGCTACACTGAATGTATGCGTGTCTAGGTGCAGATGCGCGGAGCCAGGGCCTACCATGGTAACAGGAGCAATGAATTACATGAGGAGGACAGGAAGGCTTCGCCCTTTACTCTGCAGCCGGGGAGCTGTTTACTTATTTTACTAGACAGGAATGTGTTTTCGAGGAGGCTGAGCTGGCTACGCTGATAACTTGAACAGTGGCGGTTTCTCTGTTAGGGCGTCGGGGCTCCGCCCCCGTTAAATATTCTACATTTACGAAGGGAATTGAAAACATAAATTTTAATAAATAAGTATGTGAATAATTCACAAAAAAAGGACACGAGGGTGACGGGGCACTGCCTGAGTAAGCAGCAATCTACCGCACTCACCACCATTACTGCCGCAGGTCCACTGTCACGTTACGTGACTAATTGCTTGCTCCTTTGCTCCCTGGCGGCCGGGCCCAATAAAGCCTGCTATGTGTTTGCCGGGCCGACACCCTCACAGCCCTGAAGGCTGTGACGTCATCGGCTCGTCAAAGACATAACTGGAAGGCCCAGTCTCCAAGTAATTGTTAAACTCCTTCAAACTATGTGTGCAACAGTAAGCACAGTATGAGAAAAAAATAAACGCAGACGGTTTCTCAAGAAAGGATTGGCTGATACTTGCTTGGGCGCCAAAACCATCCCAAAGAAACTTCACAGCTCTCCACATAATGGAACCATTTCTTGTTAGGCACATAAAAACTGTAAAATTCAAGTCGCAGCGAGCATACAATTATGTGCCCGTGAAAAAAAAATGCTTTTCATTTGCATAAATGCAAAGAGCAGACGTCGCATCAGCAGGCACATTCCAAACCACTTGCCAGGCAGCTGACTCTATTCGGTGGTCTTAAGGAGCACGAGACGGAAGAGTTATCTGGGGGCCTTAATCAATCAATCAATCAATCAGGAGTTTGTTAAAGCGCAACTACTCACCCGTAAGGGTCTCAAGGCGCTAGGGGTGGGGGGGGGGGTGCAGGTTCCATTCCATCAAGGAGGGGGTCTGTCGAAGAGCCAGGTTTTGAGGTTTCTTGCGAAGATGGGGAGCAATGTTGTCTGTTTGAGGTGGAGCGGAAGGGCGTTCTATGCTTTGGCCACGAGGATGGAGAAGGAGCGGCCTCCCGATCTGGTCTTTCTGGTGCGGGGGACCTCGGCGTAGGAGAGCTGGGCTGATCGTAGGGTCCTTTGGGGTGCGTGGAATTTGAGCCGGCTTTTCAGGTATGCTGGTCCGGTGCTGTGGAGGGCCTTGTGTGCGTGGGTGAGCATCTCGCCTCGACGGGGAGCCAGTGGAGTTTGAGCAGGTGCTGGGAGATGTGGCAGTGTTTTGGCAGGTTGAGGACCAGTCTTGCGGCGGCGTTCTGGATGTTCTGTAGCTTGCGGATGAGGTTTTTGTTTATTCCGGCGTAGAGTGCGTTGCCGTAGTCGAGTCTGCAGTTGACCAGGGCGTGAGTGGCTGTCTTTCGGTGTTCGAGGGGGATCCATTTGAAAGTCTTACGAAGGAGGCGGAGGGTGTGGAAGCAGGAAGATGAGACAGAGTTGATCTGGCGGTCCATTTTGAGCTCGGAGTCCAGGATGATTCCCAGGTTGCGTGCGTGGTCTGTGGGGGTTGGCCGGTTTCCGAGGGCGGTGGGCCACCAGGTGTCGCTCCAGGCGTCGGGGTTTGGGCCCACGATGAGTACTTCTGTTTTGTTGGTGTTTAGTTGTAGGCAGCTGTTTTTCATCAATTTGGCGACGGCTTCCATGCCTTCTCGAAAGTTGCGTCTGGCGGTGTTGGGCTAGTTGGATAGGGTGAGGATGAGCTGGGTGTCGTCTGCGTATGACACGATGTTGAGTCCGTAGGTTCTGACGATGGGGGCAAGTGGAGCCATGTAGACGTTGAAGAGCGTCGGGCTGAGGGAGGAGCCCTGGGGGACTCCGCAGGTGGTAGGTGTGGGGTCTGAGAGTAAAGGGGGGAGTCTGACCCGTTGCGTCCTGCCGGAGAGGAAGGAGCAGATCCAGTTGAGGGCCTTGTCATGGATTCCTGCGTCGTAGAGTCTGCGTATTAGGGTGCGGTGGGAGACTGTGACGAACGCCGCTGATAGGTCTAGGAGGATGAGGGCTACGGTTTCTCCTTTGTCCAGTAGGGTGCGGATGTCGTCTGTTGCGGCGAGGAGGGCAGTTTCTGTACTGTGGTTTTTTCTGAAGCCGGATTGGGAGGAGTCGAGGATGTTGTGTTCTTCAATGAATGTGGCGAGTTGGCTGTTGATGGATTTCTTGATGACTTTTGCTGGGAAAGGGAGCAGGGAGATGGGTCTGTAGTTTTTGAGGTCGGTGGGGTCCGCTGAGGGTTTCTTCAGGAGGGGGTTGACCTCGGCGTGTTTCCAGTCGTCGGGGACGGAGGCGGTCGCCAGGGAGCGGTTGATGGTGTGGCAGAGCATGGGTGCGATGGTGTCAGCGGCTCTGTTGAAGATGTGGTGGGGGCAGGGGTCCGTGGGGGCCCCTGAGTGGATTGTCTTCAGTGTGTCTTTGGTGGTGAGGGCTGTCCAGTCATCAATCGCTGGTTTCCGGGTGTCGGGGGTGGTTGGTGAGGGTTCAGTGTGTTGGTTGTCTTCGTCGAAGTTGTCGTAGATGCTCTTGATTTTGTGGTGGAAAAAGGTGCTGAGTTTGCTGCAGAGGTCTTGTGAGGGAGGGATGTCGGTAGACTCGCTGGTGGGTTGGGCGAACTCCTTGATGATGCTGAAGAGTTACTTGCTGTTGTGTGCGTGGGAGGAGATTCTGTCTTCAATCGTTTTTTCCTCATTTCTCTGATGAGTTGATGGTGAGCGTTGGTGGCGGCTCTGAAGTTGTTGTGGGCTTCTGTGGATTTGGTGTTTCTCCAGGCCTTTTCGAGGCAGCGGCATGTGCGCCTGGACCTCGAAGTTCGGTGGTAAACCATCTGGCTTTCTTGGCACGAGTATTGTTGTTTTACTTGAGGGGGGCTATGGTGCTGGTGCTGTCCGAGATCCATCTATGCAGGGTTCGGGCTGCGGTGATCAATGGTGATTAATGGTGATCAATCAGGTCATATTGCAGAGAGTAAGCCATGAATCTTCGAAAACAGAGTCCTGAGTTTCCCAGCCAGTTCCTCTCTCAGCAATTATATTTGCGGTGCCGGCATGGGGTCAAATTTACAGCAGTTTCTCAATCTCAGCTCCTCACATAGAGAAAGCGGAGCCACACGGACCTGACAAAGGAGGCGGCAGGCGGCCTGGTGCGAGCCCAGGACCCCGCCATGATGATATGTAGTAATGCCTCTGCCTAATTCCTTCAAAAACAAATTCCCCGCCTTCGGCACCAGGACATGACGTCACCCGGCGGGCGGCACCAGGTATGGCTTTATCTGACTGTGGCCCTTTGTTACGTTATTACCCTTTGTAGCCTTTGCGCAGCCGCACTACTGAGAGCCGTGCAGCGCACATTTAGGATACCTTGCAGCAGCCAGTGAGCTACACCAAGCTGGCACTGCAGGACTAAGGAGCAGAGCCGCACTGCTTGCTGCCACACTCATGATATATTACCATTTTAGGCAGGGCTTCGCTGACGCTCGGGTACTATGCAAATGCGTGATAATGCATTTCAGTGCGGTGATGCGGATCACCACACTGAAATGCGTTCGAATCACGCCTGGTGCGTGATACTTGGCAGGACTGTGCGCTGGATGCCGCCTGTGGGCGCCTCTGCACTCCTGCTGGCATTTCCATCGGGGCCTGGCCTTGTCTCCAGCTCTTGCTCCTCCTCCAATGTTGTTCCGGCCACTGGGTGGGTGCATACTGCAGAGCTTGAAAAGACACACTTGTGACTTGTTTGTTTCAAGTTGCGAGATGTCGTGAATCGTGAGCTGTTAGCTTTGTCCGACCCACAGATGTGGAAACTAAATTGGGTTTATGCTGGTAATGGAAGAACTGGAAGGCATAGACACAATGACATTTGTAGCCAGTCAATACCTCGTTAGCTGTAGCCTATATACTTATAAAAATGGTTAAGACAGCATGGCAACCAAAACAGACATATATATATATAGTATATAGTATATAGTACTCTGCCACAAATGTGAACATGTCTGCCAAAATCTAAGTAAGTCCATTAATAATATGTTTGGCAGATGTTGCATCAGGCAAGGAAATGTGCAAACCTGATGGGTTTGGTAGTCAATGTTCCCTCTATTTATTTCTTGTATGTTTCAACAGCACTCCAGCTGTCACACCATTTTCCTTTGTGTGCAAATCTGAGAGTGGCAGTGAGCCCCCTATTTCCACAAAGAAACCAGTCAAGCTACTGGCTCCTTGAGTGGTGTTTGCGACTGGAGGAGGAAAGTTTCTCACAAAGGTTTTCTCTGCTGGGAGTTTGTAAGTGATACAGATTGTCTTGAAGATGACATGTACCTTCGGTGGGAGCCACAGAACCTCCTTCAATTTCAGGGAAATGTGGTTGAGACTTGAGAGATGTGAAAGACAGGAGTTGATTGCACTAGTGACAAGACCCTGTTAGCTTCCTTAAAAACGTATTTGCCTCACTGCAAAATATGTTGCACTGATTGTTGTTGTGGAGCAGCATGTTTTACTGATGCAGTGTCTGTTAGTGTGTTACTTGTATTTATTCTCTGATGTGGTGGATAACCTTGTGTGCTTCGGAGGCATAATTCACCTTGCAGTAAAATAATATTATTAGCGTCAATCAGCTTGTGAGATTTGATGTGACACTCCAGAGCAAAGGTTAGAAGTTATTGTTGTGACGTATAAAGCATAATTTATTCATAGGATGCAAACGTTCTAAATCCATTTTACATTGCTTCTGTTCTACTGCCTTCTTTTGAAAGATTCCACCACATTTGACTGTGTAGAACATTTGTACCTTTAATTATTAAAATAGAGAAAAGGAATTTGATTTGGCCGTGCAATACAAGAGGGTGGTTAATAGTTACCCCATTCTCTGAGTGAAGTTTTATTTCAGGCACACCCTTCCCTTTTGCCTTGAAAAACTCCTCCAATACCTCCACTTGTCAGTGGCATACCTCCTCCATCCAGTGCTTACATGAAGTGTAATTCACAATTTGGAGCAGCTAAAAGGACAACAAGGATTGGGGCAATGATTACTTCCCTTCAGCTTTGGAAGTTATCTTGTATGGTGGAATGTGTGCCTCTTTACACGTGGGAGCTGTTGGACGAATTTTTTTTTTTACTACACAGTCATGCATGCAAAAATGTAATTAGGTAGGATGTACATTCTGGCCCAGACCTTTCCTTTAGCAATGTAGTAGTAAAGCTCATAGCACTTAACAAAGTACACGTCAGCAAATATAAAACACAACTTTAAATAATGGAAATAAACATTTATTTATAAAGCAATCAAGTCATATCTTGAGCTATCTAGTCTAGGGGATGAGTTACTTAAAACCGAATGTAACCTAATCAACACAAATGCACGAGCAACTCTAACCTATTCTTCAGGGGCGTGTAACACTAACCAATATGATATTCAATTCTATGTGGAAAAAGTAGGTATTTTACTCTGATGGGCTATCTTAAATGCCACTTTATCTCACGTAGGCACTGGCTAAGTAAACAGAGCCAACCTCTTTATGCAACATTGATAACATAAATTGTGGTTTATTGCAATTTAGAATGGTTTATTCATGAGGCCTTGGAACTGATGATAGTTTTAGGGGAGGCAGTGGCCTGTTTCTGTTCAGCACAGTGGCTTCCGAAAGTCTTAAAAATCCACCATTTGCCTACTAATTTTTCAAAATTTTCTCGGGGGGAGAACCCCCCCGAACCCTCCTTAGGTGGTTCGGGCTCGCTCGCTGCGCTCGCTCGCACGGTGTGCTCCACCAATAATTTTACGCCCACCACTTTCAAATGTCACCAGCCGCCACTGAACTTGAAGGCAAAAGACTGTTTTTGGCAGGCAGAGCAGGCCGAGCCGGGCACAGCTCGCTTGGCAGGAAGTAAGGCAGAGATCAGGGATGCATCTCATCTCCACGTTGCAGCTTTCGGAGACAGAGACAAGAAGAGTGGTTCAATGGCAGGAATCAGGGCCTCACTCGGCAGAGCCAGGAAAACATGAAAGTGCACCATGTAAAGACGGTGGCACGGCATACTTAGGAACTGAATTATCAATCCATTCATGGTGGATCTGAAAGAGGACATGTTAACGTTGGACGCAAATGTGCTTGCGTCTTTAAATTCGGTTGCGGAGGGAAGTTACATGCACTTTAACTCGTACATGGAGACGATGGGGTACTCGTTAGGGGACATAACTGACCATAAAAACTCCAATTACCTCATTTCCTGTTCGCGAACGCGGATGTTTGATGGCGCGTCCGAATGACGTGTTTGCCAGATCGCGCTGCCAAATGCAAACAGATAGGAAAACTCGCTGCGAACGCAGGGATCCCGGTAAGTCGCTCCGCACGCTAACACACTTTTTGAAAGCGCAAACAAGGAAAAATATTCCGCAATGCAGCGGGATTCTGGAATTTTCTGCAATTCCGCGTTCTCCGCGGAACACGGAATTGCCAAATTCCGCAAATTCTGCGAGCGGAGCGGAATTTACCGCCCAGGGTTAGTCTTCATGCTCTTGCCATGGTTTATGAGGCAGACTTGTACATTTTTCTACCTACAAGTGTTTTAAACACCTTGTTAGCTGTTTCCTTAGATCTGATCATGTTTCCGACACTTTCTCCTAATCTCATTTTCATCCCGTGTTTGCTATGATGTCACCCTACCCTGTCATGGGGGCACTACTTTCTGTGTCACCTCTTGCTTCCTCTTTCACCGACTTCCTGTTTCACTCTATAAAACGAGCCAGAACACTCAGAGCCTCATTTACAAGGCCCATGTGCCACGCGAACGTCACTTTAATGACACTCCGGTGGCGCACATTGCACTGCCATATCTGCAAGGCTATGTAAAGCCACTCTGCGTGGCTTTTCATGGCCTTGTAGATGTTGTGTGATGCAACGCAGGGCAAATCTCTGCGTTGCCTCACACGCATTCAGCAGCACACATAGAAGAAGGAAATCACCTCCATTGATTGTTTTTGTGCAGGAAGGTGTCCCTTCCAGCACAAAAACAAATATTCCCACAACACAGACACCCTTGGACAAGGGTGCCTGTGTTGGTGCATGGCAGACAATTGAACGCCAGTCGAGGGCATGAGAACAAGAATGCACCATATCTGATAGGTGCAGCACATTCCTGCCCTTTTCTTTTGCTATAGGGCAGCGCAGCAGGAACGCTTGTGGAGCTGCCCCACGGCAAAATATTTTAAAGGAGGCCCTCAGAATGCTCCAAGTTACTTGCCGCTGGTTTCATGTGTATTTCTGCTTCATTCCCTCGAATCCTGCTCCAATTCCTAGAATCATTGGGGCTTATTTATGAGCCCTTCTGTCACTATTGCACCGCCGATGCATCACTTTTTGTGAAGCACCAGCTGAGTAAAAAATGTGCCTTGTTGCACCATATTTACAAAGTGATGCATCTAGATAGATGCGTCACTTTGTAAACCCCTGCGCCACATTATACCTGTGCCAGGTATAATGTATGCGGGGGGCGTTCCGACACAAGAAAGGGCCGTAAAAGTGATGCAGTGAAATCTATAAGATTTCACTGCGTCACTTCTAAGACATAAATGCGTCAATATCTTAGGGCTGCCTCATGGCAGGCATAAGACTGAAAAGGCCCATTTCACATGGGACTTGCCCATGTGTTATGACCAATTGCTGGAGTTGCGTCACTTTGGTGACACACTTCAACAATGAATAATTTTGGCGCCTAAAGATACCTCAGAAATACAGATGTATCTGTAACTCCTTGCGACACGATGCTGTAAATATGACGCATCATTGGTGTCGCGAGGAGGGTGCAATGAAAAGTGACGCATCGCTGTTTTCGCTCAGCGATGTGTCACTTTTCATAAATGAGGCCCAGTGTTTCTTCAACCGGAGCCCTCCTCCATCTCCTGTGTCAGATGGATCCTCTCCTTATTTCCTCCAGACTGAGGTAGTGACTGCTGGGTTTCTAACCAACTCTCTACTTTGGATATCCTGTGTGCCGGCAGGTGTTTTTATGCTCCATGGCTTTTTCCTCCAATCAATGGCCCTTCAAGGAGACCCCTTTTGCTTCCACGTGATATTCCTAAGTGTTTAGCAACACAGCAGCTGCAGGAAGGAGTTGCCCTTACTTCAGGTAGCTCCAACAAGAGAAGAAAGTGCAGCCCCTGCGTATAGTTATTGACAATGAGAACTCACAGTTGTTTGCCTTCTGTCTGTTATCCTTCTTTTTATGATTTTGAAGTGCTAACTCCTATAGAAGTTTTCAGTTCTGGTTTGGGTTTCAGTATGATTAGGAGATTATTGTTTTTCACATTTTTTGCTTCACCTTAAGATGACTAGAGGTAGGCCAGAGATTCTCTGGTTTGAATGGTAAAGCCACACTGGCTCCAGGTAATAACAATACCAATGAAACGATACTGGCACTCTGGAATAACATTGGCTATGCCTATGAAGTTCTGATATAGTTAGCAAGCTTACATATTTCCACCACAACAAGGGACCCTTTTGACTCATTATCTCAGTAATCCCCTAAAGACATAGCTCTAGTGACTGAGATCACAGATCTTCAGAGGAAGGGAGCAGAAATGTCGATGAAGGAACAGCTCCAGGAATTCTATTACATTCTATTCCTTATGCTTAAGTTATCTAGGGACTTCAGAGATATTTGAACCTCATGTCTAAATCAGTATATCACATCACACATTTATGAGAAAGACTTTTCACATTTTTTTAGTGGTGAGACCAGTGCAATTCTTAACAAAAATAAATGTCAAGGAGGCTTTCTTTCACATTCCTGTTCTTTTTTACTCAAGAAATATCTATAGTTTGCTGTCAATGGGATGTGTTGCCACTTTCCAATTACATTTCGGCCTGGAATCAGTCCCTTAATATTTACTAAGGTTTGTATATCACCTGGAAGAAGTCAAAATGGAATCCTCTATATCTAGAGATCAGCAGAACATTGGTCAGCACCCACCAGAGTGGGAGGTAGGAAATGTGCTTGAGGTAGAGACCCAAGCAGAGAAACTTAGCACTTGTGTGGTAGCCTGCATGAAATAATATGGGTGAGTGTGTGACTGGAATCCTGGATACGGGAGAGTTTGGCCAAGGACTGTTGAGAGTAGAAGAGGTTGTTCGGTGTCAGAAGGCCTTCCTTCTAATGAACTAATCCTAGATTGGTTTGGTTATGCCATAAAACAGATGAGTTTACATTACAGGAAGAATGTAAGGGCCTGATAAATCAAACGTATTTACCCATAGTATGTCTATGGGAAAATGTTTTAGTACATATACATTTACTAATGGAATGGTGTACATTTTACTTCATAGCACAATAGGAGACTATCAAGAGAGGAGTACGCAGCAACATTAAGGTCATTAGCTAAATTGTGTGGGGTCCCTGCTACTGCTGTTTTTTTCCTTTCCTTTGGTGACACGCGAAGACTGATTGCCTGCCCCAGTTTGGAACTGCCGCTTTTCCCCTTGGTGACACGCGGAGACTGGTTGCCTGCCTCATTTCGGGAATTCCGGTTGAACACCCTGAGGACTCTAACATCCAGGGTGCAACGCGCACTTTCACAGCTGCCTTGGGATCTGCTAACGAGGGGGAGGCACTGGTCCATCTCGGCGCATAAAGCGCAGCCTCTCCCCCCGCAGCGCGGATCGTGCCGGGCGAAGCCTGGGCCAAGGGCGGGCCCGTCTGACCCCGTCCGAGACCAGAAGAGACTGGGCTGGGATACGGTATTGATATTTACCCTTTAATAATATCTTGAAGAGGCTTAAGTTATATTATGGTGTGAATTGCCTCCCCATATCCATTTGTACCCATATGATTATGCAAGACTATTTAGATAATTGATAAATGCACAGGATCCTGTAATCAATAGACAATGTTTTAACGATAACCCCAATTACTAATACAGAAGCTGTAATACCATCTTCGAGTAAAATGACAAACCCTCCTCAAGATAAGGTGGAAGCCCAGTTGATCTCATCCCAGGAAGAGTTAAGGTCCCATATAACGACCCTAAAACCCCACCTGTACAAGCACAAAAAACACCTGATCAGTCATCCTTAAACAAACCTAGTGTTCAAACAAGAGGCCAAACAATGAAAATTATTCAGGGCAAGGGCCCGGTACCCCCATCAAATAAAAGACGAGGACAAGGCCCTAATACACATAAAAACTTCCAATATAGGCAAAACAATATTGGAACAGCCCGAGAAAATGTAACTCCAGCGAATATTTCCTCGCCTGAGGCTAGTAACAGGAGCATTATTTTAACGGGGGGAACAGAGGCCAAGACTTATCCATTATTTTGGGATAAGTTAGAGGGTATATTTGAAAATCTAATTAGACCAGTGCTAACTAAACTATCATCGCTAGAAGAGAGGTTACAGAGCTTGCAGGGTGCTGTAAAATGCTCATTGGAACACCCACAATCATGCCACCAGATACCTGGCGATGCGGGACACATTAACATCAATACCTCGTGCCCATCCACCCATAGCACCCTGCGCGCCACCCTCCCTCTAAATACTGCCTTGCAACAAAGATCTATAGCTAACCCAGAGAGTGAATTAGTGACACTGGCCCTTAGTAATCCCCTGCCCAACATGACCTTGGTCTGCCCTACTACACATGCAAATCAGGCCAATCTAACTAGAGCAAGTCTTATGGAGTCTGTCGGGGGGTCCAATAGAAAACAAGAAACCAATTACTTAGTGGAGCCGACCTCCCTACTCCTTCCACCAGAGGTCACACCCTATACCGTTGCCTTAACTAACTTACCCCCTTTGAAACAAGGAGTGTTCGAGCACTGGTCCTCTCTGAAAAATAAGGCTTTGCATGCACTTGCCACCAAGACGGGTATTACTAACCCTTTATTCTCAGAATTTAAGGTGGCCCGCTGGATCCCCTGGGTAGGACTTGCTCCCAAAACATCATCAGGGGACTGTGTAGTGATCACGTTTAGGTCGCCAGAACTGGTCAGAAACATCCTTTATCAGTCCAGTCGCCATCTGGTAAAAAAGGGAGGGATGGGGGTAATCCCCTTAAGTTTCTTCTATCAATCGCACCTTGACTTGGAGCAACCCCCCCATTATGATAAAAGCAGGAGTAATTTACATCATATATATGGTATTCCAACTATTAATTTCTTTGACCCCCTCAGTGGTCTGGAAGGAGTAGACTGACTGGCCTCTCACTCAAGCAATGTTATGGGTGTGGGGAAGACACAAAATAGTACCACCCAGGTCACTATTGGTGATCTGGGTACCTCGTAGAATGAGGACCTAATAGGTGCTGAAAGATTAATACAGGTTGAGGGATGCCCTAGTAAATTGGGAGATGTCGGGGGAATAACATATATGATAGGGCGGGAGCCGAATCTAGCAGGGGTACTTAAATTGCCCACCCTGCATCCTTCAAAAGTAGTAGGGCCGCTAAACAACATACCCCAGGTGACTCTAGATCCTACGATTTGCACGGTGGTCTCTCGGAACATAGCAGGATTACGCACAAAGATCCAAAATCCAGTTTGGGAGGTCTTCTTGGAAAATATAGATATCCTGTAGGAGACCTGGACAACCGAGCCGATACATTTAAATGGGTACAAGACATTTCACACTCCCGCCGTGAAAGGCTGGGGAGGGAGCCCTAAAGGAGGGATCGTGATGTATATCTCAAACAAGCTCCCTATAACCAGGATAACTTTTTTCCAGGGGGGAAACCACTTTCACGCGATCAAGTTAGCCCCCACTGCAACTCACTCAATCATTCTGATTAACATCTACAATAATATAAAGCAATGATCTGGAAACAGTTGTAAAGGAAATCCTGGCCATAGTAAATAAAATCTCGGAGGGGGAAAGCAGAGACACTATGACTTTCCTGATGGGCGATTTTAACTGTGGATTATGTTATAAGGCTGAAAGCAGATTGTGTGGCAGCTATAACAGTGGGGATAGTTGTACACACTTTTCCCAATCTAAAATGGGGTATATATTTAATGGCCTAATTTCTAAATTAGATCTGGCATTTGTTAATGAGATCTTAAACCCACCAGTGGGTTTCCTACCCACATTTAATGGGAGAGGTTTTGCCACTACAATTGATTTTTTTACTTGTTTCAGCTACTTGTGCCCATGTTTTACTATCTAGTGCGGTTGATGAAGTCGCTTTAAGCGACCACTTCCCTCTTATTTTGAGATTTGATACACGCTTCCATATCCAGAAAAAGTGTGGATTACATTTCTGTATGCAGGGTATGATAGAATTGAATACAGTAAATGGAATTTCACTAAAGTGGCCCCGGGTTGAACCAGACCTACTAACCAAAAGAGTTTTAGAGAAGTTTAAGGCTGCGATAGAGACCTGCCTAAGAGAGGATGCACAGGACACATCCATAGTGAACTGTTCTGAAGTAATTACCAGGGCAGTTCGAGACCTTATGACAGTACAGCTCAATAATAGGCCGAAAAACAATGGATGGCTTAACGGAAGGTGCACTAGGGCTTACTTTAATTTAAAGAAGGTTCTCTGTACTAAGCCGATATCCCAGCCCAATATCACACAAGCTAGACTAGAATACAGGAGGGCGATAAAAGAAAGGAAACAGTCCCTCCGTAACGAGGCTTGGGAATCACTGCATAAGGCAGCAGAAATGAAAGACAGTACAATTTTCTGGAAGGTCTTGAGAACCCCTTTTCTAGCACCTTGCACAGGACCCACTGTGGAGAAAGCCATTACGGAAAAAGATTGGATTACCCACTTCTCTGAATTATATATCGACCAAGATATAACTGGCAGCAATGCGAAAGATTTGATTCCAAGTAACTGGGAAAATATCGACCTAGAAATTACCCTGGAGGAGGTAACCAGGGCTTTGGCAGTAAGCACTGGCAGAAAAGCCCCCGGGCCGGATGGTGCCCAGTTGATTTGTATAAACATAATGTGACACTGTGGGGGCCCATACTAACTCAGATCTATAACGCTAGTATAAGGTCTAATCTTCCGTCCACCTGGGCAAAATCCACTATTATTCCAATATTTAAAAAGGGCAACCGGGAAGACCCAGGCTGCTACCGGCCAATCTCCCTCCTTGATTTGACAGTCAAGGTACTAGGGAGGGTCATCCTGGAGCGTTTAGCAGATAGGATAGGATGTACATTTGTAGAGCGCGAATTGCTGCCCGGAGGCATCTAAGCGCTGGAAATACCGTGTCCCCGCACAGGGCCCAGGAGGAGAGAAAGACTAGAAGTTAACTAGACTGAGTGAAATAGATTGGGCTGAGGAAAAGATGATTATATCAGATCTACAATATGGTTTCCGTTAGGGTCTGGGTACAATTGAGCAGTCCCTAAACCTTTCCTTATTGATAGGTAAATATACCAGAGCAAAAAAGGGCAGCCTTTACCTTGCTTTCGTTGATCTGACTGTGGCCTTTGATTCAGTGAAGCATAACAGGCTCTGTGAGGTCCTTGAAGCAGTGGGAGTTGACTCACAAATTATTATTCTTTTACGCCGCCTCTACACTAGTGCTACAGCAACTATCCGCTTTGGTCAGAACGGTGAATGCAGTGAATCTTTCCCTATCAGGAGAGGGGTCAGACAAGGTTGCGTTCTGGCCCCTTTTCTTTTTAATCTTTACATAAACGGGATCGAAGAAGCACTCTTGACGCAGGGAAAAGGTTTCCCCCAGTAAACGGTTGTCCGATCCCCGCACTTCTCTATGCGGACGACGCAGTATTGACGGCTCGCACCCAAAATGGCCTCCAGAGAGGCTTGGACATTTTTAGCAAATATATGGGCGACATTGGACTTCAAACTAGTATTACCAAGACGTACGTAATGAGGTGCAAGCAAGGGACACAGAAGACCCGTGAGATGTACATTGATTGAAAAAAGTTAGCTACTACAATCATTTTTTTATACTTTGGTGTATTCTTTAAACTGTCAAGATTCCTGGACCCCAGCAATTTCAGAAAAAAAGACAGCTTTCGCTTGGTCAACTGTGACAGTAACAAACTTCACTAGGAAGCTGGGTAGGAAACCGCCCGAGAGCAGTTATATATATTTTATAATTCTATATATCTTATATTTTATATTATTTTATATTTTATAATATATATATTTAACGCTAAATGTATAGCTATGGCTATATACGGGGCGGGGTTGTGGGGCTTTGCTGACACTAATTCCTTGCAGCTGATTGAAAATACCTTCATAAGGAATATTCTCTCTGACCCCTCAAGCACCTCTACTTTTAATTGTCACGAGGAGTTGGTTCTCCCTCATCTAGACGTCCTGATAAAATTAGAGCTGATCCTCTTGTGGCATAGTGTTTGGTGCAAGGACCAGACGGGTCTAAACAGAGAGATTCTAAAAGATATATTGAAGCTGGATGGGGGTTGAGCATGCCCCCGGAACCTGGCTGGTGCTTGTTGATCTCCCCACGGATCTTTGGAGCGGATCGGGAGAGGAGCGCTGAGAGCGCAGAGAGTGAGTGGGACGGCGTCTGCAGGGTTCGGCGCTGGCTCTGGGAGGAGGAGGCGCGATTAAGCCTTGCTTCTGTTCCGGGTCACCCGGGTAAGAGCTAGTGGAGGCGGTCTTGAGGGAAAAGAGCCGGTGAGACGAGCGGTACACAAAAGTGGAAATAAGAATATTTCTGGAATAAGCAGCGAAGCGGCATCTAAGGTAGGGGGTCGGCAGTTTTTATTTTCCCCGCCCTATGATGGAGATAAGGATGTCAGCTCTGCAAATTTTGAGACAGGAACCCGGCTGCATAGTGGCATATATGTTTTTGCATATGGAGGATTAAAATTGCCACAAGGAGAAGAGGCAAAGTGCATCAGTGCTCCAATTAAGTGTATGGATGTAGAAAGAGCACTTGGTGGGGGTGCTGGTGCTGGAAGTGTTAGCCCTGGTAGCCCTAGTGACAAAGAAAAAAGCTCTGATCAAATTCAAATCAACAGGTACGCACTGCGAGCCAGGGCAGTATTCAATTCAGCTAAAGGGAAACCTGTCTATCCCTCATGCCTTTCACCCCCAGTTTCCGAAGTTACGGTGCGTGTAAAAAGGGGCAAAGCTAAGCTGAACACCTCTGAAGAGTATCTAAGTGTCAAAAGCATAAAAAGTAGGGGCAAAACTAAGGGTGTAAACGGTGCTGCCCCCAACATAAAAGTAACGCCTTCACTTAAAACCTTCTATAAAGTAATGTCTACTACTTCTACTACTACCTGTCCCCTTCAGCCTACTCAGCCTACTCTGCCTTCCCACCCTACCCAGTCTACCCTGGGAGCCGTAGAGGAGACCGCAACAGGAATATTATTACAGGGGGGGGGAGCAGGGGTTCCTACGAATCCTGCTACACAGGAGAGCTCAGGCAAGCCATCAGCTTCAGTGGAGGCGGTGGATATGGTGCATCCAGGAGTTAGCTTGTCAAACAGGTACTCAGCACTTGGGGGGGAAGGAACAGAACATTTCCCTATGGATTGTACAGACTTAATGAAAAACACTGACGCCCCAAGTGTATCGCAACTAGAGCAGGCACATTACTCCGCCCCATTTGATAAGGTAGGCATGGAGGACATTGCAGATAAATCAGACGCAACCTCACGCTCACTCGCCGACATACTGCTAGCTATGAAGGACGAAATCACCAGTAGATTCACGGTATCTGAAGCCAACCAAGCCAAAATGACTAATAGATTCTTAACTTCCGAGGCTAATCAGGCAGCGATCCAAGCATCATGCGAAGCGCTAGCCAAAAGATTTGATGAGGTCACCTTAAGAACTGAGGCAATCAAGATGGAAATCCCTAAAATCAAGGAATCCATGTGTACCACCCAAGGGGAGGTGATCAAGCTGTCTGCCCAGAACAGAGAATCGAAAGAGGATCTTGAGCGCCTAGAAAATCATTCGCGCCGGAACAACTTGAGACTCTTGAATGTCCCTGAAGCTCTGGAGGGGGCTGATATTAAGGGCTTCGTAATATCTTTACTGAAGGGAACAGTTCTAAAGGATTCACCAGAGGTAGACCTCCTGCATGATATCCAGAGGAAACCTCACAAAGCAGAAGCCTAGGAAGATCCTGGTGATTTTTTTTTAACATATTCGACTAAGGAGCAGATTGTGTCCTCCACTTGGAAAATAGGCTTCATACACTTCAATAGCTCCAACCCTTTCACCTTCCAAATAAGATCAGACATCTCACCCACAACTGCAACGAGACAGGGAGCTGGGGAAAAGGTTGGAGGAGCTAAACAGTATAGGAGCCATGGCTCAGTTGAAATTTCCAGCAGTGTTACGGGTGATGTAGAACAATCACATGTACCAAATCAAAACTGGTGAAGAGGCGGACGCCCTCATAGTTAAGATCAGAGACGGGCACGGGGGGAAGTAGACCGAGGTGGGCTTTTTACGCATATGATTCGCATCTAACAGGAATTTAGTTTAAAAATTGAAAATGTTAACACCATTCCATAGGGGGGGGGCTAAATAGGAAATAGGCTAAATAGGCTTTTGCCTACTAGAAGGGAGGGTTCCTCATGGGCAGAGGGGTACGGGGGCACGGGGGTCTGGGGGGGCAGGGGCCCACAAGGGTGGGGAGCAGTGGGAAAAAAGAACATATTTTCAACCTCATCTCAACCTTATGTACGGTCTTTACGCCATGAAGGGGTGTCAATTCATCCAGGTAGAACAAGGAGGCGATGGGTGGCATGGACCTGAGGGATAGAAAGACCATCTTTGCCTCCTGGAATTTGAATGGGTTAAGGTGTACCCGGAGACAGAGGCTAATCCTTAAGTATTTAGAACTCTCAACTGCACAAGTTTGCATGGTGCAAGAGACACACCTGAGTTACGAAAAAAAGCAGTGTAATCTTCTCCAAGGATCCTTGGGTTAAGAGCTTTAGTGCCTCACATCAGACATCTCAAAGCAGAGGGGTGGCTATATTAATTAAACAGGGTTCTCCCTGTACTATAAAAAAATCACAATCAGACTCCACGGGAAGGTGGTTGGTAGTCCAATTGGCATTTGAAAATGTTGATTTAATATGTGCCTCTTTCTATGGCCCTAATATGGACGATCCGACCTATATATATAAACTACAGTCGGTATTGATGTTGAAATCCCGACCCTATGTCATCGGGGGGGACTTCAATGTCCTGTTGGACCCATTAAAAGATAGATCCAATCTGAGTCACCATGTAGGAGCAGTCAAGATAAGTAGAGTGCTGCTCAACATGATCCATGATATGGACTTGATTGACCTATGGAGGCCCAAAAAGGGAACCTGCAGGGCTTCACATACTATAGCAGGAAGCATGGTCACTTCTCCAGGATAGATTATGTCTTTTTAGATAGAATGTCAACGGCTAGCCTAGGGGAGGTCACAGTACTTCCGAGTCATCTTTCCGAACACGCACCTCTGCAATTTATATACAAGAGTAAAGAGGTGCAGCGGCAGTCGTCGAGGTGGACCCTCAATAGGGTAAAGCTTTTAGATCCTGAAGTGGACGAAGCAGTACAGGCTCCCTCTTTGGAATTTTTTTCTTTGAATACGGGTTCCACAACACCGGACATAGTATGGGATACATATAAGGCCTGCTAAGGGGGAAACTTCATGGAATAATCTGCTATAAGAACAAGGTCGAAGCTGAGGCACTAAAGGGCGTTAAGGGGAAGATAAGCAATCTGGAGAAAGAAAGAGATGGATTAAGTAACAGGGACTCGGAACGACTTACACAAGTCTTTAAGGATCTGGACGAGGCAAGATCGGAGTATAGAGGGAAGTTAGAAGCCAAGTGTAGAGCGCAGTGGAATTCCAGAATGATGCAGAATTTTGAATATGGGGAGAAAGCAGCGCCCTTTTGGCATGGAAAGCGAGAACTGATCGCACTAGAAACTATATAAAAGAACTAACCATCAATGCTAGCGGGGAAACCTCAAGTACGATCGGGGATATGTAGACCTGTCTCCTCTCCATCTTCTCGGAACTGTACAGAGAGGACCTTGCACCTTTACCAAGTGCTTTTCAGTCATTTTTGAGGATTAAACATCTCCCCTCGCTGTCAGAAGAAAGTAAGAACAAACTAGACGCTCCCTTTACTTTAGAGGAAATAGCCGATCAGATAAAAAAATCTAAGAACAAAGAAGCTGCAGGCTCGGACTCACTCCCAAGCAAAATTTATAAACTCCTCAAAGAGGAGTTGATAAATGCTTTGGAGGTCACCTTTAACTCAGTCTACAGCTTAACTAGGAAGGTTCCCAAGACCTGGAAGGAGGCAACAATCGTCCTGATTTTAAAATCTGGCAATGGCCCGAAAAAGGCGGACTCCTATTGTCCAATCTCCCTGCTGAATGCCGATTACAAGATCTTTATGGGCATTTTGGCGGGGAGATATGCAAAACTGATCCCAATGTTTATACATCCGTATTAGAAAGGGTTCGTCGCAGGGAGACACATCCAAGAGCAGTCGCAGCTCTTAATAGGCAACATAGATCTGGCCATTCAGAGAACGGAACGCTTGGCCGTTGTCGCTTTAGACGCGGCCAATGCTTTTGATAGAGTCTGCTTGGTGTATCTTTGGAAGGTCCTGAAGGCAATGGGATTTGGTTCCATCTTTATTCAAACCTTGCAGAACTGCTATCAGGGTGCCTCCGCCCGAATCCTGATAAATAGGCTACTTACGCCTAGCTTTAACATCCAGAGATGAACCAGGCAGGGGTGCCCGATCTCGCCCCTTCTATTTAATATATATATGGAACCATTGGCACAGACGATGAGATTGGATGACTCAATCTATCCTTTTAGATCTGATCAATACAGTTCTAAAATAGCTCTCTACGCCGATGATCTAATATTGTATACAAGCGACCCCGAGGCAGTGATCCCGAGGGTTGAGGAACTTATGTCCGAATTTGGGTCCCTGTCTGGGTATCTAGTCAATAAAATCAAGATAGAGGTGATGTATTGGAATTTGGAGTGGTCCGGGAGAGTCAGCGCAGAGCTGAGATATCTGGGGATTTACATCGTCAAGGATTTGGAGAAGATACCTGAGGTCAATCTCAACAGGGTCATTAAGGAAATAGACGGCCTCTTCAGGAGATGGAGGAACCTTCCCTTAACCATTTATGGAAAAAACAACTTGGTAAAGATGGTCATTCTCCCCAAGCTGTCTTATCTATTCTCTTCCATACCATTAACATTTATGAAAAAAAGCTTAAGCAAGGTACAGAGTAAGATTGGGAGCTTTGTTTGGGGAGATAAAGGGGTCCGATTGGCGTGGAAAAAACTTAGGCGCAGATTAAAGAAAGGCGGGCTAGCTCTTCCTGATGTGAGATTATATGCTGCAGCATTCCAGTTTAAAAGCATACGGATGCTACTTGTTAAACCAGGGGAGTCAGCCTGGGGCAGGCTGCTTGGATAAATGGCGCAAGCAGAGGGGGAGGAGATGGCGAGGCTTTTCTATATAAGTTTGGGTCACCAAAATTCTTTAAGCGGGTACGCCTGAAGGTTCTGAGGCCGACCCTGGAGCTATGGTATAGGCTCAGATGTAGTTGGGGCATTGGATACTACTCGGACAGTGACCCTGTATGGGATGCACCAGGAACACCGGGTTGCCTTAGGGACAGTTTGGCGTTGCCCATAAGAAGGGAAGGCATCACCACCTGGGCCGAGCTTGTTGACTCCGGGGGGATACACCCATGGGAATACTTGAGAGCAAAGATAGGGCCAGGGCTCTCCAGATTTAAATATCTACAGTTGGTGTCATGGTACGATGCAGAGAAGGGAGAGATCAGTGGGAATGGAGAGATCGAAAGGATGTGGCAATCTATTCTCCCAATTAAGAAGGAAATCTCTATATGGTATAACAACTTGCTGGAAGTAGAGGACCACGAGGCCCCCCTTTTAGCTGCAGTGTGGACCGAAACTCCCCTTGGGCCAACAATAGAGTCCCTATATGAGCCCTCTCTAAAGGTTTTGTACAAACATGTCAAGCCTGCTTGTCTAAAAAAAAAGCTAAGATCGCCAAGTTTGCCCCAGAGCCATCCCCTAAATGCCCCAGATGTTTACTACCTCTTGCTAATGACCTACATGTTTTCCTAGAGTGTCCAGTACTTGCAAAATTTTGGACAGAGGTGGGCGACAATATTCGAGATATTTTTAACATCACTATAGATATTAACATGTCATTAGTGTTTTCTGGAGATGATGGCCGACTCAGCCAGACCCTCTCTCAGAAAAACAGAGGCCTATTAATTTATCTCGTATTGTTGGCCCGAAGGGAAATTTGTAAGAGGTGGAAAGACCCCCTACCTCCACAAAGGGAAGAGTGGTTTAAGGCCTCATTCTCCATGGCTCATCTAGGCTACGAGGGCACAGAAGACAAGCCAATAAACATCTGGCATCCTTTTTTTGAGATGGGCCAAAATTTAAGATTAATATAATTGGTCTAATGATTACACCAGGCTCCCTCACAAAAAGGGACCGGTCGGACGACCCAAGCGAGAGCGGTAAGCTTTAGGGGCCATAGATCATGAAAGCGGCTTCATAAGACCCTCAGAGGCTTAATAGGTGAGATGAGGACCCCCAAAAAATACATAAATAAATAAAATAAAGCTGAATGGGGCACATAGAATTACTTGGATTAAGTACGTACATGACTTCCTAAACAAATTGGGTTATCCCGAGTATTTTAACACCCCATCCTCTATGAAGAATATTACTACAAGATACTAAAAAAGGAGGGCGTGCGGTTCTTAGAAACTAAAAGATTAGATGGAGAATCTGCAGTTAAAATAACAGTGAGAAATCATCAGTTGTTGCGAACTACACTAGGAATGGAGCCATACTTCTCTTTTGTTCCTCGATCCTTTGATAGATTTTTTCTCACAAGGCTAAGACTTGGTTTTATTTATAGGCTGATGACATTCCCAAAGATGAATGCTTGGTCTTGCAACCTCTCACACTGCCCATGTGATAACACATCCACTCAGTCTAACATGCATCTAGTCCTATTTTGTAAATTTTATTGTGAGTTTAGGAAAGTTTGGATTATACCCTTGTTAAGAAACCTGGGCCTCAGACGGTGCCGTGAAGCAATGCACCAACTTTTATTGTTAGAGAATGAGCATACAGCATGGAGGGTGGCCCAGTTTCTGAAAGCTGCATTTTATATGAGGAAAAGTTTTGTTTTAATGGAATAGAATTGTGTAAATTGCTTGTATTGTGCCCTCCACATTTTTATTCTATTTGTAAATAGTATGTTGTATTTTTGTATTTTATTTTTTAACCTATGTACTTTTATGACTGTTTAATATAGCAGCCGAATAAAGCTTGACTGAATTGAACTGAACTGAATTGTGTGAACATATAAATTACGATCAGGTTTTAAGAGATCAAATATTGATGAAGACCAAAAATAAAAAGTACAGTGTGTTTGTGAATTTGCTCAAATTGATCAATTAAAGCAGATATCAACATAGCAAATGTCACAGAGAACTTCAAGAGATTTGTTTGAGGAATAAAGGGCAGGACTAATAAAGGGAATGCTGTAGTTAATAATAATAATAATAATAATAATAATAGACAGTTTATAAAGCGCCTGGTAACACCTTCCCGGTGTGTCCCCGCGCTAGTAAGGAAGTGCTAGACACTTTAGCATAGACTGCCCGCCCCGACGTGCCCCTATAGCCTATACAGATGAGTTTTCAGTAATGCTCTAAACTTGACTTCCGCGCTCTCTAGTCTCATCTCCAGAGGGAGCTTATTCCAGCTGCGGGCAGCCATTACACTAAAGGAGCGCCCTCCCATTCTTGATTTATTAGCCTGCGGGACCACCAACTGACCCGAGCCTCCCGAGCGAAGAGCCCTCGCAGGTTCATATCTGCACACTAGGTTATCCAAATAAGAAGGGGCCCTCTTCTATACAATACAATGGCACATCAGGAGGCATTTATATTGGACTCGTTTCTTAACCGGCAGCCAGTGCAGGGTGTCCAGAGCCAGACTGGAGGCCGCTCTACTAGGTCGTCTTAGAACCAGACGTGCGGCCGAATTTTGTAGGACTTGTAATCGCCCCAAACTTTTCTCGGTGGCCCCAGGAATAGCACATTCCCATAGTCCATCCGGGAAGTAACCAGCGCTTGAATCAAGGTCCGTCTGGCTGGCAGGGGGAGTAGGTCCAGCGTTTTATTCAGTGTTTTCAGAACACCAAAGCATTTACCGACTAGTCGTCGGATATGTCCCTCATAAGACAGGGTGGGATTAACCCACACTCTTAGGTTTTTTGCTTTCTCACATGGTACCAGGGTTGGACCCAGACATGGCGGCCACCACTCTGATGACCAACTAAGACTATCTCCACCCACTATCAACACCTCCGTTTTAGAGCCATTCAATTTTAAGCAGTGGGAGTGCATCCAATTAGCCAGAGCCTGCATACAGGCCTTAAAGTTGGATGCTGTCATTGCAGGGGCTTGGGACAGAGATAACAGCAGTTGGGTGTCGTCGGCGTATGATACTAATTCCACTCCATACGCCTGAACGATCCCGGCCAGGGGGGCCATATATAAGTTAAATAAGGTGGGGCTTAGGGCAGAGCCCTGAGACACCCCCTGGTCCAGTGCCATTTCAGCAGAGCGGGCAGACCCCAGTTGGACTTGGAAGAAACGGCCCATGAGGAATGACTTTAGCCATCCCAAGGCAGCCCCGGTTACACCACCATCGCTAAGACACTGCAGCAAGATGGAGTGTGCTACAGTGTCAAAAGCGGCACTGAGATCAAGCATCACCAGTGCCATGGTGTGCCCAGCATCCGCTCCCTGTCTCAATGTTTCAGTGGCTCTCAGAAGGGCCGTCTCCGTCGAGAAGCCTGCCCGGAAGCCCGACTGAGAGGAGTGAAGAATCTCAGCCCTCTCCAGGTGATCCACAAGTTGACGATTTACAACCTTCTCTGCCACTTTGGCCGAATAGGGAAGCAGAGATATAGGTCTCAGATTTTCAAGAACCTCCATACCCACATTCGGCTTTTTCCTGATTGGAAGGACAATAGCCTTCTTCCAGTCGGCGGGGAGCTGTTGGGAGGTGAAGGAAACGTGAAGCACCTGCCTAAGCAGGGGTTCAAGTACCTCCAAACCCTCAGCCAGCACCCTGGGAGGCGCAGGGTCGCGCGGGAAGCCTGATTTTACACTGCGGCAGATACTGCGAAGGTCTTCCGACGGGGGGATACCGAAGTGCTCCAATCTCACCGTCAACCCTCCCCGCCCCAGTGGTTCTATAAACTGAAGGCCACTAGCAGGTTGTTCAGAAAAGGAAGCATAGATATTCTTGACTTTCCCAGCAAAGAATTCAGCCACCCGGTTACACTCTGCCACCGAATCGGTAGACGGGGCGTTTAGGCTCCGTACCTGGTATATTTTTTTTAAATTTTTAAACAACTCCTTAGCGGAGTGCTCTGCCTCTTCTATCCGCGTGTGGTAATATGCGGCCTTGGCCCCTCGCACTTGCCTTTGATATTTCCTCATAGCTAACTTGTAGCCATCCTTACTCCCAGAGCAGGATGTCAGCCGCCAGCTGCGCTCCAGCCTCTTACACTCAGATTTAGCCAGCTGTAACTCTGGAGTAAACCAGGGGGCGGTCCTGCTTCTTTTACTACAAGACTTAGAGCTGCTTAGTGGCGCCGTGGAGTTTAAGGCATTTAGAATGCGCTCATCAAGCTTAGAGTTCGCACTCTCAATATCCGCGCCATCCAGCGGACCCCCGCTTAGTATACGCATATTAAAACTATTCTGGGAGAACTGCTTCCATTTGCGATACAACATTTTTTTTGTGTCAGCTATGTTCTTCTCATAGACTGGGCTAATTATTTTGAAGGGAACTAAATAGTGATCTGACCATGGAATCGGGATTGGGGTATCCACAGTCACACCATCCCAGCTAGCGAACACCGGATCTAATAGGTGACTGAGTGTATGCATAGGGGAGTCGTTTTTCAGCTCAAGTTGAAGTTCCTGAAATTGCTGACGAAGGTCAGTGACATCTTTCAATTGAATATCTTCTAAATGCATGTTTATGTCACCTAAACCTAACAGTTTGCTCCGTCTAATAGCTAGGTGAGCGACGCCCTCAATGATACTAGACCTGAAGTTTCCGTAGCTGCCTGGGGGGTCTATATATAAGAGGATCCCGGATATAGAATCCTTTGGACTAAGCTTCAGATTGAACGTACCAGCTTCGCTACTGTCTATTTTAGTCGGGAGTAGAGTGCATTCAAATGGGGCCTTTACAATAATAGCAATCCCCCCACCTCTTCCTGTCAATTCTGGCTATGGAATATCCTGGAGGGACCGCGTTGATAATATCCGGGTCCAAGTGTTCGCCCAACCTCGTCTCCGTTAGAAAAAGAATGTCTAGCTTCTCATCCAACAGGAGATCCCATATTTGAATGCAGTGCTTACTCAGAGATCGACAGTTCAATAGGCCTCCTTTAACTCTCCGCCCATCAGCACAGCCGGCGGGTTCCCTAATGCATTTAAAGGAGCAGTAGGGGCAATCATGAAGCGCAATCGCCTCCATAGATCGTCTGTAGGGGGTTTTTAGTGGTGGGCATAGGTCACGAAGCTCCTGACTATCATAGTGGATGGGGACTCGCCCAAAATGGGCAGGGATTGTGGCCCCTAGCCCCGACCGGGCGCAGAAGGACTTAACTTAGGGCGCAACTTCGTCGCGCCTTCGTCGCGCCCGCGTCCACTGCGCGGTCCCACACACAGAACAGGACACAAGACAAGACATGACAGGACATACAAGTAGGAAACGACATTCCCAAAATCTCCAAATGGTTCTCGATGTAGGTGGCCACAGTATCCAAAATAAATTACTGTCAACTATTAGTAAGATAGATGCCAAAGAAATTTGCATGATGGTAAACTCATGTGCACAGTACTCCAAAGCAGCACATTGCAGGTGAGTGTGGGTAAAGTATAGGGTGGCCACACTAAGAAGAAATAGGTGTCAGGACCCATACTCACTCTTAGCCTATTTTTTCTTAATCAAGCACTCCTTATCTGCCCTCCAATAGATTGCTCATTGTTGGCATGAGTGCTGAGATGATCTTATCACTAGGTTTATTGTCCAGTTATAACCTTATTCACCCAATGTATTGTTTTGACTCCTTTCATAAATTTTATTCCAGTTCCTATTGAGCACTGGCTATCAGAAATTACCCACTTTTTGTACTGCTTGGCCTGCTGTAGGTACCTGTTTACTTATTAACATTCTGAGTAATGACCATAATTTACTTATTAATTCACTCATGACCTATCCTATTTAATTACAGATTGAGTGCTCAATAGCTCATAGTGGTCAAAACACCATTTAATATAACATAATTAGACTCATATGACCACACTTGCCATTACATTTCTTTTAGTCTAGATTCTTTTATAGTTTACTCTGTATCCATACTTGTGACTATAGCATGTTTGCTCCACTGAGCGATCATCTCTTTTTGAGTGCCCCATTGTTATCAATGTATGAACAAATACTTTCAGTAACTTTATCCTAATGTATCTATTGTCTACATCAACTTTGGCCATGCTTGTTTTATCTCCACATGTGATAGGTGTCACTACTGTGGATGATTCCTACATTCACTAAAATTGTTATTTATTGTATAAAGTAAATCCTGATAGAACCAATGGGTTTTGTACCTCCACAAAGAGAAGTTTTTGGTATTGTTCTTATAGACTATGTCTCGAAGTGGTCACAGAGCAGAATGGTGGTTAAGGTAAGTTTGCACAATATAATCAAGTTTTTTAACTGATGTTACCTGAGAGTTCTGTGTCATCCAATGGTCCTCAATTGTGTAATGCTGGTATTTTGAACACAAGGGCATAGTTAACATGCTGTTCTGTTTTTCATCCAGAAGTGAATCAAGTGGAAAAGGTTTAACAAGTTTATTAACAATACTATTCAATTAACACATGGTAATGGTTTGAGTTGGTTCTCAAGCAATGTTGTTGTTGAGGCCTAATTGTTCTACTGTATTTACCCTTATGAGAGCGGTTAGGTTTGGGCCCGGGGATGGAAGGGGAGTGGAAAGGTAAGTTGGGGCGGTCGGGAGCCTAACCCCCAGATGTCATGCTTCCCTATAATAAACCTTCCACCTGAGGTTTGTCCTTGTGTAATAGCACTGGCAAATGTCCTGTGGTTGGCTCCAAATAATGTTGAATCATATGGCCAACTTAAAAAAGGTTTGCCACTTGCTTCAATCCAATGCAAACTTTTCTCATTCCATGGTGTCTGACATGTTGATGGTTCATAGGGTGGTTTGGGCGAGCTCTTTGAAAAAGAGTGTGAGAGATTGCGTGATAGTTAATTTCAAACACCCTATGACAGCTCAGAAATTGTTTTGTGGTGCCCACCAACCTTGGAAGTACAGGCATCTATTATCTTCCACCTTGTCATCCCAGGGCACTTTTCCTACGCAGTACCCCTGTTAATTGTTCTTTGGCACCCAATATCCTTTCTGGAATTGTTTGAATTGTTGCCGAAAAAAGAGCCAGTGCCCCCTTAATTATCTCTACAACCCATTGTTGCAATTTGGGTTCTTGCTTCCCTAAATTGGTTAACAGCACAATTAATGTGGCTACTACTACAGGACCACCAATGCCAATCCTTGGATTGGCATTGGATTCCTCAATTAGGGCACCTTTAGTTGAATTGCCAGTGACTGACCAAGTCAGGTATCCGATTTACCCAAAGGTGGAGATTTAAAAGGCCAAAGGATGGAATGCAGCCTTGTATTGAGCAGAACTATGAATCCCGTAGGTGTTAGTGAGAATCATTTCATAAGAGCTCTTGTGTGCAAGGGGAGAAGTACTCCCTTGGTACCCCTTAGATTGGATCTCTAGCGCAAGTCTAGATTGAGGCCTTTTCTTTATTGGATCCGTAAATGGTCCAATGAGGACCTGCAACCATATAGAGATAGCCTCTTCGACAATCTGAGTTTGCAAAGTTCCCAGAAAATTAACTTCTACATGACCTGGGGTTGGGTAATTACTCGAAAGAACCTTCCACCATTAGGTCTTTTGCTGTAGTATTTGCTAAATTTGCAAACAAAACAGGTGATGGACCAAATGTGGATCAATGTCACACATTCACCCCAGTCCGAAGATCTGGGCCCAAATCCATCGTTTTTTTGCACTCCACACCACCCTGGGTTAGACAATGGCGATATGCAAATCAACTCTGACCCTGTGCCCCATGGGAACAGTCCAGTCCGAACTACAAAAGCCATGTCCTTCCCTTTTGTAATTTTCTCCCTGAGTGTACTGGGGTAGCTCAGACGTGGGTCCCAGAGCCTCCACACCACTGGAGTCATGCTATCCAGGCTGATGAAGGCTGATAGCCAGAAACCGGTCCTTGGATGCTTGATTCCGGTCTGGGAAAGATATGGTTGTGTAGTTCGGACTGGACTGTTCCCATGAGGCACAGGGTCAGAGCTGATTTGCATATAGCCAGTATCTAACCCAGGGTGGTGTGGAGTGCAAAAAACGATGGATTTAGGCGCAGATCCTTGTACTGGGGTGAATGTAAGACATTGATCTACATTCTGTCCATCAAATTGTTTTTTGTAATTTTCTCCCTGAGTGTACTGGGGTAGCTCAGACGTGGGTCGCAGAGCCTCCACACCACTGGAGTCATGCTATCCAGGCTGATGAAGGCTGATAGCCAGAAACCGGTCCTTGGATGCTTGATTCCGGTCTGGGGAAGATATGGTTGTGTAGTTCGGACCGGACTGTTCCCATGAGGCACAGGGTCAGAGCTGATTTGCATATAGCCAGTATCTAACCCAGGGTGGTGTGGAGTGCAAAAAACGATGGATTTAGGCCCAGATCCTTGTACTGGGGTGAATGTAAGACATTGATCTACATTCTGTCTATCAAATTGTTTTTTGTAATTTTCTCCCTGAGTGTACTGGGGTAGCTCAGACGTGGGTCCCAGAGCCTCCACACCACTGAAATCATGCTATCCAGGCTGATGAAGGCTGATAGCCAGAAACCGGTCCTTGGATGCTTGATTCCGGTCTGGGAAAGATATGGTTGTGTAGTTCGGACTGGACTGTTCCCATGAGGCACAGGGTCAGAGCTGATTTGCATATAGCCAGTATCTAACCCAGGGTGGTGTGGAGTGCAAAAAACGATGGATTTAGGCCCAGATCCTTGTACTGGGGTGAATGTAAGACATTGATCTACATTCTGTCCATCAAATTGTTTTTTGTAATTTTCTCCCTGAGTGTACTGGGGTAGCTCAGACGTGGGTCCCAGAGCCTCCTCACCACTGGAGTCATGCTATCCAGGCTGATGAAGGTTGATAGCCAGAAACCGGTCCTTGGATGCCTGATTCCGGTCAGGGAAAGATATGGTTGTGTAGTTCGGACTGGACTGTTCCCATGAGGCACAGGTCAGAGCTGATTTGCATATAGCCAGTATCTAACCCAGGGTGGTGTGGAGTGCAAAAAACGATGGATTTAGGCCCAGATCCTTGTACTGGGGTGAATGTAAGACATTGATCTACATTCTGTCCATCAAATTGTTATTTGGAATTTTCTCCCGTAGTATTTGCTAAAGTCAGCTCCTCTGGACAAATTACCTCTCATCTTGAATAATCTAGCCTTACGGGTAGTTGCACCAGGTTCTTCCTCTTGCATAAAAAAACGCCCAAGGCAGAGGAATTTCTAGATTTTATCTGACCCGCACATGCCCACTCGCTCTTCCTGCAATTTAGGTTCTGCACTCTGCCGATTGCTATAATTACCTCTAATTGGGTTTCAACATAGGATAGGTCCCCCTTGTGTCCGAAATGCATGCTTACTGATGAAACTGATAATCCATTACTATCTTTCTATGTAAAATATTCTGCACCTTGAGCAAGGTGGATAGTGCCCGTGTGCCGTCTTTAAAGTCTTACAAACCATGATGATACCCTTAGAACCTGTAAATCTGACACAGCTAGGGTAATAACGATCGTAGACTCTAAATTCTTGTTTTCTGCAAGGTTTATTAGGCAAAAAGTGATTGCTGCTTCATTATGAGTAATCAATGTTGAGCACTGGCTGGCGTATTTATTCCATTCTCTTTTGTACCCACTTGTTCTGTACTGTTGCAAAAGATGAGGAAGATTATACTGATTACGATATTTTATTGGTACTATGATAGGAATTTAAGAGGAATTTTTAGCAAATGTATTTGGTGTTTTTATTATGTTTTTGGTTGACGTCCCTACTAATAATATGTGCTTTGTATTGTATGTTGGCTTTTAACTTGAATTTGTCATTGTACTTTTATGTTCAATCTGCAATAAACATTCAATATTGTTGTTATAGTGTACTACCACACACCCAGCAGTGGGTTGCATGCCATTCTAATTGCCCTGTGATCACATTAAACGTTCAAAGTTATATCCATCAGGGTTGAAGAGACATAAAACTGCATCGATAACAGACCTTAATGACACAAGCAACCGTAAGGTGTAGGTCAAAAGAAGAACGAAGTGTCAGATTAACAACGCCAGAGGCAAACTTACCAGGGTGGATATTTGTGTAGAGCAATTGATTTGTTAGATGAAACCGTGCGATAGGGTTGGTTAAATGGCTGTCAGTATGGTCATCTTCCCAAGAGGTTGTGCAGGTAAATAAGCAAGCTGGTGAGGTGAAGAGTGGTAACGTTTGGAATTTCAGGTCGAAAGGATTGTGAAATTTCAAGGGGAAAGGAAGAGGAGAGTAGTTTTGGGTTTCTGGATGTTGAGACCACGTTAGAGGATGGAAACAGTGAAGCTCATCGGACAGAAGCATATGGTAGAATGTCACAGCAGAGATGTCTTAAAGCACAGGCAAAGTAAGTGGGCAATTGCCAAGGGCTCCCACTTTCCAAGGGGTCCTCAGAGAAAGAAAATGTTATCTCCTAGCTCACCTCTGTATGTTTCTAGATCGGAACCTCTCTTGTCCTCGGTGTCTACCTCGGTCTTCTTTGCCCAGTGTCATCTTAAGAAATGTTAGGGTTCTCAGAAATACATATTTGAACTATATTTGTGCGAAACCCATTTTTGAAAGTTTGTCTGGCATGATGCAGGCTACAATTAACACAAAAGTCTGTCATAAAATTCAAAGTTGTTAGGCATAGGGGACCCAGAAATGATGATGAATTTGTGCTACAGAGAAGACGAGCAGTATGGGCATTACATATAATGTTGGTTTTGTGCAATACTGCAGCCTGTTACCATATTGAAAGATATGTTACTGTATATTTATAAGATCAATCTATCTATCCGCTGAAAAAAAGAAAAGTTCAAGTGACGTTATAGTTAGGTTTGGTAATAAAACAACATCAGAAATTTACTGGGGAAAAACATAAAGGTTAAAGGGAACTTTCTAGTTAGGTGAAAAATGTCAGTGTAATATTTCAAACTACAAAAAACTGTGACATTCTTCATTTATAGTTATTTCAAGCAACTATAACTCGTGCCTTCAACATGCAGAGTGTTGTCATCAATCATGTAATTACAAATGGCATCCGTGATTTTTTCAATTATGTCACAGAACATGCCAACAGTGATGAATTTTATGAGGTAATAACCTGTGAATGGCAAGCTCATGAGGTACAGAATTCCAGCCTTTTGTCAAAAAGAAGACATCAATTACACTCTGTTCCGTGTTTGCTGAGCCACATTTATTCACACAGAAGGTGCCAGACTAATGCTTGCACTAACCTTGAGAAAGTCCTGCGACTGGTTTGAAACGCATTGATATCAATCTGTCACTTTCTACGTGATTACATTTGGCTTAGCACACATGGAGCGGAGTGTCATTGTCTTCTTTTGGTGAAAGAACACACACCTTTTGTTTTTCATTGAATTTCAATGTTTTTTTAAAAATAGAAATGTGTTTCAAATCGTAGAGTCCAGTGTCGCAAGTGGGGTGTTATGTGTAGTGTCGTAAAGTACAGTGAAGCAGAGTGTTGTAAAGTCTATTGTTATAGAGTGAAGCATTGTAGATTGGAATTGAGTAGAGCAGAGTGTAGTGGTGTATCGTACAATGAAGGAAAGTGTTATAAAGTGTAGTGGTATGGTGTCTATTTAGTGGAGGGCAGTATTGTAGACTGGACAGCAAGTTGTACTGTGGACTGCATGCCAAACAGTGGAGTAGAGTTCCATAGACTGTCATTGAGTAAAGTAGAGTGTTTTAGAGTGAAGTAGAGGGCCGTAGAGTATAGTATCATCAAGTGGAGTGCCGTAGAGTACAGTGGAGGAGAGTGTCTGAGTGGAGTGCTCTGTCATATAATGGAGTGGTGTATATTAGAGAGAAATTAAGTGGCGTGTCATTGAGTGTAGTACAGTGGCCTAGACTGGATGAGCATAGAGTAGAGGGTCATTCAGTGTAGTAGAGTGGGCCAGCATATAGTGGAGTAGAGTGTTGGACAGTGGAGTAGGGTAGAGAGGGGAATGGTACAATGGCGTAGAGTGGGATAAAGTGTAGTAGAGTGGAGTAGAGTTGAGTAAACTGTCAAAGGGCGGAGTGGTGTGTCATAGACCATAGTGGCCTGGAGTGCAGTAGAGTGGGTGGTGTATCCTACAGGTGAGTAACGTGTCATAAATTAGAATACCGTGTTGTATAGTAAAGTGTGGTGGTGTGTCGTACAGTATTGAAAACTGTAGGTGTATAGACAGGAGTAAAGTTTTCAAGAGTGGCATAGTATGCTGTAGGGTAGAGATGGATAAATTACAGTAGTGTGTCAAACAGTGGAGCTGGGTAGAGTGGATTATTGCCTAACAGCATAAAGTGAAGTAAAGTCTCGTACAGTGTAGTAGAGTTGAGTCGAGTGTCGTAACGTAGTGTGGAGTACAACAGAGTGTATTGGTGTGTCATAGAGTAGAGTGGCGTGAAGTGTAGTGGCATAGTGTATGTAGTAAACAGTTATTAACTGGAGTGGGGTCTTGTACAGTAGCGAGGGGTGCTGTGTCATATAGAAAAGTGTTCAATAGTGGACTAGAGTGTTGTACAATAGAGCGTATGAGCATAAAGTGGTGTATAGAGTTGGATTGTGGAGGATACAGGGATAGAATGGGGTAGAATGTGGTAGAATGCCATAAAGTGGGGTAGACGTTTATAGAGTGGAACTATATAAAGTGGAGGAGTGTGTCATACAGTGGAACGGAATGGAATAATGCACACTGTAGTACCATAGAGTGGATTACCTTAAGGTTGAGTAGCACACAGTGGAATAGCGTACAGTTGAATACTGTACAGTGGAGTGGTATAGAGTAGAATGGCATAGAGTAGAATAGTGTAGAGTGGAGTAGGGTACAGTGGATTATCATAGAGGGGTGGAGTACATTGAAGTGGTGTAGCATAGAGTCGAGGAAACTTATAAGTTGCAGTGGCATCTCATACAGTAGAGCGGGGTGCTGTGTTGGACAGTATTGGAAACTACGTAGAGTGTCGTACAATAGTGTGTACGGGCATAGAGTCAAGTACAAATTTGGACAGTGGAATTTACGGGGATAGGGTCGAGTTCAATAGAGTGGAGTAGAGTGGAGTTATATAGAGCGGAAGAAAGCACACTGGTGTGGCATAGAGTGGAGTAGCGTACAGTAAAGTGGTGTAGACTTGAGTGGCATATTAGGGGGCGTGTAATAGCAAACACTGGAGTGGCGTGGAGTGGGGTAGAGTGAAATACCATAGAGTAGAGTGGTAAAGATTGAAGTTGCGTAGAGAGTAGTAGCGTGGAGTGGCGTACAGTGGAGTGACAGAGTAGAAAAGTGTAGAGTGAAATAGCATACAGAGGAATAGCGAAGAGCGGAGTGGCATACAGTGGAGAAGTGTAGACTGCAGTGGCGTACAATGGAGTGCGGTAGAGTAGAATACCATATAGTGGAGTGGTGTAGAGTGAACTGGCGTTACCTACCTATTACCACTTTCTTAAAGTAGTAATAGGTAGGGAAATGTATTTATATATTTAAACATATTTTTAATAAGTTTAAAGCCATGTACCATGGTAGTTTCATGAAATTATGTGAAATTCAGTGAAAGTACCGCAGTGATTGATATTACTAAGGGGCATATTTACAAGGAATTGGCGTACGGCAGCTTCACAAATCATTTTGCTGCACTGCCCTATGCCAATTTGAGAGGACAGGAATGCACCATATTTACAAGATACAGTGCATTCCCATCCTTTCAGCCAGCACCGGTGCACATTTTGCAGCCGTGCACCAATACAGGTACCTGAAAAAACAATCTGTGTTGTTGGCATAACTGTTTTTGTGCAGGGAGCGACACCTCCTGAACAAAAACAATCACAAGAGGCCTTTTCTTCTTCTTATACGTGCTTCAGAATGCAGCACACGTGAAAAGAGGAAAAAAACGAGGAGCAATGTAAACATGCTCAAGGAAGGGGCAAGGTTTTGAGGCTGCTCCAGGTTATCCTGAAGTAGTAAATCTGGGGCAGCGTCAGATTCCATGGATGTTGAGTGGGAACATCCAGAGTATCGTGCTATGTCATTGTGATGGCATAGCGATGTAACCACCAAAAGAGATACCAAAAACCAAGAACTTAAAGATTTCTTTTCATACTTTAAGGGCAAAGTTTGCCACTACATTAAAATTTTGAAAAGAGTTGGAAGTACCCTATGGCAATGGCACAAAGAGTATTCTACAATTTGTGCTGTGTAAGACTCAGTTTGTCATTCAAATTGTAGTATGCCCCTGCAATAAAAAATGTGGGCAGCACTGTACATGCAGTTAAAAAGAGGATACTTAAACACATGTGGGCCACCGATAACAACGATCTTCGGTACCCTATGGAAAGACATTTTAAAGAGTAACATTATAACGACCATACTAATCTTGCATATTATGCTTTAGAACATGTGCCTCGTGACAGTAGGGGAAGTGATAGAACCACAATTTTGAGGAGTAAAGAATCTAAATATATTATAGATCTGAAAACAAAGGGTCCTGGTGGATGGAACACAGAAGAACTCAAAGTGCATCTTGAGGAGAAATAACGTTTTCTCTATGATCTGTGACAGGTCTCTCTGCAGACATTTTGATATTTTCAACTTCTAGGAAAGTATTTTACACTCTACATTATGGATAAAGATTTGCTTATGATTGTTTCTATTTCTTTTTTTCTGATATTTTTAGATTGTAATTATATTTTATTATTCTTTCACTGAGAAAGAGAAGGAAGTAAATCTCAAGTGAAATGTGGCAGTGCAGTACTTTTTGCCCTAAGTGGGATGGGTGCATCCAGACGTGGGTGCCTTGCTCGCTGTGCCACTGAATTCAAGCTAGCCTAGTTAAGGAGAGGTGTTATCCCGAAACCGGTCCCAGGATGCTTGTTTCAGGTCTAGAGAAGCTGTTTCCCCAGTAACAAGTTTAAATGCCAAGCACAGTGAGCCTTCTGAGGCACAGACATGGGTCGACCATGATGGCACATGGTACTGTATGTCTGGCGGCAACGTGTGTATATATATCAGACCCCTTGTGTTATTATACACGTCTAGAGGTACCACAATCTGTATTCAGTTATTTGTAACTGCCACCCCAAGTAGTCATTCACATATTTTGTACTAGTAATTTTCATGCTACAAGATGGCAACTGCCGCCCCACTCACAAGAGATTCTTTTCCGGTACAAGCCTCTTTTTGAGTGGTCACAGTCACCAGCCATCCGTTGATAATTTCTAGATATCGGGTCATTGCTCCCGCGTTTTAGACCCTTGCACTACTTTCACCTTGAAACAGTGCAATTCAACCGGTTACAAGATGGCCACCCTTGTTACAGGAACAAGGGGCAAACCTACTCAGGTCAAGCTCACACGTGATACTGTTGTATTTCTATCTAGGACCCTAATTCGATATTCCCGATTCATGCCCTTATGTGGTTATAACAAATAATATCCTTATAAAGGCATAGGAATCATATCCATATTTAGTAATAGCCCATGCAGTCCAAAACACGGCAAGGCTACTCCCATAGACTCCTAGAAAGCACAACGCGTTCTTTAAACAAACCAAGCCTCCAGCAGCCTGGGAATTCCCCCTGCTTTTGTTTTGATTTGCACAAGAACTCCTGGAATCCAGAAAAAACTGTTAGTTCTTAGTGACATCTTATGTCCAACCTTACGTCAAACCCGGCACCTTTCAGGTATAAATATACCAATGTTGCCTTAAGTAAAAACACGGTGGTGGGGAGCAGAGCAACGTTCTACTTGCCCGGGAGCCCAGCTGTTGCTAGAGCCAAAGGAAAACGCCCCTCCCTTCGACGCACTGAGAGAGACGCTGTCTTTTTCTCCAGCCGAGAAAATCCAGCTCCGGTGTTCTCAAGTCACCCTTGCGGGTTCCCGGGAGATCGAGTCCTGAAAAGCGAGATACAAGACCTCCTTCATTCTATAACCAAGGTACGGAGCTGATTGAAACCTTAGAGAGAATTCTTGATTCCGATTCTTGGGAAAAACCTAACTTAACTTAAAACTGTAATTTACTTACTCCTTCCCACGTATTAGGCTTTGGTCAGGTACACCGGGGTAGGCGTATCTTAAAAGCACCAGTTGAGTTCGTTAGTCAATGTTTTTATGTATATATATATATATATATTATTCATTTTAAAGTATCATATGGCTAAGAAACCATATCAATGCTTTTACAGTATTATTTCATAATACTACTTTTACTGTACGCACTTTACTTTATAATAAGTATTGCAATTGTGGCAATTCATTTCTCTTGCATGAGAAAGAAGACTGCTCAATAAAATAACACCTTTTATTGAAAACGCCCGTCTCTCTATTTCTCTGCACTCTGGTGAAATTAAGCATGCACGATTGACTGAGTGAAACGGTTGTCTATTGTTTTCACACGACTCTAGAGATATACTCTTTATTCTGAGGGAGCAAAGTTGTCATGTTTATGCGGTTGTCAGAAACTAATCCCTTCTTGTCTAAATCAGGACGGTTAACCTTTTCCTGAACATTCGAGAACGTTTCTAGTGACCTCTGAGCTAGCTGGCAAAAACTCATTAAGTCTAACATAGTCAATAGAGACCATCTACACTGCTGTTTATGTTATTCCAATGCGCGGAGCCTATTGGGAATATAGAAACTACACTACATGGCACCCAACGTTTGGTAAGGCGATAATCTAACGCAAGATACTAGAGTAACTCAGTTGTGCTTTTCACACAGACCCCTTTCTCCCGTAAAAACTCCAATAAAAGTCTGGAGTGGGTGAAAGGTTAATATCCGCTGAAACTTAGTAGGATGAGAATCCTATGTATTAGTTTTTGGTATAGTCAAAGTTGAAGGATACAGTGTTCCAAAATATTGTGCACCTAATCTTTGTTTCCTTGAAACTTGCTCTGCAACAAAACATTTTTAGTCAATAAAATGACGGAAAGTGAAGAAGAAAGAGATAGAGAAGCATTAGCAACTCAACTCTTAGCGGAAGACACAAGTCTCCAGCAAGATGACCCGAATGCTATAACCATTCCGGTCAATTTAAGAAAAACTATAACTCTTAAACTTATAGAAAATGGACTATCACCAAGAGGTGGTACGGTCATATTCGTGATAGAGGCACATGAGTATGGGCAGACAGAGGTATTCTATTCATGGATACATTTTCCAGCAGCACACGCTGTGACAAAAGATTTTCACTATTACAAAATAGAGGAACCTCCGGATGTATACACTCCTTTCGAGGATGTTGAAATCCCACTAACTTACCAAGAGCACCTGCTCTGGTTTAATGGCGCCCTAAAACATCAAAATTACATCACCAGGCACGGTCCACTGGGTAGACCAGGAGCCACGTGACCGGTTCTAGCCAGCTACACACCACACCCAGACATTGATAAAATGTCAGACCGGGAACTTTTAGCTCAGCTAAAACTATTAATTAAAATACATAGACAATTGGTACAATATGTCATGCGGACTTCAACAGTCCAACCAGCAATTAACATCCCAGAACTGACCCCTCATCAGGGGAATACAAACAAAATTACACCACAGAACATACAATCATGTCTTGGTAAAACACCCATAAAACGGGAACAAATCCCATTCTGGTTAGCTCAAAAAATAACTCAAATAGAGGCAGTATTTCCTAATACTACACCTCATGAAAAACACAGAATTCTGACTATCTGCCTCCCAATGGGGATCGCACCACATGTGGAGGACTGTGACACTTGGGGCATGGTCTTTTGCTTCCATCTACACAAAAACACATGGTGTTCCGTCTACGGCGGTCATACCAGATGTACTAAGACAAATTCAAAACGAATACGGTCCAGAACCTGCTTTAACTCTGGGTATGAAATTACTAAAAGACTTTAAGCAGGCCTCGGCTATATTATAAGCCAACATAAAGGAAGAACCAGCATGTGTGGCAATCCGCCAGAAATTGAAGGAGACCGATATAACAGACCAACCATTTGAACTTGCCAGAATCATAGAAAAATCCTATGAAGAACTAGGAAGAGATAGTTTGGGTGGAAAACCAATAAAACCCCAACTAACTGAAAATCCTGAAAAAACATTTATTAAAAATAATCTAAACACTCCAAAAAAGAGTTGGGATGTTAATAAACAATCCACTCCCAAGGAAAAACGATTCCAGTCCAGAGGAAGGTCTCCTCAACTGAGAGAAAGATCTCCTGGCCGAGGAGGCAAGTCTCCCCAAAGGGAACCCTCTGAGAAAAGATACAACCTTAGAGATAGGGATAAATTGAGAAAACCTGATAGATATCAAGATATTGATACACGTCCCTCTCGATCTTTTCAGACTTCCTCACAGAAATCGGAAAGAAGAGTGTGGTAAATATTTGATTTACCGTCTTAATTTCTATGCAGGTAAGTACTTAAACAAAAATAACTCAATCGGAAAGAAAGAGGCAGAGTCCGTGGTGTTAGAGTTCTTAGGGGTTTTATTCCTTAAAAAGGAATGGGTCAGGTACCGGATATCGGGTTCCTGCCACCACTGGGGTGCAGGAAGGGATAGAGCATACTTTATTGACATTACATTACTTTTATACTTAATATACACAATAGAAGTCAATGCAGAAGGCGTAACAGCTGAGAGAGACAAGATAAAGATACACACGTGTTGGCAATACGTAATCAGAAGGCGTGAACTAAGGCGTGCACAGAGGTGTGTTCTAGAAACGTCACATGTAAGTGTCAGAAGTGGGTGGCTCTATGACAGAATAGTACAGAGTCAGCAGGAATCGGTAGCTAGGATGCGCGCGCAGCTGCATGACGTGTGATTGACGTAAAGTTGGAGGGTGCAGGGGACTTGACATTTACACTAGAGGAAAAAGACAGAAGTCTGGCATGTCAGATCAACTCGTTCCTATATCATATCTGGTATCTGATGTTTGGGAACCATATTATCTAGAAGGAAAAGGTTTCTCGGACAGAGGCTATTCTATACTGACTGTGAGTGCGTGTATAAGCGTCTAGGTGTCTGCATGAGATTAAGCATGGGCGAATTTTGCGGATCTCGCGTTCGCGAATTTTGCGGATTTGCGGATTCGCAATCCGCAAAATCCGCGAATTCCCGCGAATTTGCGGATTTTTTTTTTTTTTTGTGTTCGCCCGTGTTTCTGCCAGTTCGCGAGGGTTTTTACAATTTCGCAATTTGCGAACTTACCTGTCGGGTCGCAAGTTTTGCGAACTTGTTGTTTCTACATGTCCAGCCTGTTTGGGACACTCTTCTTCATCACTGCCACTCTCTGTCACCACTGCCACTCTCTGACTACTCATGCCACCCTCTGGCCCACCCATGCCACCCTCTGTTTCATCACCACACCCTCTGGTTGTCCAGTGTACATTATTTTCGGCAAAGCAAAGCACACCTTCCCTGCCTCAAGTGACCTGAATTAATTTGGGGCTGATTAATGTGTCACAGAATATTTTTTTAGCTGGCACCTGCTTCCTTAGTGCGCCCTGATTAGTGATCTTTTGCACTTGCTAAGTGCTTTCATTGTTGCAAAATTAGTTACAACACCTGCCCTGCCCCAACTGACAATAATGAATTAGGGGCTAATTAATGTGTCACTGAAAGAATTTAAAGTTCCAGCCTGGCACCTGCTTGTCTGCTCCTTTAGCTGTAAATCAGGACCTTTGTGGCATACAGTTAAGGTCAGAGCAGGGTCACACAATAGTTGCAAGCAGGCAACCGAATTCTGGAGGGCCCCCTCAGGAAGCAATACAAAGAATCGTTACAAATCATGAGGTTGACCTTTTGCACCTGCTCATTGCTTTTGCTTTTGCTGAAATCGTTTTGCGGTTTTTTTCGCGCTATTCGCGGGGCGCGGCGTCGTGCGAAACCGACCGCGGAAGCCGCCAATTCGTGCGAATGAGCATTTTATTTTTTTGCGGCTTGTTGTTTCGCGAGTTTTTTTGCAGTATTCGCGAGCCGCTTGCAGCGCAACACGCGAATTTACCCCAAGGTCGAGTACGGGCGCGGCCATTTTGTTTGCGTGACGTATTTCCGTTTCCGCCCGCTATGTATAATCTCGCGCAGTAAGCGCATTGCGAGTAGAGGTTCGCACGAGATCGCGCGGGAAATCTAGAGGTTCGCACGAGATCGCGAGGAAAATCTCGCGCGAACTGACTTTCGCGCTCGGAAACGGGCGCCGGCCATCTTGTTTTTCATTCATTTCCTGTGTCTGGGCATGGTGTTTAATCCTCTTGATATCTTTCCCATCCTTTGCTTGTTTTCAGTTTTTTTTTTACGATTTTGCTTCTTATCTATCCCTCTCTTTTCCTAGCTGTATATTTTTGTCTTTTCTGCTATTTTTCTTTACTTTTAAACTACTTTTGTAAACTCTTTTCTTTTCTTCTTCCCTATCCTATTCTTTCTTAATTTTCTACTTCTTCCTACCTTACCTGCCCAGACCATGGTCAAGCCAGGCGCCGTGAAGCTGCCCAGGCACTTGAGGGCCGCAGCGGCGGCGGGGAGTAGTGCTGGACCCAGTGGCAGGACAGCAGGCGTGAGATCGAGGGGGGAGCAGGTGACGCGCCGGGAGATATTCAGCCCGGAGGAAGTGGGCGCGCTGGTCTACTTCGTCCAGCGCCGCCTGCCCAGGACCATCGCGGGAGGCGGCAGGATCGCGGCCGGCGGCTATAACATGCGGGAGCGCCGGAAGCGGTGGGAGAAGGTGTGCTGGGCCATATCCCACCTCTACGGGGTCCAGCGCACCTACAGCCAGGTCACCCATCGCTGGACGGACCTCCTGGACCGCGAGCGCGACCTGCTGGACCAGCTCGGCTTGGAGATCCCCGGGCTTGGTGAGTAGTAGTAGCCATTGGCATTTAATCACTCACTACTATGATGTTTTCTCCTGCTCTGTGTTGTTGTATTGCAAATATTTGTTTTTTACATGGAGCAAGCCAATAATGCCGCTGATGACGATTACATTGTAGTTAAATTATATTTCAAAATCTTCTGTGCATTTCAGGTGCACTGCTCTCCTTCTCAGTGGGGTTGCTACTATGCTTATTTGTTTTCTATTTCGTGGTCTCATTGGCCTGAGTAACTATTATGTATGAGTGTACTTAACAGAACTGCGTAATGCTAGACACTAGGGGGCAGATTACATTTACAAGCCCCTTGCGCCACGTTTACGTTGCCTTGCGTGACGCAACAGCGGCGTAAACGTGCCGCATCCCTGCAAGTCATTTACAGCATGACGCATCTAGGGAGATGCGTCACGTTATAAAGCCATGGGCCTGCACCACAATGGGTGCGTTCCTAGTACGCAGGGTGGGCGGTCCAGCGGCTGTGCGCCTCGCAAAATTGCCTGCGTGAAATCTACAAGATTTAACGCAGGCACTTCTGCGACGCTGCTACGTCAATTCAATTCCTTATGTCTGCTCGAAGCAGGCGAAAGGACTGACACAGCATGTAAAGTATTGGGTGGCCCTGAGCATTACTGGAGTTGCATTGCGTTGGCGACGTGACTCCAGCGATGCGCCGCTCTTACGTGACGAGATGCGTCACGCAAGTGCCTACCCTTGCGCCAGGGCGCGCCGCATTGTAAATGAGGCACATCTGCCGTGTCGCAAGGGTAGTTTTGCGTGACGCATTTGATCTGGCGCATCTCTGGAGATGCGCCAGAACGCGTAAGTAAGTATGCCCCTAAGGGGCAGAATTGCAATTACCGTCGCATCCCTGCAAAGTAGCAGGGATGCGCCATTAATTGTGCGGCCCGCTACCACCACCAAACATGGTGCGCCGTATTTGCAATGCGGCGCCCCATGGGCCCAAAACGTCACCGAAGCTTTACTGCTGGAGTTGCGTCGCAACGATGGCGCAGCTCCATCAATGCTCTGGGGTACCCTATCTCCCCAATGCTGGGTCAAGCCGTACGTCTGCTTCAAGCAGGTGCAGGGTTTGTGTGACGCATCATTGTCCTAAAGGTGACTGATTGATATTTTGTAGATTTCCCTCAGCCACTATTAGGATGTGTTCCAGCGCAGGAATGCCCTCCCTTGCGCCGGAACGCCCCCTGATGGCGCAGGGCTTTATAACGGGATGCATCTCCCAAATGCGTCACGTTGTTATAATATTATACGCCGCACCATGGCGCCCTTTTTTGTTTAGCTGCTGCGTCACAAAAGTCACGCAAGAACGGCGCAAAAGAGCCGCAAGGGCTTAAATCTGCCCCTTCCTTTGTAACCCTGACAATAAGAAAAATAGTGGCGGTGGATTGATAGTTTGACTATTTAAATGACTGGTAATGTAGCAGGCAACTGTTAGTGTTGTCACTGATCTGACTGAAATCACAATGGAGTTTGTCTGTCACTTTGCGTCTTGCCTGCGGACTGCTGCCTGCCAGTCCTAGGTGAACGTTTCAGTACTTTGTTTAGTGAGTTACGTGACTTTCGAAGTCAAAGGTCCGCAAATAAATAAAAAGTAACCATAATCAATATAATTTCGCGGAAATATTTTGTTATTGTTCTTTTGAAATGTTTGATTTGGTTGACATTGACAAGCAACAATCATCCATGTTTTCTGTTCTTTCTTTCATGTTGTACGTCAGCTCCCCCCAGGGGCGAGAGGAGGACACAGGAGCAGCAGGCGGCGGATGCTGTTCATCAACAGGGCCAGGATCGGGCAGGCGAGGGCTCCTCTGCTGGCCCCAGTAAGTTTTCATTTTAGACTAGTACCTATTTTTCCTAGCGTTCCTCATTTGAATTTTTTCAAAATTGTCTTTGCTCTTCTTGTAGACTGTATCTAAATTCTTATCCTGCCTCTACTATGACTCCCTGTGGTATTACTAGATTATTCTTATTAGTCTGTCTGTGTAGCTAACTAAGATTGCACGGTTGGCGAAACTCCCATGATTCTAGTCAGCAATAGCTCTATCAACTTAGTGCAGTCCTCTGGGATTGTCCATAATGTCTTTTGAAGTGTTCTATCTGGACTCATGCTTGCAAAAATTGCAAAACCTTTCGTTCAGTCACTCTAGTCTGGAGGACCAAAAAACACAGATTGTATTTAAATTTAAAAGCTTTATTAAAAGTAAACACATTTATTAAAATGAAGTCATAATAAAACTAAACGTTTAACTGATAATGGAAAAGTGGTTAGTGCTGACGATTAATTGAAGACATTTCTTGTGGTCGAGCCGAGCTCTCACCTGGTTTCAACTTGATCTTGTTGTTAGAAGTCCATCTTCTGTCTGTGTGGAGAAAAATGGTGCGTGTTAAAAAATCAGCCTTCATCAGTTGTGCCAAAAAGTGCAGCAAGACAACCTTCCCTGGAAAAAGGGACATTTTTTTTAACTTTAACGTAGACAGTCACAAATTACATTGTTTTCACATGTCTTCATTCCTAGACCAAATACTAGTGACTAGTGAGTGCTTTATTCTAAGATTCTTAAATGTACTTTGTAGGTGGAACATCTGGTGGCGGGGCCAGTGTGGTGGTGGTGCTCGACACGGAGGCGGAGGGCAATTCATCATCAGGGGAGGAGGCGGCGGCGGCGGCTGTGAGAGTTGAGACGGTGGTGGCGGCCAGAGGTAAGCTCTTATATATTCCTTACTTATTGAGATTGAAGACTAGCTGGGAAGGCAAGAATATGAGATGCATGGCTGGGTGAATGATGAAGCAATGATGGGTGGAAGGACAACAGCCTGGGTGGGTGACACAGAAACTGTATGTGTCCATATACCTGGATCATGCTACTATCTGACTCTTAGATAGCATATGTGTATCTAGAGCAGGGGTACTCATAGTACGGCCCGCGGGCCGGTGGTGGCCCGGCAAGCCTTCCTTGGCGGTGCGCAGACCTTGCAGACAATCACTGCTCCCCCGGCCCCCACAGAGCAGAGGCTTTTTTGTATTTCACCTGTTAGCGCCCCTGCATCTCCACTCTGACAATCACTGCTCCCCCGGCCCCCACAGAGCAGAGTGGAGATGCAAGGCCACAAAGAGGTGAAATAGAACAAAGCCTCTGCTCTGTGGGGCCGGGCAAGCAGTGATTGTCAGGGTGGAGAAGCAGGGGCGCTAAAACAAACAAAGCCTCAATAATATGTTAATGGTCTTTTAAAGACCTGTTAAGTACTTTGGTGTTGTTGTCTGTGTGTGCGCGTTGAGGAAGCGGTCTCAACCCGGGCTGAAGGCTGACACAGATAGACACACACACAGTGAGATGACAGAGGGAGAGGGAGGGCAGGAGGGAGAGAGAGATGGAGGGAGGGCAGGAGGGACAGCAGGAGGGAGAGAGATGTATGTAAATGCTGGGTCTGGTGGCTCAGTGGATGAGGGCATCTGCTGCAGGGACCTGTGTGCAACCTCATGGTCACAAGTTATCGTTTTGCTTTAGCCCCGCCCCCTCTGACTCCGCCCCCACCAGTGCGGCCCTCGGCCACAAACTACACTGTAAATGTAGCCCCTGAGAGAAAGTTTGTGAGTACCCATGATCTAGAGAGAGTAGATGGTCAGTGGATGAACTAAGTGTAACTTTGAAGAGCATGTAACACTGCACCCGCACGTCCGTTCCAGTGTAGGAAAGGCAAGGAAAAGAACTTTTAATTTTGTCCAAATACTACCATAAGTAGTAGCAGTAGTTTGTATTGCAAGCACTGCATAGATCCGGTTATTATGGTGGCCACTCCCTACCTCTCTTAATAAGTTTAGTAGTACTCAGTCATTCATGTGTGGATGTATCACTGCCTGTCACTCAATAAAAAGCAAAGCACCTAAAGTCATCCCATATATAAGCAAAAACATCCCATGTGAAGTGATAGATAATCAGATTATTTATCTTCTTCAATTTTCCATTTCTAGTACTCATTTCCACTGTAGGGTGAAAGTTAAATTAATTAAGCAGTAGCCCTTGAGTTGTAACAGAGTATTCTCAGTGCCACCCGTAATAGAAAAGTAAGAGATTCACCACCTGCATGTACTGGACGGGTACAGTAACGCAACGGCAACGCAAGTCTAGGTCACTCCTCATGGCGTGCGTCTCTTTTTCTCGGGTGCAAGTTTACCGCGCTGGCATTATGCCGGCTTGCAGAAAATAACGTACCAATTTTCCAAAACAAGAGACAAGAAGAAGAATAAGACTGGTGTACTTTCATAGTCGACTCCAATGGAAGTCCACAGTGCTCATAGAATTTGTTCCTTAAACTCCCACTAATGTTAGAGCAAGGATGAAGAAGTGTGAGGTTAGATAGATACTGGCCTCAATAGTTATGTAATGCGCTTGCAAGTTGCTAGTTGTACTGCAGCACACATTTCTGCTGAATGATTGAGTTAATCTTAAAGAGCATTGGTTACAGACTATGTCTTTCTTTCTTCATATAGGTTCTCCTTCCAAACGAACAAGGAGGAAGGAGCTGGCTAGAGCGGCCCGGCAACGGAGAATCGAGGCCACTGTTGCGGAATATCGGCGGCTGGTGGCCCTGGAGGACGAGGAAAGTGTGCGGTCGACAACAACGACAACGTCGTCCTCCGTGGCCTCACCGGCTGCCACCGTGACCCAGCACAGTGGTCCACCGAGACTGAGCCGGGCTGCCAAAGGCAAACGCCACCGCCGAGCAGCAAGGCCAACAGCTGCTTCTCACAGGCCTTGCACCTGCAAGGCAGTGAAGGCACGCCTGCGCCGCACTACCCTGATGGTGTCCCGCCTTCAGCAGGAGCTCGCCTTGCTCCGCGAGGAGCATGATGCCCTGGCCCAAAAAGTTAACAGCATCCACCCATAGTGTCCCTTGCCCCTTTTTTAGAGACTTTTGGGGGGTGGGAATTGGGAGTTGGGTTTTTGGGGACTTTTGAAGGACAATCGTTGGGGTTAGGGAGGGTCTTGCGGGAGATTATTTTGTTAGGGATATAAATATACTTTTTCAAACTTTATCTGAGCATACCTGTTTTTTACTGCTTGCCTGGTGGGTGGGGGTTTAACGTTGACTGTTTTCCTGAAAGTTTAGTTCCATTTTCTTCCTTTAAGTGTAAATGCCCAAATGTTTTCAACACTAAGTGCCTCTCACAGACTAAGTGAAGTGAATCCAAGAGTCCTAGGACTTTAGTAGTACTACCTTCAGTCTCTCGTCTCTCGTACTAATACTCCATTATACCCCCAAACCACCAAACGCTTATCTTACCTGTAATTTGTGTTTGAAAGTAGGGCTAGGCCCAGGGCTGGCTCCACGGGAAACACCGAATAACGTTGGCAATCTTGGTCGGATAAAATTTCCTCATAGCGGTGGTAGTAGTGGTGTGACACAGTGGCAGTTGCATGCCTATGAAAAAAAAGAAAATGAAATCTGGTTTGTCCTCCTGAGCAATTCAACGGTACAACTGAGAATATAGCAGGTGACAGAAGTACAGTAGAGCAGTGCCACATTGTAGCCTAACAAATGGTAAAGTATAACTACTAATTCGGTTGAAGTTCTTTCACATTAGCAATGGTTCTTTGTCAAGCAGAGTAAGAATATATCATCGACAACTGTGGAAAGAAAGAATGCGACAGTACAGGGCCTGTGTGGAATTATTGATAACTATATTCAACATAAGGTCTCTGTAGCCAGATACCCGAGAGCCTTGCTGGTCACTATAAATCCATTCACAACAACACTCAATGGGGTTGGTCTGGAAGGTGTCACGTTTACTCCCCGTGATCCAGTCGATGCAAATATGGTTCCACCTCCAAATGTCACCAACACCCAGAAGTGTAAACACAGGGTGTTCGAGGCATTAGGCGAGGGAGAAAAATAACAAACTAAAATAAAAAATGTGGGATGGGTAAAGGTAGGGTCAGCAGGGAAAGGATACCTGTAAGAGAAGACAAGACAGGCATCAGTGAAGTGATGTCCTAACATACAAGGGTACTCTCATATAGTCTCACTAAATAGTCTGCAAGTCTCCCGCCTACTCATGGGAAATGTAGTTTCATAGTACGGTAGGCGCTTAGGGGCTGCGTAACCTGACAGAAGGTATAGTAGATAGAAAAGGAGAAATTGCTTTTTTTCTAGGTGTCCCCTCACTCACCAGGGTTGCCCCTTGGTGACATGCTTCATCATTGGGGCCATCCCAGTCCTCTACGGCCTGGGGCGTGCTGCGACTTGCGAATTACGTAGGAGCACTTACAAATGACTATGTGTGGTGCAGATAGTGGAGTGGACTAAGTGATGTGTTAAGGGATCAATGTAGAAGCCGAGAGAGAGCAAAGAAATGCAGTCACAGTCAGAGAAAAAGGCAAGGGATACTGTATCTATGTGGTTGTAGTGGTCCTGTTGGAAGTGGTAAGTAAGTTGCCCGCAGAAAAAAAATCCTCCTATTAGCGGCACTCCTCCATTGCAGCCGACGCTTCGTCCACCGATGTTGGTCACCAGAAGACACCCTGTCCACTGCCTGCCTGATGCTGAATTGTGGCTCGCTACTGTGAAGCCTGACTCCATCCTTTTTTCCCCATTGCAGAGACTGAAACCCGGCCTGTAATTATTCAACGAAAAACAGGAAGTGATATAATATTACAACACCACTGATAAATAAATATAAGGTATGTAGGCTGTGGAGTGCAAAAAGTCACAATTTGTTTTTCCTAGTAGACAGACAGTACAATGTTTTTGAAAGTGCGTACTCTGAGTCACCTTTTGAAGGATAAGTAAGTATGGGCAAATTAATGTAGCGGATCTTGCCCCTCAAGCTAGGTGTACTGTAAACTGTGTTTTAGAACAAAAATAGATCTTCCTAGCAGTGCTCCCACCCAAAAAACGAGGCCTAGCAGAAAACTGGAGACAAAACTTACTTTGAAAGTAAAAGTAGGCCGAAGTACCCTAATTACCCATTACCCCCCGTGGATTGTATTCAAACCACTTGCAAGCAACCAAGCAAAAGTAGCCATAGCCAGCATCGCTCCAAGACTCGAAATCCCCCCCACTCAAACACATGCAATAGAAATACTGCTAACCCTAACGAACCCTAAGTTAAGAATAGTGGCAAAGGCTTTCTTTAACTATGCCAAATCCCCCCTTTCCCACCATGGATTTTCTTCAAATGACTTGCAACCAAAATTACACATTCTCACGAGTGCTCTAAGACCCCAGAACTCAGTTTGAAAAATCTAGAACACCCCGATACACATGCAATCCTGCTGCTAGGGCTAACCCTAACGAACCCTAAGTTACAAAAAGTGCCAAAACTAAAGGCTTTTCCGCGCGGATTTTGTCCCAACCACTTCTACCCGGTATTAGACCTTCCCAGGAATGCCCCAAGACCCGGCAACCCACCCGCCAAGAAGCATAACACCCCCAAACAGGCCAAAAGCAAAATCTCATACTTGCAATATTTCTGGGCCTTCGGTCCAAACGCGCTGCGTAGCTAGGCCATAAGTCGGGGTTGGCACGACGGATTTCCTGAAAAGCAAATGCAATCAAGATTAGAGTGTCCCAGCAGTGCTCCCAGACCACGAAACTCACCCACAAACACCAGGAAGCCCCCCAAACAGGCCCCCGAAAACGCTACATAGAGCAAAATGTCAGAAATAGCCCCAAAAAAAAATCGGCCTGGATTTTGTCCCAACCACTTCTACCCGGTATTAGACCTTCCCAGGAATGCCCCAAGACCCGGCAACCCACCCGCCAAGAAGCATAACACCCCCAAACAGGCCAAAAGCAAAATCTCATACTTGCAATATTTCTGGGCCTTCGGTCCAAACGCGCTGCGTAGCTAGGCCATAAGTCGGGGTTGGCACGACGGATTTCCTGAAAAGCAAATGCAATCAAGATTAGAGTGTCCCAGCAGTGCTCCCAGACCACGAAACTCACCCACAAACACCAGGAAGCCCCCCAAACAGGCCCCCGAAAACGCTACATAGAGCAAAATGTCAGAAATAGCCCAAAAAAAAAATCGGCCTGGATTTTGTCCCAACCACTTCTACCCGGTATTAGACCTTCCCAGGAATGCCCCAAGACCCGGCAACCCACCCGCCAAGAAGCATAACACCCCCAAACAGGCCAAAAGCAAAATCTCATACTTGCAATATTTCTGGGCCTTCGGTCCAAACGCGCTGCGTAGCTAGGCCATAAGTCGGGGTTGGCACGACGGATTTCCTGAAAAGCAAATGCAATCAAGATTAGAGTGTCCCAGCAGTGCTCCCAGACCACGAAACTCACCCACAAACACCAGGAAGCCCCCCAAACAGGCCCCCGAAAACGCTACATAGAGCAAAATGTCAGAAATAGCCCCAAAAAAAAATCGGCCTGGATTTTGTCCCAACCACTTCTACCCGGTATTAGACCTTCCCAGGAATGCCCCAAGACCCGGCAACCCACCCGCCAAGAAGCATAACACCCCCAAACAGGCCAAAAGCAAAATCTCATACTTGCAATATTTCTGGGCCTTCGGTCCAAACGCGCTGCGTAGCTAGGCCATAAGTCGGGGTTGGCACGACGGATTTCCTGAAAAGCAAATGCAATCAAGATTAGAGTGTCCCAGCAGTGCTCCCAGACCACGAAACTCACCCACAAACACCAGGAAGCCCCCCAAACAGGCCCCCGAAAACGCTACATAGAGCAAAATGTCAGAAATAGCCCAAAAAAAAAATCGGCCTGGATTTTGTCCCAACCACTTCTACCCGGTATTAGACCTTCCCAGGAATGCCCCAAGACCCGGCAACCCACCCGCCAAGAAGCATAACACCCCCAAACAGGCCAAAAGCAAAATCTCATACTTGCAATATTTCTGGGCCTTCGGCCCAAACGCGCTGCGTAGCTAGGCCATAAGTCGGGGTTGGCACGACGGATTTCCTGAAAAGCAAATGCAATCAAGATTAGAGTGTCCCAGCAATGCTCTCAGACCACGAAACTCACCCACAAACAGACGGAACCCCCCCTAAGAGCACCTCAAAGGCAAGCAAGTCATCAAAAACACAAAAAATTTTCCGCCTCGGATTTGGCACAAACCACTTTTAGTGCTTCCCAGCAATGGCCCCAGACCCGTCAACTCACCTGCAAAGAGGTAGAACAACACCCCCACAAGTGCTGAGTCTTTCTTCATTGGGCGTAAACCAGCCCTCTGCTTTGATGGAAATAGGAGTCTGGTGGAGGAGGATAGAGGAGCATGTTCTTCTGAACTTGTGAACCTGAGGAATGCAGACTGCGGCACCTTCAAATAAATTAGCAAACAAGTGAAGACAGTTCTGCTGATGGCCTTGTCTTTGTGATTATCTGATTAAAGTTTGAATTATATTAACTGTGCACAACAAAGAAAGACAGACACACAGGAATAAAAGTGAATAAGGATGAAAAAGAAAGTTATTGATTCGTTGTCTCATTTTCAGGGCTCGAAGTCGGTATCACGGTCCAGGAATAAGAATAAGGCTTCGTCATCATACTCTGCGAATTCAGCCAGGGTGAGGTCAGTGCCACCTGACAGAGTAGAAATTCCCTCATCTATGGTGCTGGCCACCTCTTCATCCGGCACGCTCTCTCGTACTCTTATATCTGGTGGTATGAGGTGCTGATTCATCTTGATCATTGTTAACCTCTCCACATTTTTGGGCGAGAGGCGGCTCCGTTTGGGAGTTACAATCCCACCAGCCGCACTGAAAACCCGTTCAGAAGACACACTTGCGAGTGGGCAAGACAAGTAGTTTATAGCCAGGTTGGTGAGCTGTGGCCACAATTCTTTTTTCCCATGCCAATACGCCAATGGGTCAGAATTAACATAGACCTCTGTGGAGTCATTCAGATAGTCCTTCACCATCGACTCAAGGTCCTCCTCCAAGGTTCCTCCACTTTGCGTAGCTCTTGCTGTGCCTCTGACCTTTTGAGAACCAAACCCACGCAGAGCTAGCCAATCCTCTTCAGCCTCCAATGTTTCTGTTGTCTTTCGTGCAGATGATCCGGTTGCCGGTGTCTTTAACGGCTGAGAGGTCACTTGTGCCACAGCCACAGGTGCAGAAGTGGATTGTTTTGACTGGGGATGGCCTGCTGATGTACTGCCATTTCCTTCAATTTCCAGCCGTTCTGTTTCAAACTTCTTGGCTGACAAGGCTAGCCAACGTTTGTACTTTGTAACATCTTCATCACCAAAAGGAAAGAATGCTCTGCCTGCCAGCGCCTTTTTGTAGCGTGGATCCAGAATAGTAGCACAAATGTAATGCTGTTCTGAGTGGATCTTTTGAAGACGTTCATCACCTTGTAGGAGCTCTAATAATTGCTCAGCCAGAAGCAAAGAGTCTTTCTTTTTGTCATCTTTTCGAAACACAGAACACACCTCCTTCAGTTGGTCCTCCAGCATGTACAACAATGGGATAGCTTTTCCCAAATTAGAGTCCTCCTTGCTGACTGCACGCGTGAAGACCTCAAAAGGACGAAGCATGCGTGTTAGGCTTTCAACTATGTTCCATTGCGGCCCACCCATCCTCAGCTCCTCTATACCCTCTTTCAAGAAATATTGATCGAGTTGCGTATACTGCTCATACAGACGCTCAAGCATGTAGAAGGTTGAGTTCCAACGTGTTACCACCTCCTGGATGAGTGCTTTCACTGGCATTTGACATTGATATAGCATGCTCCTCAGCTGCTTGCGGGCCTTAAAAGAATGCCTGAAATGCTTGCAAATTTTTCGGCAGTTCTCCAATACACTGTACGCTGCACTGCTTTTATTACCCAAGAATTTTTGGACAACCAGGTTTATACAGTGCGCCAAACACGGCACTCTGAAATAGTAACCGTCCCTCATGGCCTTAACTATATTGGAGCCATTGTCCGTGGAAACATAACCAACCTTGCGTTTTAGTGGGGACAGCCAGTTAAGGACCTTTGTGTTAAAGACATCCAAAATGTTTTCTGCTGTGTGACGTTTCTCCAAACCAAACATGGCTAGTGTTGCATGTTTCCGAGCACCTTTAAAAACAATGTTAGTGTCAACACCTGAGTTTAGCTTTGCTTTAGCCCCTGAAAAAGAGACCCAGTGTGCAGTGATGCACATGTAATCAGCGCCTGCGCCACTGGTCCACATGTCTGTTGTCAGATGTATAGTGTGAACAGCACTCTTCTGCAAAGCTGCCCCAATCACCTTCAGAACATCTTCATGTAGTGCTGGAACCGCAACTCGGGCAAAATAGAACCGGCTAGGAACCTTCCATTTAGGGCAGAGCGCTGTCACTAATTCTAGAAAACCAACCCCTTCTACAAAAGAAAAAGGGAGAAGGTCCAGAGCTAGCATTTTAGCCAGCTTAGTGTTATACAGACGGGTCATTGGGTGGTTGCGTTCATATTGCGCTTCTGTAAACAACATCTTTTTAATGTTGCCCTGGACCAATGATTTACGGGATGATGATGATCTCTTCGACCCAGTTACGCTCGCTGATGAACTTTTCGGCATTGATGTCTCACTCTCTCCCACACTCTTAGTGTGGCTCCCATGGGGTGTGCTGCTGACATGGGAACTGGGTGTAAGTGAAGTGTTTGAATCGTCTTCTTCTACCTCCTCGTCATCAGCAGATGACAAATCAACGTTTTCATTACGTGCAATTCCGGCTTTCTTGATCGCCTCTAGGTGCGGAAACCATTGGACAGGGTGCCTTCTCTCAAGATGACCTCTCTGGCCTCCGGTACCATAGTTAGAACCAAGCTTACCACGACTAAATCGAAGCTTACAAAGGCTACAAATGGCTACGTTTTCCTTTTTTGGGCAAACACTAAAGAAGTCCCAAACTGGAGACTTGAAATGTCTTCGGGGGCCGGAGGAGGCGGCGATACTGGTGGTGGTGGTCCTGCTGCTAATGACAGATGAAGTGGAGGATGTGGATTGCCGAACTTCAGTACGTTTTGCACTTTCACCACCACGAATTGAGGTCGAGGACGAGGTGGGTACCTTCTTGCGAAGAAATATGGAAGCGGTAGGTTTTGGTGTACTACTTAACTCCAAATCTAATGATTCCATTTCCATTGCCTCCTCGCCGACATCATCATCACGCTCAGCAGCTTCTCGGGATAGGGTCAAAATGTCTCTTTGCTGCATGCCCGGTGGGGCTGCAGTGACCTTTGTGATGACTGGCTCGTCGTCATCGTGAGAGGCTTCATCACCAGCAGTATCTGTCACTTCTTGTTGAGCCTCATCACACTCCATAGGTTTGAGTTTTTGGACGACCTTCCTTTTACGCTTAGGTGCCGGTGTCAGATCATGGTGTGCCTCTGCCTCACTGTCAGACCGCAGTTGTGGTTCCCAAGACAGATCACTTGCACCAGAACGAGGTGGGCTTGAAGAAGATGTAGACACCCCCCTTGATCTTTTCCTTGCTAGGGATGTGGAAGACAATGAATGATCATCAGGAGGAGTGGCTTCCAATGATACCTCAGCTTCAATGTCGATTTCCAAATGTGCCCCTACTTCGGGAGGAACAACTATTGTGGGCACTTGTGAACCTCCATGCACCTTTGCTTGCGCATCTCCTTTTGCTGCCTCTCCTTCCACATGTACTTGGGCGTGTACTTGCACATGGTGTTGTTGCGGCTGTGGTTGTTCAACACTTGTCAGATGAGTTACAACAACCTGTGTTGATTCAGGGACATTGCTGCTACTTTCTTGCGATGAGCCAACATCACTGGTCGATGGTGATTGGAGAAGTACACTGACTGCCTCTGAAGCACTCAAGGGCTTTGACTTAAGTTGGCGTGGTGGTGGAGGCACTGAACCCAATGGAGCAGGGGTGCTGCTCTCAGCTTGGTCCCCAGCAGATCCTGCTGCTGCAGGCGTACTTTTTTTTTTGCTCCCAAAAAAAGTGGCGGGTGGCACACCAGCCTCCTTGGTAACTTGCTTCTTCTGCTCCTTACTAGCAACTTTCTTGCTAGAGGAGCTACGGAGAACTTTCTTTGGGGCCATCTTCTTCAGAGCAGGTCAGACAGCAGGCCGCAGTTGCACGAATTGTAGAGTTGTCTGAGGCCAGACGTGACGTCGCGTGACGTTATGCTGCACACACACACCGCTGCAGGACTTCTTCCTGGCACTGGTGGTTCTCTTGAGTCTTGTGCACCTAAAAAAAATGGAAGACAGAGGAACATCAGTTCAGTTATAGAGCACAAAAAAATCGAAAAACACTGCAAAATCAGCACAATCCCAATCCATCCATGCCCTCCATAATGTTTAAATTCAAGACAACCCACAGAAAGACTAGGCCCATGCAAGACTCACTACCCCTGGGCATAAATAAAGGTTGAAAAGTAGGCAAAATGGTTGGAGGCCTAACAACAAAGCCTGCATTCAAAATGGCCACTTGCCTGCCAGCACATGGCCAGTGCCTGTAGCTGCACTCAAAATGGCCACCAGCCACATGGCATGTCCCTCCCCATGAACACCCCCAAAAATCGAAAAACACTGCAAAATCAGCACAATCCCATTCCATCCATGGCCTCCATGATGTTTAAATTCAAGACAGCCCACAGAAAGACTAGGCCCATGCTAGACTCAAATACCCCTGGTGAAAAGGCCACAAGTACAGGCCCAAAAATCGAAAAACACTGCAAAATCATCACAATCCCATTCAATCCATGGCCTCCATGATGTTTAAATTCAAGACAACCCACAGAAATACTAGGCCCATGCAAGACTCACTACCCCTGGCATAAATAAAGGTTGAAAAGTAGGCAAAATGGTTGGAGGCCTAACAACAAAGCCTGCATTCAAAATGGCCACTTGCCTGCCAGCACATGGCCAGTGCCTGTAGCTGCACTCAAAATGGCCACCAGCCACATGGCATGTCCCTCCCCATGAACACCCCCAAAAATCGAAAAACACTGCAAAATCAGCACAATCCCATTCCATCCATGGCCTCCATGATGTTTAAATTCAAGACAGCCCACAGAAAGACTAGGCCCATGCTAGACTCAAATACCCCTGGTGAAAAGGCCACAAGTACAGGCCCAAAAATCGAAAAACACTGCAAAATCAGCACAATCCCATTCCATCCATGGCCTCTCCATGATGTTTAAATTCAAGACAGCCCACAGAAAGACTAGGCCCATGCTAGACTCAAATACCCCTGGTGAAAAGGCCACAAGTACAGGCCCAAAAATCGAAAAACACTGCAAAATCAGCACAATCCCATTCCATCCATGGCCTCTCCATGATGTTTAAATTCAAGACAGCCCACAGAAAGACTAGGCCCATGCTAGACTCAAATACCCCTGGTGAAAAGGCCACAAGTACAGGCCCAAAAATCGAAAAACACTGCAAAATCAGCACAATCCCATTCCATCCATGGCCTCCATGATGTTTAAATTCAAGACAGCCCACAGAAAGACTAGGCCCATGCTAGACTCAAATACCCCTGGTGAAAAGGCCACAAGTACAGGCCCAAAAATCGAAAAACACTGCAAAATCAGCACAATCCCATTCCATCCATGGCCTCTCCATGATGTTTAAATTCAAGACAGCCCACAGAAAGACTAGGCCCATGCTAGACTCAAATACCCCTGGTGAAAAGGCCACAAGTACAGGCCCAAAAATCGAAAAACACTGCAAAATCATCACAATCCCATTCAATCCATGGCCTCCATGATGTTTAAATTCAAGACAACCCACAGAAATACTAGGCCCATGCAAGACTCACTACCCCTGGCATAAATAAAGGTTGAAAAGTAGGCAAAATGGTTGGAGGCCTAACAACAAAGCCTGCATTCAAAATGGCCACTTGCCTGCCAGCACATGGCCAGTGCCTGTAGCTGCACTCAAAATGGCCACCAGCCACATGGCATGTCCCTCCCCATGAACACCCCCAAAAATCGAAAAACACTGCAAAATCAGCACAATCCCATTCCATCCATGGCCTCCATGATGTTTAAATTCAAGACAGCCCACAGAAAGACTAGGCCCATGCTAGACTCAAATACCCCTGGTGAAAAGGCCACAAGTACAGGCCCAAAAATCGAAAAACACTGCAAAATCAGCACAATCCCATTCCATCCATGGCCTCCATGATGTTTAAATTCAAGACAGCCCACAGAAAGACTAGGCCCATGCTAGACTCAAATACCCCTGGTGAAAAGGCCACAAGTACAGGCCCAAAAATCGAAAAACACTGCAAAATCAGCACAATCCCATTCCATCCATGGCCTCTCCATGATGTTTAAATTCAAGACAGCCCACAGAAAGACTAGGCCCATGCTAGACTCAAATACCCCTGGTGAAAAGGCCACAAGTACAGGCCCAAAAATCGAAAAACACTGCAAAATCAGCACAATCCCATTCCATCCATGGCCTCCATGATGTTTAAATTCAAGACAGCCCACAGAAAGACTAGGCCCATGCTAGACTCAAATACCCCTGGTGAAAAGGCCACAAGTACAGGCCCAAAAATCGAAAAACACTGCAAAATCAGCACAATCCCATTCCATCCATGGCCTCTCCATGATGTTTAAATTCAAGACAGCCCACAGAAAGACTAGGCCCATGCTAGACTCAAATACCCCTGGTGAAAAGGCCACAAGTACAGGCCCAAAAATCGAAAAACACTGCAAAATCATCACAATCCCATTCAATCCATGGCCTCCATGATGTTTAAATTCAAGACAACCCACAGAAATACTAGGCCCATGCAAGACTCACTACCCCTGGCATAAATAAAGGTTGAAAAGTAGGCAAAATGGTTGGAGGCCTAACAACAAAGCCTGCATTCAAAATGGCCACTTGCCTGCCAGCACATGGCCAGTGCCTGTAGCTGCACTCAAAATGGCCACCAGCCACATGGCATGTCCCTCCCCATGAACACCCCCAAAAATCGAAAAACACTGCAAAATCAGCACAATCCCATTCCATCCATGGCCTCCATGATGTTTAAATTCAAGACAGCCCACAGAAAGACTAGGCCCATGCTAGACTCAAATACCCCTGGTCAAGGCCCCAACAACAGGTCAAAAATCGAAAAACACAAAATTTTACAAAAAAAAAAAATCGAAAAACACAGAAAAATCAGCACAATCCCAATTCATCTATGGCCTCCATGATGTTTAAGTTCAAGACAACCCACAGAAAGAATCAGTCCACCCACCACTGAGTACCCCTGGGAAAAGGCCCCAAAACAGCCCAAAAATCGAAAATCCCAAAATTTTAGTTGCAGCAACTGTAATGCCCCAAACAAACTTACTTGTAAAATTTCTAATCCAACAGTGATCCAAAGAAAGTCAAAAAGGCCTCAAATCCAAAGATCCAGCAGCATCCACAAAAGGTAATCCTTCCAGGTCCACATCCGAATGAAAAGTGACCAGGAGATGGACAAAGCACTGGGAGGAGCCTGCTGAACAGGAACAGGAAGTTGAAGACTATGGGGCACTTCCTTCCTCCCACCCCCCTGCCCCCCTCCCCAAAATGGACTCCTCGCTAAAAAAGTGCAGGCAAATGTCAAACTAAGGAGTTATTCACATAAAAATCATCATTTCTAGAAGGTTTATGCTGCTTGCTGGTGGATTTCTTGTGCAGAATTGCAAATTTATATTTTCGCGCGCCGCATCTCAAATCTCGCAATTGCGAAGTACCGCGAGACGTGATCTCGTCGTACTCGCGTTGACAAACTATCGCTGGCAAGCCGCGATGACGTAATCGCGCTCGCCAATTCCCGCGGGATCACACAGCAAGATCCAAAATGGCGCAGCACTCGCAAACTATCGAAAAAAACAACTCGGCAAACGATGATAAACGCCGCGCGCCGCAAAAATTGTATCACCAACGCCGCGCGCCGCCAAAAAAATCCGCTGCGTGCGAATTTGCGGATTTTGCGGGAAATCCGCAAATCTCGCGGATTGCGGATTTCCCGAAAATCCGCAAAATCCGCGAGCGGAACGGATTTTCCGCCCACGCTTACATGAGATGCGAGGGGGCATGGGCCTACCATGGTAACAGAGACTATGAATTACTTGGACGGAGACAGTGAGGCCGGGCCCTTTGCTCTGCAGCTGGAAGGATGTTTACTTAAACTAGTAGGCAGGAATGTATTTTTGAGGAGCGGAACAGATAATTCGAAGGTTGAATACAGTCTTGGCAGGCAACAGGCTGAGCTAAGCGCCGTGAGCCGCGCAGGGAGTAAGGCAGAGGTCACGGGTACAGAGGCCGGCCCAGGCTGAGGCATTTCAGAGTCTGAAGGCAGGAAAAGGCTTGATGGCAGAATTCAGGGCCTACTTCGACTGGGCTGGAAAACGTGTAAAGTACACCACAAAAAGACGTTGGCAAGGCATACTTAGAAACGGAATATTCAACCCGTTCAGGGTGGGTCTGAAAGAGGACATGTTAACGTTGGACGCAAATGTGTTTGCGTCTTCATAGCTGTCACAGGAGGGAAGTTACATGCACTTTAAGTTCGTACATGGAGACGGTGGGGTACACGTTAGGGAACATTTCTTGACCATAAAATTTATATTTCCTATATTTCCTTCGGTCAGAACACAAAGAAGAGCTCGTCAAGTCCAAAGACCAGGAACCTGCTCATCAAAGTAAAAAATTACATTATCCAAAGAAGGAGGTAGCCAGTATTAAAATTAAACATGCTGAGGATTCTGAGGACACAACTGAAAAACGGAGAGTGGGCTCAGACAATGCTAGACAGTGCAGCAGAAGTGACCATAGCTCGCAAGATCTTGATGATTCTTCTGAAGACAGTGGACACGAATTAATTCATTCAGGTGGAAACTGCAGACACGCGAGTTAGCTTGCCCCATAAACTATATGAAATAACATTTCGTATAGAGGGAGATAAAACTAGGAAAATAAAAGGTCTCTTTTGGGAGAATCTATCTAAAGGCTATGACATCCTGTTAGCTGACAAAGACTGGCCACCAGAGTTTGTCAGGGAGTGCCCTCATGGCGAAGAAATGATTATGCCTGCCTTCTTAAATCATATTCCAATTCATAAAAAATACACATTCGCAAGAAAATGGGCAGTGGCCCAAGCCCCTGCATTATACAAAAATCATGTAGGATGGGATGAGGACTGAAGACAGTGGACACAAATTAATTCATTCAGGTGGAAACTGCAGACACGCGAGTTAGCGTGCCCCATAAACTATATGAAATAACATTACGTATAGAGGGAGATAAAACTAGGAAAATAAAAGGTCTCTTTTGGGAGAATCTATCTAAAGGCTATGACATCCTGTTAGCTGACAAAGACTGGCCACCAGAGTTTGTCAGGGAGTGCCCTAATGGCGAAGAAATGATTATGCCTGCCTTCTTAAATCATGTTCCAATTCATAAAAAATACACATTCGCAAGAAAATGGGCAGTGGCCCAAGCCCCTGCATTATACAAAAATCATGTAGGATGGGATGAGGACTCTCCTCCCCACAAAATCCAGTTAAAAAATCAACCAACTGCACAAAGGCAGTACCCAGTTAAACAAGAAGCTAAAAAGCAAGTCAGGGAGATCTTAGATCAACTTGAATATCAAGGGGTGATTGAAACATGCACCTCACAAATGAACAATCCTTTGTTTCCTGTCTCCAAGCCAGACGATTCATATCGTCTAGTTTTGGACTACAGACATTTAAACTCCTGCTGCAAAACTTTTGCAGTACAAAACTCACACAGTGCAGCACTAATGAACAACATTGTACGCAAAAAATATAAAACGACATTAGATATCTCTAATGGATTCTTCTGTCAAAACATTGCACCTGAAAGCAGGTATTTGACCGCTTTCTCAATAATGGGGTCTTAAAAACAATTTTGTCGACTCCCACAGGGATTCAAGAATAGCCCAGGATTATTCTCAGCAAGGGTAACAGAGTTACTACAAATATATGATGATGAGGCATTATCCTATGTCGATGACATCTATCTTACAGACGATGACCTGGAGACTCACTTAAAAAGAGTGAACACCATAATACTTGGGTTCGCATTAGAGTGTTACAAATTCAACTTTAAAAAGTCAATAATTGTCCGTCTAACAGTCCTATTTTTAGGATATGAATTATCAAGTGAAGGCAAAAGCCTGGAAGACAATTTCCTAGAGAAGTGTGCAGTACTCCAAGCACCAAAAACGCTGAAAAATTTACAATCAATACTAGGCTTCCTGAATTTCGGTAGAACATACATTCTAAATTATGCAGAGAGGGTTAATTAAACCTCTCTATGAATTAATAAAACCTGATTTCAAACCAATAAATTGGACTCAGAAACACACAGAAATGTTAACATCATTGCAAACAGACATGTTAGCTAAAACAAAATTGCAAACTCGCGAAAGCGTACGCAACCTTGTAATCCGAGTCATCCCAGGAAGATGCGGATTCATGAACTTGACCTCTAATGAAGGGGAAACGGTACCAAAAGCTTACAAATCACACTTGTACACACAAGCTGAAATGAAATTCAGATCAACTGAAAAAATTCTAATAGCGGTTCAAACTGCTGTAGCAAAAGAAAGAGCCCTGGCACAAGGTAAACAAATAATAATCGTCACACCAGTACCTGCCCTAGAAGCAGTAACAAGGGCAAGCATTCCGAATGCTAAAGCTTTGCATCCAAGATGGATACAATGGGTTAATTCTCTTGCTGCAACAGACGTACTATACAAATTCGATCCTAATTTAAAAACACAAGAATTTCTCCAATATAAATACGAATGTTTTCTGCCGACCGAAATCCTGCCTCTGGAACATTACGGCTGTATATTTTATACAGACGGATCAGCACAACCCGCAGTTGGGGGTAAACAAGCATATAGTGCTGCGTGCGCGATCGTTAAAGGTCATTGGCACAAAGGAAAATTTAGACCACTGGTCACTAAAACCCAATCTCTAGGAGATTTTACAGCTCAGTGAGCTGAACTTCTGGCATTTAAGATGGCGCTTGAAAATACCGATCGCGAATTCCCCACACTAATAGTGTGTGATTCATATTACTGCGTTCAATCTTACAATGAATACGTGCAGAACTGGGTTCAAAACGGCTTCAAAGATGCAAAAGGTGGCACAATCAAGCATAAAACGCTTTGGGAACAAGTATTTCTTTTACAGAAAGAACTACAAAAGACTCGCGTGATACATACACTGAGTCATCAACGTGATGGCGTTCACGTTGCGGGGAATTTATTGGCTGATGAAGCCGCGAAGGCAGCTATGCAAACGGCTTCCGTAGCTGCTATCACCCGGTCAAAAACAAAAATAGACAGCGATATAATGCAAGCTGTCAGTGCTTCAGTAAAAGATGATAGAAAAACACTCCCGAAAGGCTTTCCAGTAAAGTATTCATACATAACTGATGCAAATAATGTTCCATTAGCTCCAATCCCAGGAGCGGGGGGATAGGACAATTCCAAACATGGAACACAGATTAGGACTTATTTTAGCGGCACACGAAGGGCTAGCTTCTGCACATGCTGGTATTTCCGCCACAACATCGTTATTAAAGCAGAGATATTGGTGGCCACGCATGAGAAAACAAACTAAGAACTATGTTTTAGAATGTGAAATATGCCAAAGAATGAAAGTATCAACGCTGAAACGACCAGCGCAGACGCCCCTTCTAATCTCAGATAAACCATTGGCGTGTGTTTACCTGGACCACTGTGGTCCCTTACAAAGGGATGGCAACTATAAATATATCATGGTCGCAGTGGATTCCTGCACGAGATTCATTTGGATGTGGCCCCAGCGCACGGCTGACGCCAGAACTGTTATAAAAGATTTGCGAGTCTATATCGGCACATACGCAATTGGCATGCTACATTCTGACCAGGGTCCTGCGTTTAGCTCTCGAGCTTACAAAGAGGCCATGACCAGCATGGGCATTGCGGTACTCTTCTCCCTTCCATCCTGAGGGAAATGCGGGAGTGGAAAGAAAAAAACGTGACATAAAGCAATCTATAACAGCGAGGGTATTAGGTTCAGGTGACGGGTGGGTCAAACATCTAATAAGTGTCCAACGTAGTCTTAATAACATGCCAAGAAATTCTCTAGAAGGTATCAGTCCGTATGAACTTTTGTTTGGTACTAGAATGATTATCCAGGATTTGGATCGTCAAACTTCAGTGGTAGAAGAAAAAACTTTTGATATCAAAGATCGTTTGGCTGTTTTATAGGACTTGAATGAAACAAGAAAGAGTCTAAGTAACATAAAGTTTAAGCCAACAACCACTGAAGAACCACCTGTCCCAGCAAGACCTGTCTGGATTCCAAAGATTGGGGATCTGGTCAGAGAAAAAAATCGCAGTGAAGAAGGAATTTGGGCCTTCTTACAGAAAAGCAGTACCTGTCTTAGCTGTCAGCGGACCAAGATCAGTAGTACTACTGCCACTTGCTGGTAAAAAGGAAAACAGAATTGTTTCCATCAACCTGGTGAAACCACAAACATGTGGCCGATAATAAATAGCAGGCCCAGTGGACTCCCAAGAAATAGCAGAAGACCAAACTTTGCTACAATCCAAGAGGTTCAAACTGAGAGACTAATCACATTTGATAACCCTGCAGTAAATAAAAAAGGACTATGCAACAAAGCCATGGAACTTGTGCCTCTTGAAACCCAAATTGATACAATTCATGATGATACACCAATCTACAACGATGTAGCCTCAGACTATACAAATGTAACAAAAGAAAATGCAAAGATGAATGGAAATCCGGAAGCAATCCCCCAATTGACAGAACTGCATCTGGCTACTTTATCAACGTTGATGACTTTTCCGATGATCCAAGTGAACATGGAGACAAGCCAGCAACAAAAACTTTCAAAGAAAAAATAACCAAGCTTTTTCACCAACTAAAAGAAACATATCTGATTGACACCATGGATTGAATTTTGGACTGTGTTAGGTGTACTTTTCCTTCTGCTTTGGCTCATCATGGTTTTATGCTTGGGTAAATTCATTGATGGAAAATATAGTACAATGGACACCGCAAGTCAGAACATCAACTTGGTCCTAAAGTCTCACAGATCCTCTCACATCGAGAAAAGAGAACTATCATCAGTGAACATCACAGCCAATCCAATACCTAGTGGTATAGCATGGGACAGGACTGACTATGAAATCTATGGCCCGATTGAGCTCTTGAAGTATCTACACCAGTTTAAGGTTTCCTTAAGTGACTTTGTGATACCAAGTTCTTTCTCTGATGATTGGGACCTTGAAATATTAATAATATGATTTCAGATTTAGTAATGTCAGCTAAATTCACAGAACATGATTATTTGCAGGGTTCATCAAGTTATGAAGAATTATACTGTTACAATCACTATGGTCATCAGTATTTGCATAAATCTGCTCAACCTAGAAATGTTTTTACTTATAATCAATGGGAACATTGTCCAACTCCACCAAAAGGAAGTTCGAAGACATTTTATGAGAAATTTCCATACTTCTCAGGGTTTAACAACAGTGATCCAGAAACGTTTTATTTTAAAATGTTAAATAAGACAGGAATGAAAACAATGTTGACTGATACTAAATTGATTTATTTTGAAAAATTTTATGACAAAATGTCAACATTTGGTTTTGAATTTTGGAAAAACAACATTGAAACAAAACCATCTGGGGAACAAAAGACTGGCAGGTACAAGGTCTAGAATCATTATTTAGAGTTTGCATGATCCCAGAACAAATAATATTCCTGAATGATACCATTCAACAAACTACTTGTCTTGGTTTAGATAAGATAAAAGACTTAAATAAACTGTCTATTCCGAAGCCTATACCAGATAGCAATAGTACTATGGATGTGGAAATAGACGTATCCCATATTTTTCACCAAAACAGAACAAATCCTGATTGGAAAAAATGGTTCATCTGGCCCACAGACACAAATAACTGTCAAGATAGATTCCTGAACAAAAGACAGGGGTTCAAACTTACCAGGCTAGACCCAAGATATTCCCAGAGACAACATCCAGGGATAGGTACAACATACAGTGTAGGGAAACTATGCCTTGAGTGGCTACATAAATCCACACTGGCTGAAATTAAGCAACACTTGACTTTACTTAAAGAAGGTGCTGACTTGCGAGATTTCATAATGGGACCTCGCAAACAGCGTCAAAAACGTTTCATAGCGGCCGGTATATACGCTGCTTACAACGAAGCTTAGAAAGTAATGCAATTTGAAACAGCAGAAAAAATACGAGAAATTGATCGTATAAATTTGGAAAAATCACTTTCTGTAGTGGACAATGGGTTAACGACTCTGTCCTCCAGAATATATTCACTGGACAGCATTGTATCATCTGCCTTTGATATAATAGAGCAAGACTTGCTAATGTTACAACATGGTCAGTCCCAATTGCGTTCTATTGTACAGCTAGGCTGGAGGTTGCAAAACCTACGTTCAGGCTACGTGCCATGGCGTCCAATCAACATAACATCATTATTTTCTATCTTTAACCTTACTGATGAACAAATCAGTTTGGCACAAAAAGGAGCAGACTATACGATCCTGAGCATTGAAAAACTTTAGAGATTACCATTGACAATGTCAGAGAGACCTGTCATTGAATGGATAATACACGGAACAATTACAATTCCGATAACAGCTTTCCAGTTTAAATATTGCCAAGAATATATACCAGCAGGCCAGTATGAAAGGTTGGGTAAAGAATACATCAAATCAACCTGGGAAATCCCTTTGACGCACTGAGAGATATGCTGTCTTTTTCTCCAGCCGAGAAAATCCAGCTCCGGTGTTCCCAAGTCACCCTCGCGGGTTGCTGGGAGATCGAGTTCTGAGAAGCGAGATATAAAACCTCCTTCATTCTATAACCAAGGTACGGAGCTGATTGAAACCTTAGAGAGAATTCTTGATTCCAATTCTTGGCAAAAACCTAACTTAACTTAAAACTGCAACTTACTTACTCCTTCCCACGTATTAGGCTTAGGTCAGGTACACTGGGGTAGGCGTATCTTAAAAGCACCAGTTGAGTTCGTTAGTCAATGTTTTTATGTATATATATTTTAAAGTATCATATGGCTAAGAAACCATATAAATGCTTTTACAGTATTATTTCATAATACTACTTTTACTGTACACACTTTACTTTATAATAGGTATTGCAATTGTGGCTATTGATTTCTCTTGCATGAGAAAGAAGACTGCTCAATAAAATAACACCTTTTATTGAAAACGCCTGTCTCTCTATTTCTCTGCACTCTGGTGAAATTAAGCATGCACGATTGACTGAGTGAAACGGTTGTCTATTGTTTTCCCACGACTCTAGAGATATATTCTTTATTCTGAGGGAGCAAAGTTGTCATGTTTATGCGGTTGTCCGAAACGAATCCCTTCTTGTCTAAATCAGGACGGTTAACCTTTTCCTGAACATTCGAAAAAGTTTCTAGTGACCTATGAGCTAGCTGGCAAAAACTCATTAAGTCTAACATAGTCAGTAGAGACCTAGATTACCTCAGTCCTACGTCTACACTGCTGTTTATGTTATTCCAATGTGCAGAGCCTATTGGGAATATAGGAACTACACTACAATACAGTCACGCAACAACTGACAATTGTATATTACACGGAAACAGCAGTCGCAGCTAACCTGACCGGCTTCATGGCAGGAATACCCGACTACTAAGGTGAGCGGTAGAAATGTGGTTTTGAACTGCTCAATTTACTAGTTTGGCTAATTTTGAACTGCTCGACCCTTTGAGTTCTCACTGGCTGAACGTATGTGCCATGCATCTCGTGATGGAAATTGTGGTGGTGCACTGTGTAGCTTGCTAGCACAGCTCTTTAAACCGCTCGACCTTTTGAGTTCTCACTGGCGGTAGTAATTCAGTTTGAGTAACTTTAAGTTCTATGGCCCGGGTTCTTTGTGGGCGCATTGGCTGCAGTATTGCATGGGTACAATGGCACAACCAGTAATTATGCCTATCCCTTTCCCCCACCCCCTTTTTTGCCTCTAGTAATTGAGTAGTCACAGGCTTTCCCAGCAGAATTCTCTTGACTTGGCCATAATTGAAATTAATCAACATAGGTTGCATTGTATCAACCAGAACAGCTCCTTAAGCTCCCTGGAAGTGGCCAAGAACGTCCAGTGGGGTGAGTTTCGTAATAATAATACATAAGCTGTTAACTTAATTTGACCCACAAGTGTTTTCTGGTTTATTTGAGGCAGATTAGCATACTCAGTCTATCCATCCCCCGACAGGTGTACAGCTGGAAGTGGTTACACAGTTGGATATACTGAAGGATTTACTCAGGAAGACACATTGGTAAGTGCATTTGTGTTACTTGTAAAGATATAGTAACAGCTATGCACATATAGGGTATGTGGATAGTAATGAGCCCTTTCACCACTTTTCAGATGATTACCCCCAGTAAAAGAAATGTTGTTTTGACAAGCTCCATCTGGGCTCAGAGGAGTAGTTTCATTCTTTTGAAAACCGAATCGCCTAGGGGGAGCACCCCAAAAACATGGCCAGTTAAACAATTGAAATTAGTTTTTCCTCAACACACTAATAGAATTTTATCTCTTTCTGTATAGGATGTCACTAGTCCTTGCTTGTCCTGAAGATGACCCTATTTGATGTATCCATAAACACATATATCTACAGGGTCGAAACGTCGACTTACAACCATCTCATGCCCAGGCTCACTGTAGCAATGAAATTATACAATATTTGAAGCTAGAGTGAAAGACCTTTGAGGGCAGAGGATCTATTTTATTGTTTTGTCTGTTGTTTGAATTTGAAAGGTCACTCATTTCACTTTGACACCACAGTCACCCACTGAATTGTCTGCGTATCTGTTTTGCCCCCCTTTTTAGGTCGAGCCTGTCCCATTCCGCAGGAATGGATAGGATCGAATTTTAGTGTGCAAAATAGGTTCTCAAACCAAGGGCTGGATTTTCAACAGTTCACGTGAAGACAAGCATGCGCATTTCCCCACATCAAAGCAATCAGCCTCCCTCCCACAGGCTTCCCCAGCGTGCACAGTGTGCGCTGGCCTCAATTCTCCTCCCCCTAATTTCTTTCCTTTCCCGGCCGCTTTGCCTCAGGCATTTCTCCTCCCCTAATTATTCACTGCCCACGGCCGGCTTCACTTTCACTGCCGCGTCTCGGATTTCTACTCCCCACAGCAATGCAAAGAGTGTGGGTCAGAGACATGTATTCTTTGTGAGAAACATCAGTGGGCTAATGAGATTGTTAAAGGGGGTACTTGCGTAAACTGCAGGGCACAAGTTACAACACTGGCATAACAAGCAACCAAAGTTGATATAGCGCTTTACACGAGGCCCAGCTACATTACACACGGACACATTCAATATTACTTTAGGCACGGGAAGATTACGTGATTTGTCCAGAATCTCTGGATGTTGAGCTGACGCCGAGATTATATTCTTCATTTCCAACGTCGGCAGCTCCGGGCAATGTTTGCCACCTTTAAAAGGGCTGGGTCTGAATGTAAAGGATCCTTTTGTCTGCTGTTTCCATTAATTAGTTTGTTGTATTATTATGTGGAAACCATCCTTTTCACTTGACCCGGTAACATTAGCAATTATCTGATAAGAAAGTTACTTAAACATGTGATGCGGATACGTCTGCAGCGCAAAATAAAGCCACACTGGTTTTGGTAATTTGTTTAACATATTTTAACAAGAATGCTCATCGTGTCAGTCAGGCCAACTGTTAAGACATGTCCTGATATGAAAGTTGTAAGCAGTGAGTGTTTCTGTATGCGGGGACCCACCCTCATCTCTGCTGGTGCACACCTACTCTCCGAGCCTCGCTCCCTTTAATCCCCCTCTTTATCCAGAGTCGGATCTCTGCCAATCAGGCGCCCTGCCTATTGGCTGACAAGACTGTGTGGTCGGCATTTCGACAGTTTTATTTGGCACTGGGTCAGTTTTTACTTCTGAATTCCCCGATATTACTGCAGCATAAAGGAGGTGTCTGTCACACATAACGATGAAGGTGCTCACTCATTTTTCCCTTGTTTAACTTATCCCATCCCCTTACTGTTTCTTCTACCCTGTCGTTTTTCCTGCCACCTCCTCTCCGTGCCCCATCCCCCTCCCCCACTACAGAGCGCCCAAAGCAAAGAACCATTTGCCACCCCCTCCCTGCTGCTGCTCTTCCCAGCGCGTGCACTACACCCCCTTCTCCCAACGCTCTCAGTTCCTTGGCGCAGGTCACGGCTGAGCACACAAGCAACAGACCCTCTGTATTGGCCGTTTGATGCTGGCCTCTGGCTTTCCGTCTCACTTGTTATGTTTCATTGCCTGCTTACTCCTGTTAATTTAATCTTTAAAACTATCTACACTTCTAAACTCCTGCTACATTAACCTTTTAAATTACAAATTAAAGCTTCCCCCGTGCGTTTTTACCTCTATAGAATCAGAAAGATAGAATCAGAAAGATTTGCCTGCCTGTTTCTTTTATGTTTTCACCTACCTCTCTCTTTATTAAATATCCTCCTTCCCCACGTAGTTTCGCAAGTTTGCTGTTAATATAGTTTTACATCATAAATATTTGCTTTCCAGTCCTGGTTCATTTGTGTCCTCCGCCATAAAACCTTTGTCTGCATGTTTCTCTTTAATTTCCACTGCAGCCATGTAATTTCTCATGTTTCCTGTGGATTTAAACTTTTACATTATAAACATGGTATTTCCAGTTACATGTCCTCCTCCACACAATACCAAAGCTGTGTCTGCATCTTTTCTTAACTTTGAAGCCTTTGCTGCCTCTTTTGTTATTGTTTTTACGGCTCTCTGGGCTCTTCAACCACCAATGTGCGCCTCTTCTGTTTACCACGTCATTTGTGCCCTACATATTCATTAAAGATGGACCTACCTGCTATGTCGTATGCCCGTTTACTCCTAAACATAACACATTATAAATCACAGCCCTTGCCGCCCGGTTTCCACTCCATCCATCCATCCATCCCCCCCACTCCATCCATCCATCCCCCCACTCCATCTATCCATCCATCCATCCCACTCCATCCATCCATCCATCCCACTCCATCCATCCATCCATCCCACTCCATCCATCCATCCATCCCACTCCATCAATCCATCCATCCCACTCCATCCATCCATCCATCCATCCATCCCACTCCATCCATCCCACTCCATCCATCCATCCATCCATCCCCCACTCCATCCATCCATCCATCCATCCATCCATTCCCCCACTCCATCCATCCATCCCCCCACTCCATCCATCCATCCCCCCACTTCATCCATCCATCCCACTCCATCCATCCATCCCACTCCATCCATCCATCTCCCCACTCCATCCATCCATTCCCCCACTCCATCCATCCATTATCACTCAGCAGCACCACGCAGCACCAACACAGCACCACTCAGTACCACCACAGCATCACTCAGCACCATCACTCAGCACCACCACAGCATCACTCAGCACCACCACAGCATCACTCACCACCACCACAGCATCACTCACCACCACACAGTCCGGATTCCGAGCCAAACACAGCACTGAGACCGCACTCATCGCAGCAACGACATCCGAACTCTATTGGACAATGGAGACACAGTCGCCCTCATCCTCCTTGACCTCTCCGCAGCCTTCGACACAGTCTGCCATAGCACCCTGCTACAGCGCCTCAGAAACATCGGAATCCAAGGAAAAGCACTGGAATGGATCACCTCGTTCCTCACCGGAAGAACTCAGAGAGTCCAGCTCCCTCCATTCAAGTCAGAGGCCTCTGAAGTCATCTGCGGCGTGCCGCAAGGATCATCACTCAGCCCCACCCTCTTCAACGTGTACATGAGCCCCCTTGCAACCATCGCTCGCCAACACAATCTCAACATCCTCTCCTACGCTGACGACACCCAACTGATCCTCTCACTCACCAAAGACCCTAACACCGCCAAAAACAACTTACACAAAGGAATGAAAGAAGTAGCCGAGTGGATGAAGCACAGCCGTCTGAAACTTAACTCAGACAAAACAGAAGTCCTCATCTTAGGCACCTCCCCCTCCGCCTGGGATGACTCTTGGTGGCCAAAGGCCCTTGGAAAAGCACCCATCCCGACGGACCACGCACAGAACATGGGCGTCATTCTGGACTCCTCACTCTCGATGACCAGACAAGTCAACGCCGTCTCATCATCTTGCTTCAACATTCTTCGCATGCTCAAAAAAACATTTCGCTGGATCCCCACCGAAACTAGAAAAACGGTCACCCACGCACTGGTCACGAGCCGCCTGGACTATGGAAACACCCTATACGCCGGTACCTCCGCAAAACTCCAGAAAAAACTCCAACGCATCCAGAATGCTTCAGCCAGGCTCATACTAGACATCCCGCGTAAAGAACACATCTCTGGTCACCTGAAAAACCTCCACTGGCTCCCCGTAAATAAGAGGATTACTTTCCGCCTCTTAACCCACGCACACAAAGCACTTTACGAACTTGGTCCCGAATGCCTCAACACACGACTGTCCTTTTACACCCCCTCCGGTCAACTACGATCCTCCAACCAAGCCCATGCCACTGTACCTCGCATCAACAAAGCCACCATGGGAGGTAGATCCTTCTCCTACCTGACAGCTAAAACCTGGAACTCTCTTCCCACTCACCTCCGCCTTACTCAGAACCACCTAGCATTCAGAAAGCAACTTAAAACTTGGATATTCGACAAGTAACTCCCCCCCCCCTCCTCAAGCGCCTTGAGACCCTATGGGTATGTAGCGCGCTATACAAATCTTGACTTGACTTGACTCAGCGCCACTTCAGCATCACTCGGCACCACCACAGCACCACTCAGTGCTACCCCAGCATCACTCAGCACCACCACATTATCACTCAGCACCCCCACATTATCACTCAGCACCACAACAGCACCACTCAGAACCACCACATTATCACTCAGCACCACCACATTATCACTCAGCACCACCAGAGCACCACCACAGCACCACTCAGCAGCACCACAGCACCACTCAGCAGCACCACAGCACCACTCAGCGCAACCCCAGGTTATAGGTGTCACATTTGCGAAAGTTATAACTGGGTCCAAACTGGGGTGACGACGTGAGCAAAAGAACAATGGATCTAACCAGGATCCTTTGACTGGGGAAGAATGTTTGATTCATTCAGCATTCAGTCCATTATTTGTTGCCACAGGACTTTATGCCGCAGGTGGGATGGGTATGCCCAGGCGTGGGTCTCTTGCTCGCTGTGCCACTGTATTCAAGCTAGCCCAGCTGTGGAGGGGTGTTACCACAAAACGGGTCCAAGGATGCTTCTTTCTGGTCCAGGTGGACCCGGCTTGGCAATTCGGGCTAGACTGTTCCCATGTGGAGCAGGATCAAGAATGATTTGCATAAGGCTGGGTCCAAACTGGGGTGGAGTAGTGCACAACAGAACAATGGGTTTAACCCTAATGCCTTGACTAGGGGTGAATGTTTGATTCACTCAGCATTCCATCCTTCATTTGTTACAGCAGCACGTTCCACTGCTGCGTCAGCTTCTGCATCCACATCTAGGGAGTAATGCTTTGTGAACGCATGCCTTCTCCTCCACCGCAGACGTCACTCAAAGGTATCACAGCATTAGGTTCCGCAATTAAAGACATGCCCCTTGTGGACTCTTTCCTGGAGACGACAGTTGTCTATGGTATGACAGAAAACAGTACAGGCTAAGAGCCAACGTGCTATCCCGTTTGAACAGGGAATGGCCTTTTTTGTACAAATGGTACAAATAGCTGGTCTGATGTGCGCATGTCTGTTGTTTTGTCGATATAAAATAGAAGCCATCTATGCAAGTCTAGAGAATATAGTGATCTTTCTGCTGGTGAAGATGGATTGGGAAAGGAGGATATAAGAATGACAGGCTCATTCGAAGTTAAGTCAGTAGGCACCTTAAGAAAGAATTTAGGATTAGTTCCAAGTATTTCTTTGTCCTTAGTGAACTGGAGAAATGGTTCTCTGATGGTGAATGCCTGAATATCCTCCACTCTCCTAGTGGATGCCATAGCCAAGAGCAGTGCTGTCTTCCATGAAACAAAACATTAAGTCCGCTCTTTGTATAGGCTCAAAAGGAGATAACATCCGTTGACTGAGAACTGTATTAAGTTCCCATGGAACAGGAGGATGTCTAAGAGGTGGAAATGCTCTGAAAAACCTTTTCATGAGCTGTTTAATGATCCTTTGGGAAAACAGTAGATTTCAAACTGTCACCCCTAGATAGACCCTAACTGAAGAATACTGGAGACCACTTTTGGCCAAGCATGAAAAGTATGGCAGAATCTGAGATTGCTTTATTTGCTGCGGATAATGACCATTATCCCTGTACCAGACACAAATGCTTCCATTTAGCGTTGTAAGTCTTATTGGTTGCTGGAGCACAAGTCTGCCCCAGAATCTGTTTGCATTCTTGCAATAGGTCCAAATGGCCAAATTCGAGGTTGTCAGGTGCCATGCTGTCAAGTTCAGCGACTTGGAATCATGATGGAGAATCTCATTGTTTTCTGGACAACATCCTGGGATGTACCTTTAAAAACAATGGCTGGCTGTGCTATCAACTACAGAGCAATGAGGATCAAAGTGCAATCTCCTACCTTCATCTACAACACCCTGGCTATCACTGGAAAATGAGGAAAGCTATAGGAGAACATTTTGGACAAATGATCAAAAGAGCATTGCTCATCATTCCTGGATGCCAAAACCTGATATCGTAGCAAGGGGAGTGGCAAACAGATCGATAGGGCAGGGGATGACCCCACGGATTGAAAATATAATCCATCTGTTAGTTTAATTTACCACTCATGCCAATCTGTAATTTTCCGGCTGAGCACATCCACCTGATTGTTCTGTCATCCTGGCAGATGTTCCACAGCAATGTCTATCTTATGAGAAAATGCCCAGTTTCACATAAGCTTAGCTTCTTCTAAAAGGAACCTAGACCGTGCATCTCCTAGCTTGGCTATGTAGAACATGGATATTGTGTTGTCTGTTCAGATCAGGACCAGCTGACCTGTTAATCTGGGAAGGAAACCTAGTTTTATGACTTAGAGTTCCAACACATTTATGTAGAGCTTCTTCTCTCCGTCTGACCAACGGCCTCTGGTTGAAAGCTCTTGCAGTTGGGCTCCCCATGCATCCATAGATGCATCCGTAGTAATAATCTTTCTGTTATTGGCAGAAAAGACAGACCTGCATTTAGGTTTTCTGGAATTCTCCACCAGGTAAGAGCTTGTTTGAAGCGCCTTGTGATGCAGTCCTTTCCATGAGCCTTCCACCTGTTTCCATTGCAAATCCAGCTCTTGCTTAATAGGTCTCATACGAAGCCGGCAAAACTGAATGAGAATTATGCATGATGCCATCACACCTATCAGGGACTTGTATTGCCTCCGTTTGATTGCTTACCAGCAAGTGTTTGACATTATTTGCTACTTTCTCATTCTGTCTGCTGATGGAAGGCTTTTCCCAACTAAGTGTTGAGTATTGGTCCCAGAAATTGGATCTTTGTTTGGGGTACCAACAAAGATTTCTGCATATTCAGACCTGCAAGAGATTGATGCAGGCATTTATGGAAGCTTTTTCTGTTTCTCTGGATTGCGGTTTGACTTACTAGTCGTCTAAGTATGGGAACGCTTGGTGACCTCTCCTGAGAAAAGCAGAAACTGGAGCGAGACATTTGGTGAATATTCTTGTTGCCGATTTGAGGTAAAAAGGATGCGCCCTGAACTGATAGTGCTTACCTGCTACTCAGAATACATGGCACATCCTGTCTTTTTTCGATGAATGGGTATGTGGAAGTAAGCATCCCAATGGTAGAGGGAGGAAAACGAAATTCCCTTCCTGCATCATCAGGACACCTTCTTGCAGAGTAAGCATCCAAAATGATTGTATGGCCTGAATGGACAATTTGTAACTCCCGTTCGTCTGATGCTATATTCTCTCATGCAGAAGCAAAAGTGGAAATTCTCCCCCTCAACTTTTGAGTACCAGATGGAAAAAAGGGAAAAGAGCTGCAAGTCAGGCTCTCTCCCGATTATCATTGGTGCATACTTGTAGGAACCTCTCTTACTTCCTGCAGACCTTCCATGAGTTTGCATTTGGTGTCAAAGGCAGTCCTTGAAGAGAAGTGTGTCCTTAACCTCCTTACTGGTTGAATCCTGCTCTGAAATTTTGTAATCTTCGTGAGCCATGAAAAGTAGACATCCCATATCTGCGATACTGCAACGTGACCTAACAGCTTACCATATCAGTGTCAAATTTAAGGCCTTGTAGCGCATCATCAACATGGTTGCCAAAAAGAGTTATCCCATCATAAGGCATGTCTAAGATTTTAGTTTGGACATGTGTAGTATTCTGAGTTGTATATTTATGTTCCTGCATTTCACTGCATCTAGCTGCTCAGCCAGCTTGAGTGTTCCATGTAAGAATGTTGGTGTGATTGACATGTATGGAATGCTTGGGTGTTTGGTTTGAGAGTTGGCAGTTAAAGATGGGCTGAGCAGCTAGGAGGCTGCTCCTGTTGGGGCTGCTTGTTCCAGAGTTATACTTCCTGTTATCCTACTTATGGCTGAATAAACCTACTTCTATACTCATCTGCATCTGCCTCGGCTACATCATTATATGTATGTATAGACCAACATACTACAACATGGTACGCCAATTGGCAAATACCTGTATTTGAAGCATCCATCACCCCATCAATAGTGAAAGAAGTTAGTTCTCCTTCTTTTAGGATAGCTTTCGTAACTTCCCTCTTACCCACAGGAATAAGGTCTCGTAATGGAGCTACGTAATGCTACATCGGACAATCAGAACAAACTAAAATTGCTAGGGCATTGGCTATCTTAATTGAGTTTGCTGTGGAATAGATGACGGCGTTATTAGGGGGGGTCTTGGTTCTTCTTTGAGCGCTGAAGCAATTACTGATTACAGTCTAGTATGACCAGTGAGGCAACCTGGAGCTGAATTCGGAGATTTGCATTACTTTTCCAGACGAGGTATTACAGCTGGAATGGTAGCAGGTGTCTTCATTAATTTCAGACTTTCGGACATAATCTTGAATAGGTATAGATTTAACATATTTCTGAGGTCATAAAGAAAACATGGTTAATGTATAGAGGTCCTTGGCAGCGCAGGTTGAATTTCTTAGCAGCTCTTCCAGTCGATAAATGAAATTTAGAGAGATCTATATCATCTTGTGGGATTGGCTCATCATTTCCTCTTGGGACATTGACATATCTGCCATTATCATCCCTTCTATCACCATCTAGTGGTAGCTCACCTTCCTCTCTTATATCAGAATAGATAGAACCATTACAGTAAACATCATCCAGGTCTTATCCATGGACCGATCCTCATGGCATTGGAGGAGGAGGAGGTAGCAGGGATGGCTGCCTAAGAGGTGAAACTGGTAAAGGAGCAGGTTGAGCATGCGAGACGGTGGAAAGAGCAGGCAACAAAATGGTTACTTGCCAGGAGAAGTTTTGCAGCTTGATGAGTTTTCCGGATTCACATACTGTGTGTTATTCCACCATCTAGTGTTTGGGTCTGGAATAGTCTTGTTTTTTTTGTTGTTTTTTCTGTTCGGGAGTCGTCGACCACCATTTGGTGCTAGGTCCATCCCTTGTATGATGTCAGACAGCGCCCCGGAAGTTCCTGCACGTGGTAGCCATCTTCAGATTCTTTTTTTCCCTCTTTTCCTGAAGGAAAAGTCTTAAATTCTGTTGTCTCTAGATGATAGTTCTTTGGTTTCAGTGATATCCTGTTCCACCTGTTCGTATTCCGCCTTGTAAGGGAGGCGGCGTTGGTCGCATGTGAATCCAGAAAACTGTTCAAACTGAAAAACTTCTCCTTTTGGTAAGTAACTATTTTGTTTTGCAACGTGAATCCTTTTCTGGATTCCCATGCCATGCATTAGATTATGTAGCGTTTCTCCCTCTTTGGGGGTAGCTGTGGTAAGATGAGGAAGACTCTGCAAACAAGTGTTGAAGTACCTTTTGTCCTACTGGAGCTCCCTTTAGTCATTTGTATATCCATGCAGTAATGTTTGGTGAATGTGTGTCGAGATGCCCATGTTGCTGCAGCACATATGGTGTCTATTGGCACATTGGCCATGGAGCTAGGGTTGCTCCTTTTATCCTAGTTGAATGTGCCTTTGGCAGTGTGTTTAGGGTTTCACCTGCTGAGGCATACCATATTTGGATTGCTTCTGCAATCCAACGTGCAATAGTCCCCTTTGTCACTGGGGCTCCTTTTTTGGAGTTTGAGTAAGAAGAATCATTGATTGATTTTACAGATTTGTTTTGTCGCTTGCAAATAGTACAAAACAGTCCTCCTTACATCTAGGGTATGGAGGCTTCTTTCTAGTTGGGTTTGTGGATCTTTGAAGAAAACTGCTAGCTGTATGCTTTGGTTCAAATGGAATCGGCTTACAACCTTAGGTAGGAATTGAGGAGTTGTCCTTCGGATACTTTTGTCCTTGTGGATTTGCATGTATGGCTACTCAATAGTTAACGCTTGTAGTTCACTTACTCTTTGTAAAGATGTTATAGCTATTAAAAAGGCAGTTTTTAGGGTGATGTTTTTAAGTTCTGCTTTGTGCATGGGCTTGAATGGCCGTTAGTTGGGTTAGGACTGTATTAGAAGCTCCACATTGGTGCTGGGCACTTTCTTGGGGGTGCATTCCTTTTTGACCCTTCAAGGAATCTTTTTATGACTGGTGCTGTGCATTTACATGATTTCCCCCGGTATAGGCAACAATTGCTACCAGGTGCACATTGTGGCTTGAATAGTTGGTTACTGTCAAGCGGGTGTGTCAGATATATGAGCACCGTTTCATGCATGAAAATTGAGCTTAGTGTATTGTTTTTTGTGCCCCATGTGGTGTAATGTTTCCATTTTGCTGCATAGCAATGTGTAGTGGTTTTTCTTGCCTCTTTTTGTATTTCCATTGTTCTTTGAAGTAAGTTCAATGTCCGAACTCTTATGTCTTCAGGTGCCAGGCTGAGCGTCACTAGTTCTGGGTGAAAGATTTGGCCCCCTTGCATTGTGAGGAGGTCCTTTTCTGCCTTGAGCTTGATCATTTGTCCCATGGACAGTTCGAGTAGAATGGAGTACCAGGTTTGTCTTGCCCATTGAGGCCCTATGAGTATTAGATGTATTTCTGGTTGTCTGGTTTTTCCTAGGACTCCTTGTATTTGAGGGATTGGAGGAAAAGCATACACAAATGTCAATGACCAGTTTAGTGACCAGGCATTCCCTTTTGACAGATGGTGAGAAGGATTGGCATTTCTTGTTCTCCTTTTTTTTTTTTTAAATATCTTGATTTTTCCAATCTGTGCACATTGTACATTTAAACATTTCATATCAATCATAAGTTACAAAATAAAGAAGTAAATCATCATATTATATATATACAGTACAGCTTTTATCTCTGTATTACACAAAAAAAAAGAAAAAAGTCTTAATCTTAATGCGAACCCATACTCTCTTTCCATCTGGCTATAGGTTCCCAAATTCTCAATCCTCTCATCTTACCCCTCACACCTTTCCGAGCATAAATAGGTTTTTCCAAGTTATAAGCCACTAGTAAATTAGCCAGCCAGTTTTGCATAGCAGGTGGGTTTCTATCGAGCCATGCCCTGGCTATGGTCAATCTATACACTGCAGCGGCCACAAAGATAAATTCTCTCTGCATATTTCCCCCATCTGAGCCTATCCCCAATAACAACAATGAGGGGGTTAGTTATTTGAATACCCAATGTTCTATTTAAAAAGCACTCTATATTTCCAATCAGGGTGTGCAATTGGGGGCAAATACATGCACAATATCTGCCTCCATGGAGTTACAACTTGGGCAGGTGATACCAGTAGTACCTCCCCATTTGGCTATTCTTGCTGGGGTAAAATATAATAGATACAGAGTTTTGTAGTGCTGTGATTGAAGGGGAGCAGAGCACAATACCGTGCGTGCCAATTCAAGTGACTCCTGGAATATTTCATTTGGAATGCTCAGTTTATCTACCCATTTACTACAGTACTTTTCCATATCATTTACTTTCCCTTTCATCAGACATGCATACAATGATCTAATTGTGCAGTCCGCAGATACCTGTATTTTCTCCATAATTTCGTTTCTTTGATACCCTGCAGGCCCTCCTTGTTTACTACTCAAAAAGCTCCTAACCTGCAGGTATTTAAAAAACGACCTCCTATCAATACCATATTTCACCGTAAGGTCTGTAAACTGTACTATCTCTCCCGTATCCCTCAAATCCCCGATCTGTACTATTCCCCTTTCAGCCCAGCTAGCCATTGTACCATCAGCAAAAACTGCCTCCGGGAATGACCTGTTCTTGTATAGCCTGGTATATCTATTAAATCTTCCAAGACCTGTCTTTTTTTAGAAAAGTATTCCAAATCCTAGCTGCTGCATTAAGTGTTTTAAATCTGGTCCTCTTGTAGTACCCATATTCCGTGCAGTTTAAGAAGCAGTTTTCTGCTTCCTCACCTAAAACAGCCGCGTAGACTTCTGTAGACATAGTTGTCACTCTTTACTCGTTACCACCCCCCCTATTAGTCCCTGCATATATTGAAGGGCAGTGGCGAGATAGTACATTCTAAAATCAGGTACCCCCCATCCCCCTCTCTCTCTCGGCAAATACATAAATCTGTAAGCTCTCCTGGTCTTGCCCTGCGCCCAAATAAATCTATTCAGAATAATCTCTAATGAGTTGAACCATTTAATTAAAAAAAAAAGTGGGATGGATCTAAATAAATAAAGAAACTTGGGGAGGATTAACATTTTAATAATATTAGTAGTACCTACCAAGGATAAGTGTAGGTTATTCAGTCTTTCCAAATCAGACTTTACCCTTGATATTAGGGGGGCGATATTATTTTCAACAACTTTATCTAGGTCTGATGAGATAGCCACCCCTAAATAAACTGCAGTGGTAACCACCCGTAAGTCATTGCAGCTAGAATGCGCATTTTCTACAATCTGCGTCTTTAATCTATTCAGACTATATCCGGAGACTTGTCCAAACAACCCAGCTTCAACTTCCACCTCTCTAATTGCCAAAAGAGGAGCTGGGGTAAGTATTGCCACGTCATCGGCGTAGGCAAGTGTTTTAACCATGCGTCCGTTCACCCTCATGGGAGAGATACGTGGATTGAATTCGAGCCTACGCAAGAATGGCTCTAGATAGAGTGCGAACAACAGTGGGGATGAGGGACACCCTTGCCTCGTCCCCCTCCCAATTTTAACAGCTGCCGAATACCCTCTGTTAACTCTAATTTTAGCCATAGGCTCATTATATAACGCCTGTATAGCGCTAATAAATCCCTCTCCTATACCACACCACCTCATAGTTTGCCATAAGTAATCCCAGGAGACCCTATCGAACGCCTTTTCAGCATCTAAGAATAGCGCTGCCATAGGGTCTCCCAGGACACCTGCCGCATCAAACATGGTAACAACCGTCCTAATATGCTGCGTTGTCCTTTTCCCAGGAATAAATTCATGTTGTGCTGGACTTACCAAATTCTCAATAATCCCTGACAACCTTGTGGCTAAAATTTTGGAATAAACTTTGACGTCAGCGTTCATCAATGTTATCGGCCTATAAGACCCCGTAACTTTTGGATCCTTCCCCTTTTTCAGAATTACAATAATATCCGCCCCCCCACCCCCCTTCCCCATGATTGGGGGATCAACTCCCCTTTTTGTGCCATAACCATGATGTTAAACATATCAACCATCAGCGAGCCTTTAAAAACTTTATAAAACTCCACCGGAATCTGATCTGGACCTGCTGCCTTACCCGATGGTAAACTACTCAATGCAACATTAAATTCATCCATATGTAGTACGGCTTCTAAAACTTTATTTCCATCCTCAGCTAAATTAGGGGAAGTAATTTCTCTAAGATATCTTGCGGTATTGTCAATACTTCCTTCCTTCTCGGGAGTATACAGGGTAGAGTAGTAATCCCTAAATACTTCTCTAACTAAGTCAGCCTCTCCTACCACATTACCTTGCTGATCCTTAATCTCTTTGATATCGGATGTGGCCAATCTCTGTCTAGTACGCACGGCCAGGACGTGTCCTACCCTTTCACTCAATTCATATGCATTCTCTTTTTTGGTCAGATAATTCTTTGCAGCTTTCTCTGCAATACCTTCTATGGCTTCTGCTTTTAGAGCTATAATTCTAAATAAATGTAATTCTAGCTGGCGATTCTGTAATATAGCCGAGGCCAGATCTTCTTCCTCTTTTATCAACTTCAATCTTACTTCCTCTGTTCTTGCTCTCTCTTTCTTCTGCCTTGCTAAAACATAACTTGTGGTCTCCCCCTGTATCACGGCCATAAAAGCATCCCATACGACACCTGGTGGTGCAGTTTCTCTATTTATCTCCCAAAAGAATTTAATCCATTCCTCCATATATTCTCTATAGGCGGAGTCCTTTAAGCTCTTTCAAAAGTCCACTGTGTTCTGATATTTTGTTCCTGCCCCAATTTCAAAGTTAATATCAAAGGGCTATGATCTGACACTATTCGTGGTTGCTTCTCCATCTGCGAGCCCTGCATTAATGATCTAGAAATTAAAAAATAATCCAACCTGACCAGAGTCCTATGTGGGGCTGAAAAAAATGTACTGCCATCTAAATATGGGTGCAGCTTAACCCATGGGTCCACCAAAGAATTATGTGACACCAAATCTACCAAAGCCTTATACACTTTCTTTTTCCTCCCCCCGTACTTCCCTCCTATCTGTAGAAAAGAGCTATCTGGCACATGAATATTTAAATCCCCGCAACATACAATAGGCTCTGGCCATTGAGCCAGTTCAATATCCAAATATTGCAGGACATCTGGGTCATCCTCAGTAGAGCCGTAAATTGTTACTAATGTTAAGATCTCCCCTTTAAAACAAATTTCAAGAATCACCCACCTCCCCCATTGATCCTCTTTCTTTCTTCTTACTGCTATATCACTGTTCCTACCCAACACTGCAACTCCTCTTGTTTTTGTCCCTTGTTTAGCGTTTGCTAACACTTTAAATCCAAGTTGTTCCAATAAATACACTCTTGTTCCTTCTATGTGTGTCTCTTGTAGACATACCAAATCCAGCTTTAACCCCTTCACTGCTGGGCCGTTTCCGCCGCTGTGCGGTAAACAAAAGAACAGGGGCGGGCCATGACGAACCCCAGCAGTCATCAGCACACGAGCACCGTAGTGCATGACGGCTGGGGTTCGTCATCAGCATACAAGGGGTTAAAGATTTTAACAAGGCCGCCACTCTCAGTCTCTTGTTAACACAATTGAGTCCACAGATATTGATAGAAGCAATCTTACATGTCATCGTAATGCCACAAATTTCTTATGCAAAAACCTACTATTTTTGTGAACCATATACCTACACCATGTACCAATGTGCTGAATCAAACAATTAATACCCAAAATGTGTACCTTTTCCCCTCCCCCACCCACCACCCTTCCACCCCTCCCCTCCCCTCCCCTCCTACGACCACCCTCCCCCCTTTACTGGCAAATAGGTAAAAAATGACCTATGTGTGGCCGCTTTTGAATTGTGTCAATCGCATCCCCCCTAAGCCTACATACTCACAGGCTGAAATACTCCCTGAATCAACCCTCATCATCAATCACTTCCATGCATTAATTTCAATCCACCATATGCAGCGTTTTCAACACTTTAGCCCCCTTTCCTGTTTTTCAGCTCTTCAATAAACTGCTGTGCTTTAATTTCTGAATTAAACATTCTTATTTTCCCTTTTGTCACCACTTTCAACTTAGCAGGGAAGAGAAGATATGCTTCTGACCCTAATGCCTGTAACGGTGCAATCAACTGTCTGAGCCTCCACCTTCTCTCTACGGTTACATGACAAAAATCAGGCCTAGCGAAGAATGAAGTACCCTCAAATGTTCTCTTACAATCAGGTCTAGCCTTAGCGATGATTTCCTCCCTTAACAAGAAGTTCCCCACATTTACTAGGATTGCTCTGGGGAAGGAGCCCTGTCCATCTTTTCTTGCTCCCTGCTTTACTGTGAAGGGATATCTGTGTGCCCGTTGAATCCCTTTCTCCCATTGCCATTCTGACTCTGGGAAAGCCCCCTTCAACATATTCACTACAAATCGCCTTGTGTCCTGCCCTTCAATCCCCTCTGCCACACCCAGGAGTCTAATGTTATTCCTTCGCTGACGATTCTCAAAGTCTTCCAGCTTCCATTGGAAATCTTCTGAGAGTTTTTCTTGGTCTGTCTTAAAGGTCTTGAAGTCCCCCATGTCATCTTCCAACTTGCCTGTCCGTTCTTCCTCTTCCGTTACTCTTTCAGCCAGTTCATCATATAATTTATTCATTTTTCTCATTGTGTTTTGGATTTTTTTGGCATCCTGCCTTGCTCTCCGGCTTTCAGCCCTGGCCTCCGTTTGCATTTGTTTAAGAGTGTTAAACAGGAGCTCTACAGGAATCTGTTGCGTTGTACCCCCAGGTGGGATTTCTGGGTTATTGCTATCCTCTTCCTGGTACGCCTGTGAGGTTGCTGAGTAGTCCCATACTAATCTTCTTTGGGCCCCCTCAAACCCCCTGTCAGCTGACTAGATAACTTTAGTGATTTCTTTTTCTGGGTAGTGTCTTTGTCTGTACTGGAATCAGAACCAGAGCCAGAAAACTCCTCTGAACTCCCAACACTTGTTTGGTCTAGCTCAGATTCCTCATTAAGGGAGTAAAAACAGTCTCCTTCTGCAGAGCCTCCTTCAGCCTTTTCCGCTCCCTCACCCGTTCCATCTTTACTTGTGAGGCTAAGGGTACTTTCCCATGTTTTAGCAGGCTCCCCCTCTCCCTTTGCTAGTTTCATTTCCTTTTCTACTAGCATCAGGGCCCCCATCATATCAGCGTTACCAAACTCAAACTCGCTCTGCCCCGAGCTCTCACCAGTTTTAGCTCTACATTTCACATTGGGAGCTGGATTGAGGGTACTACCTTCTGGCCGTGGTGCCTGATTTCCTTGCTCTGTTAAGACTGTAGCGGGAATGACCGTGGTTGATTCACGCTCAGGCTCACTCACCGGGTCGGATCTGCGGCGTTGCCTAGCAACCTCAGCCTCAGCGTCCCCAGCGTCCTCGAGGACGCTCTCCCGGAGATCCTGCTTCTCATCGCCTTTACCAGCTCCGCTGTTGCCGCTGTCCCGTCTGCTTCTGCCGCCTGCAGTACCCTCTGTGAGCTGCAATGGTAATCTCGGCGAAAAGGCCTCTGTGAGGGTAGGCTGTCTCAGCGTTGATTCTTTGCCTTTCTGCTTTTCGCCATTTCTTCCCGCTCTGCTAGAAATCACCGCTTGTGGTGCTGCGGTATTTTCCTGCGTCGTAAGAGCCGATTTAGATCTCTGCTCTGCTTTCTTTTTTCCCCCCCAACTGGGATTCCTGACTTCGGGATGGCACCAGGGTTGCGAGGGGGTTTGTTCGAATCAACGGCGCCCACAGATGCTCCTACTGACATCATTTTTTCCTTCTCCCTTTCTTGCTTTGGAGTCCTTGCGGGCATTCTAACCGCTTGCACCTGCTGTGCCTGCTGTTTCTTCTTAAAACCGAGCGTGCTCATCAGCCCCCTAGCACCTCTCTTGAACCAGGCAATAACTCGAAAACACCTCTGAATGTATTTTATGGCAGACCTCGTACCAGATGCACCGGGCAGTTTAGAGCCAGCATATAATGTCCATTCAGGCGCCATTCAGGGTATTCAGCATCTTGAAATCATGCTTCTGAAATTCTTAAGGCTGGAGAAGGGGAAGAGTGCGACTGCTCACAGCAATCCAGCGTCGGCCATCTTGCCTTCCTGTTCTTCCGGCATTTCTTGTTCTCCATTGTTGCGAACAGGTCTATCTCTGGGGTCCCCCAGAAGTTTAAGATTTGTTGCAGGGTCCTTTCTTTTATTTCCCTCTCATACAAGCTGCTGTTCTGTCTGCCGAGTTGATGCGTGTCGGTGTTGTCCTTCCCCGGCAGGTGAATAGTCTGTAGGCTGATTCTCTTTGAATTGACCCATTTCCAAATTTCCTGCGCTAGTTTGCTTAGAGTGAATTACTTCGTTACTCCCAGAGTGTTGAGGTAAAACAGTTGTGGTGGTGTCCATTTGAATTAATGCGGTTTTCCTTACTATGTGGGCTTGAAATGCCTTCAACGCCAGGCACACAGTCTTCATTTCTAGGAAGTTGATGTGTTTTATGGAGTCTGCATCGTTCCACTGACACCATACTTTTAGGTGTCCTGAATGTGCTCCCCAACTTTTGTTGGACACGTCTGGTGTGAGGGTCACTGAGGGAGTTGGTGTTTTGAAAGATCTGCCTAGATTTATGTTCTTGGATGCCCACCATTGTATCTCAACCTGAACCTTTTGTGTTACAACTCTTCCCAGCTCCCTCTTGCTTGTGACCAACTGCTGCAAAGCTACTCTTGCAGAGGGCACATGTGAAGGCATGATTTTGTCATGATACTATCATGTCCATGAGTTTCTTGACAGACCTCACAGTCAGAGACTGACCCTTCGGGTACAGGCAAGTTTGTTGTTTGTATTCTCTTTTGTGTCAGGTATGCCCGCGTAAGAAGGTTTGTTCTTGTGGAGGATTTTTTTGTGGTTTATTAAAAAACACGGCTTTTGAAGTGTTGATTACTTGATGGACATGCATGTAACATGTTTGCTTTGAATTTTCCTTTATTAGCCAGTCTGGATAGGGATAGACTTGGATCAGTCTCCTTCTTAGGGATGCTGCAACTGCTGCTAGGCATTTTGTGAAGACTCTTGGTGTTGATTTGATCTCGAAATGGAGGACTTTGAATTGGTAGTGAGGGTTCTTGTGGAAGAATCTGAGGTATTTCTTGTGAGCTTGGTTACATTGGGATGTGTGGATAGACAGGTTTTTTAATCTATTGTTGCCATGAAGTCCCCCTTTTGCAGCTGTGAGATAATTTCCTGTAGTGTCGACATCTTGAAATGCTTTGTGCGAATGAACTAGTTTATGAACTGGAGGTCTAAGATTAGTCTTAGTGTGAGATCTTGCTTCAGGACCAAGTATGATGAGAAGTTTCCTTTGTTGAGTTTTCTTTTTTGGTACCTTTTCCATTGCCTGTTTTTGCAGGAGTGTCTTTATTTCTAGTCTTAATTGTAGGATTTCTGATTGGTTTCTTTTTTGGTGGGTTTTTTAGTTCTGTACAACATCCATGGCGTACCCAATTTAAAATCCAACTCTCTGGGATTTCTGGTGTTAAAACCTCTTTTGAAGTGCCCCTCTGTTGTAGGGCTCTCATAGACCTGGATATTTCATTGTTGTTCTTTATTTTTTGCAGCAACTCATCTACTTCCTTTTTAAAGAGGGCGTCCCCTGTGAAAGGTCTGTAGATGATTGAGGTTTGGACCGCTTGCTTTACGCCCGATATTCGTTGCCAGGCGTGACTTCGTAACATTGTGCACATTTGTCTGCTGGCTGTATCGGCCACGTCTAGGGCTCTCTCGTATGGATTATGCTTTTTCTATCCTCCTCTGGGAGCTTGCTCATCAGTTCCTCAATCTTATCCCATTATTGGTGGCCATACCTGTTAAGAGCAGCATTGGAGTTTGCAATGCGCCATTGTGTTCCTGCTTCTTTCTCCATTTTTCTTCCCACCATGTCCATTCTCTTGCTTTCTTTCTCTGGAGGTGGGCCAGTGAAAGAGTGAGCGTTAACCCTTTTTATTGCCGTGGTGACAATGATGGAGTCTGGCACTGAGTTTCCCTGAATGTATTTAGGGTCCTTTGTTGAGGGCATCTATTTCTTTTCCACCCTTGCTGTTACCCCTTTAGCTGAGGCAGGCTCTTTGAAGGCCTTTTTTCCCTGGTCCAGGATGCTTGGTAACATTGGGAGGTATTGTGTCCCCTTGGTGGAGGGTGTCAAAGTCTCTAGGAGGAAGCAGGATTCTCCTTTTTCCTCTTTTAAGGAGACCCCGATGGTATCAACTGCTCTCTTAATGAAGCGGTTGTATAAGGCTGTCATTTGGTGGTGAAGCTTTTGAGGGATAGTAACAGTCCTCTTCTTCTGGGCTGTTTTAAGGTCGTTTCATTCTTCCTCGAAAGTCTCCGAGGCTTCTTCCTCTTATGGAGCATCGAGTTCTTCAATGCCTTCTCGCGGTTTGGGTACCAGTGAAGCGAGGATTTCTTCCTCAGTGCTGTCGAACTCCTTTTTTCTTCAAAGAAGTGCTGCCATTTCCGCTTCGAGGCGTCTTTTTCTTTATCTCAAGGGCCCTTTCGGTGTCTGAGGCCTGGGAAATAATCATCTAGGGTATGGTGGTTTCTGGTTATGAAGGTGATGTCTTTCCATTCGTTGCCTCTTGTTCGACATTTGTCTGGTCATTTTCAACGACTTCCCTAGTCGGTATCCCTGAGGTTCTGATCATGACTGACCCTCAATTGTCTTTCTTCGATGCTGGGGCTGCTTTGTGCCGCCTTTTCATGGATCTTGGGATCAGATGGTTCAGGGTTTCTTACCTTGCCAGTCCTCTTCTCTGTGTCCTACGCCGCCTTCTTGGTGGTATGCCTCTTCTCGGCGTCCCCTCAGAGTATTTCGAGGTCAGAGGCACGTGCGTCGATTCTGGTAAGCTTCCGCCTTATTGGCTGAAGTTTGGGTTCTTTCAAAAGAGGTGGACGTGTTACTAAACATGCTATGTTGTTTCAGGCCTAGGGCCATTTTACATTCTATACTTTGTTCTATATTTTTACACTGAAAACTGCTATTTGAATGTACCAGGGATTCCGAGCCTGACAAAGTGGACATCATACAAGCATGGGAATATATGAAAGATTTAGTGTTGGAGAAAGAGGGGCTACAAAGCTGGCTGCCCCAGCCAGTTGTCTAAATATGGAAAGATATGAATGGTTTGTATGCGCAGATGTGGCAGCTACCACTGCTAGACATTTTGTGAATAATCTTGGTGCAGTGGTAATCCTGAAGGGAAGAACTGTAAATTATGTTTTCCCTGAAATTGAAACCAGAGGTAGTTTCTGTGCGCAGGATAAATAGGTATTGTTTAGATCTAAGGCAGCCATGAAGTCTTTTTGTAACAAAGGAATGATCTCTTGAAGTGTGAAGTTCTGACATGATGCAATGATTTAAAGGTATGAAGGCATAATGACCCATCTTTGGGGGGGAATAAGGAAGAATAGTGAATAAACTGCTGTTCCCTGCAACTGTTCTTGAACTGTTTCTATTGCTCCTCTTTGTAATAGAGCTGTAATTTCTTGTTGCAGGAGAGTCTGATGTTGACTGGACCGTTTGAGAGGTGGAATATTTGGAGGAGTTGTAATGAGCTCCAGACAGTAACCATGTTGGATAATATTCAAAATCCATTGATCTGTTGTAATTGATTACCAAGTAGTGAGAAATTGTTGAGACGGCCCGATAGGTGTCAAGTGGTCTAGGGGAATGGTCAGGAAGTCATTGTTTGGCATTGGCTTTTGAGGAACGGGTATTGTTTCCTTTGCCTCTTCTTTTAAAATTGTTCCCTCTATACAAACCCCTGTAAAAGGCTTTTGAAGTAGAGGTTTGACCTTGGGTTTTGTATGCTGACCTAGTGGTGTCTGATGTGGCAGACCTTGTACCTTGCGTGGAATTGGTTGTACGAAAGGAACCACTGTAGGTTTGTAGAGCCCCTATTGATTTTGCGACCTTTGTGACCTACATTTTCTCAAAGGCTGTATCCACTTGAGGTCCAAAAAGATGTTGCTTGTCAAAAGGTAGATTTAATATAGCCTGTTGTACCCCAGGCTTAAATCCTTAAACCCGAAGCCATGCAGGTCTACTTAAGAGGATGCTGGCGTTTATACTTCTAGCAGATTTGTCAACTACATCTAATGCGCACTTAATATAAATATTGGTAATGATTTTTCACTAATAACAATTTCCTGGCTTCTTTTTCTGTGCTCCTCTGGGAGGTGTTGTAGGAGCCCCACCACTTAGTTCCAGTGGGCCTCATCTTATCTTGCTAATACAGCTTAACTGTTGGCTATAGGCCAATGACTAGCTGCAACACGTTTTCCAGAAGCATCAATTAGCTTAGATTCTTTTTCTGGAGGTGGTGTGTCTCCTGATGTTTGTGAGTTAGCCCTCTTCCTTGCATATGAGACAACTAAGGAGTCTGGGGTTAACTGACCTTTACCCCCTGCCACACTGGTGACAGAACCGCTCCGTCACAACTCTCGGGTGGGCTGTGCTGGTGACGGGACGGTTCCATCACAGCCCGCTCACCACGCCTGCGTGGCGCCGATTACGTGCCTGGGCGGCACTGATTTTGCGCCTGCGCAGTGCGCTCTATTGAGCGGGCGGGGCCATGACGGAACCGTTCCATCACAAGCACAGCTCGCCAGAGGGGCGTGACGGAGCAGTCCGTCACCAGCGGTGGAGCGCCGCGCGGCCCCCCCCGCCCCTTAGCGCTGCGGCGTAATTGCCGCTGCAGCAAAAGGATTAATAAAGAAAGGATCTCATGGTGCTGCCTTGTACTTGGTCAATGTGTGGTGTTATTATTCTAGCTTTGACAGGGTCTTTAAAAATATCGCCAGCGTGACAGGTCATACCTTTAAGTAATGGCAATTATTGTGCCCCTCGTGCATTAGACAAAGTCTCAAAAAGGAAATCAGCTCCTATTGAATCCTTACGTAAGGGTACCTGGTGTAAAGTTGCTGCATGTGCTATTAGATCCCGATATGCAGAGGCATCATCAGGTGGTGATGGTCTTGTGGGATATAGATCAGGGTCTGTATCCCCTTGTGGTTCAATGTCTTCATCATCTCAAACATCCCCATGGTGAATGTTTTGTGGAATGTCGTGATAATTTTTTCCGATTGAGGATTTATATCACCTGCCTCAGATAAATGTGGCGAGTGAGGACGTGGTGTTTATAGGGAAGGTGAAATAGAGATATGCAATGGGCTACTGGCAGCATACTTCCTTTTTTTTTTTAAAGGTTGAATAGGAGAATCCAAAGCTTCTTCAAAAAGACAACTATTTTTTGAAGATTGTTGTTCTGCTGGTTGGAGAACTATTCTTTTAGATCCAGGCTAAATATGGAGTCTTTTTTGTTTTTGATAGAGCCGCTCTTAATATTGCTAGAGGATCGGCTCAGGTGGGGATTTCAGTCTGTAAAAGAAGCATTTGGGTGGCAGAATCTTTGCTTTATTTGGAGCGGTTTGGACTTTTTGTTTCAGTGCCGCAACCTAATATCGAGGGGTTGTAGGCCCAGGTGTGGAGAAGGTGGAGGCCCCTGCTGCAGGCCAAACGTTTGGTGCTGAGCCAGAGGGCGGGCTTCTGAAGCAGCTTCATGCGCCCCATGGTTTTTAGGTCTACCACAGCAAACGCAGCGCATACGCTGCTTCGCCTTGGCGAGACTATTGTCGGTTTTGCTAGCGAAGGGAGACAAACCATGAGCGCACGCGGACAGGCGATCTGCACGCGCATGGAGTCTCCTCTGTAGCGATGTTAGCTTTCGCAGCGCATGCGCTGCTTCGCCCTACTGCTTCGGAGCTCTCAAAGCCAACATTCTGTGGAGAGAGAAAAATGCTATTTTAGAGGGTGCTTGAAGAAGGTGGCTGCACAACACACAATGGACGTGGGAAACATCATTTACAACGGAACCGTTACAACGCAGGATTTACAACGAAAGTCGTTACGACTTTCGCTGGAGGGCGCTCTAGGATAGGGGATAGTTTAATTTACTATCCAACACCTTCCCTACTATCCACAGGGACTGGAGTTGGAATAGTAAATTAAACTATCCAGCGCCCCCAACGCAAGTCGTTGTAACTACATCCATGGACGTCGGAGGATGGTAATGAAATCGAAGCCCCATTCAGTGATTCCAGTTATGGATAACACAGAGTGGGTTCTTCGGCATGCCCAACAAAATCAAATGCTAATCTCTTTCAGCCCTTACTGTATAACCAAGCGGAGTGACTGCATTCCTACACACTGCTAACCCCATAAAACGTCAGCCCATCGCCTATTTTTCTTATATTATGCAGGGGAGTGCTGCAACCATTTGTTTAACCTGGGCCAATGTTTTCATAAAAAAACAGCACAATATTGCATTACTTTCTCAAAAATCCTCATCCTGGCCTGTATTACGTGTGCTCGTGCATGCACGTGAAAGTAGCCAGCAGTTGCGCTGAAAACGAGACATTAAAGTAGCACTGCGCAAAGATGAAGTGAATATTCGATTGCATCGGCGCTAGTGAGGCGAAAACAGGAGCAAGTGCACAAATAAACCTATAAAGAGGAAAACAATACCTCACTGGCGGTTTCAAAAGCAAGTTTTATTTAAGCAGCCATTGTGTATTCTGGAGTGCACACTGCAGCTTCCACCTTCCTCGCTCTCGGACAACAATAAATGTCTTGAGTAAAGAATGTGCGAGCTTGGTCCTTAGGCAGAGTTATTCAGTTAGCAATCTCTCGCTCTGTGAAATGGAGCTGTACAGCAATCTCGGCTCAGATAGTTAAGTGCTCCCATTGACATCGGTGCGGTCTGCTACAGTTCACAAGCTCAAGATCTGGCACGGTGAAAGCAAGGGTTTAGCCTTCTGAGGTCGATACACAGAGTGCAGCTAAAGTTGGTATTAGTAACCTCGGTAATTTACACTTACCATAAATGGCATATTAGGATAACTCTCACTCTGTCAGGTTAATGTATAATGGTCCTACATAACTTTCCAGTGAAGTGTAGTAAACTGAATGACAATTTTTAATCTCTACTTCAGTGATCCGTGAGCATTCCCCATATTGCAAGTTCCAAGGGCAGCAAAATAGCTCAGTGGCTTACAGCACCAGAGACTTTTCTTTTCGGTGAGCGGCACCTCCTCCTCCATTTCAGCAGAGGGCTTCAATCAGAGTACTTGTAAAGCGCGCTACTTGCCAGTGAGGGTCTCAAGGCGCTGAGGGGAGGGGGTGCCGCTACTGCTCGAAGAGCCAGGTCTTGAGGAGTCTTCTGAAGGCGAGTAGGTCTTGAGTCTGCCGTAGGGTGTTCCAGGTCTTGGCGGCGAGGTAGAAGGATCTGCCCCCGGAGATTGTTCGTAGTATGCGGGTGGACAGCGGCGAGGGCAAGGCTGGCAGAGCGGAGCTGGTGGGGGTGTAGAAGCCGAGTTCAGGTAGGCTGGTCCGGCATTGTGCAGTGCTTTGTGTGCATGGGGGAGGAGCTTGAAAGTGATTGTCTTGTTGACGGGGGCTTGTTCTCCTAAAGGCTGGCAGGTGCGGTATTATTACGTTTGGTATTAATCGAGATACCTTTTGTCACCGCCTAGACGAAACTGAGATGGCCCAGATAAACGCTCCATCAGTGTGCTCACTAAATGGCATTCCGTCACTAGAGCGTGTAAGCGCACGTTTAGGAGTGTGCACTAGTGATAGAAAGTAGCAGACAACCCTGCAGTGGCGGAGACAATGGACAACTCAGAGACTGGTGCTTGCTTGAAGCCCGCCTCAATCAGAGTAGGAAGTGACCGGCCCAGGGGTAATCAATAGTGTCCCTGCAGGTAGCCCCCAGTGTTAGTTTTCTCTTTCATACTCTGTTAAGTCGCTGTCTCCAGAGCTTTGTCAGGGATGGATAGTAACGGTGGGGAGTCCTTCATCCATCTCAGTCCCTTTCCCCACCAAGCACCCAACCATTTGCTCTTATCGGTGCCTTCACTTCAAGTATAACTGTGTGGGGGTCACGGCAGAAGCCTTCACATCGAGTCCATTAATAACGGGAGCAGGAAGGCCCGTCAAGCGCGAGACAGGCCTAGCCCCGCCTCTTCTTTTCCTCCAGTCACACATTCATCATAGCCAAGCTCCCTCTACATTACCAACAGGCCCCAACCCACAAAGCGTGCTTTAATTGGCCTAAAACACTGGCATATGTAGAGAAGAAGGCTGCACGATGCCATGCAGAGTGTGTTATAATCTTTAATATATTCACAGACGTCTCACTTGTGTGGACTCTTGTCTGGTGGCGCAAGGCTGGCTTCTCGTCAACACGCATCAAAGTGTTGTGGAGCACAGGGCCGGATTCACAGAGGCATTTAGGATTCTCGGCCTTAAAGTAACACAGACCTAAGCTGAAGCAGTTGAGTGGGCTAATAGGACCCAAGCCCCACCAGGAGCACCTGCTGATGAAGTCGCAGGTGGTCATGGCACCCTTCCGCTTGCTGTGACTGTTTTTTCGCAAAATTACTGGTCACTGCTTTTCAGCTCGGCAGTAGGAACTTCTGATAGTTGTATAATTATTCTATTGGTATAAATTAAGTACCAAAAAGAAATATCAGCAAATTCAATGACTTTCACGTCCAGCAGAAGTCCACAGTAAGAAACAAATTATGTTCGCATAAATTATGTTTGCCCCAACAAGCATGTGCAATGCAATAGGTCTGGCATTTATGAGTTTGAGGTATTGACATTGCAAATTACAAATACAATTTATTTTTGTTTATAAAACATAAATAAAAGGCGTCATTTGCAATATCAATAGCTCAAACTCGCATAAATGCGAGACCTATTGCATTGCAAATGCTTGTTTGAAGTGGCGGAACGTGAACAGTCTTTTCAGTCTAAGCCTATGCTTTGGGCTTAGGATCAGGGGATAAAGGTATTCACTGTCCGATGCATCTGTGCCAGCTGAAGAGTAGTCCACTCATAATCAGATTGGGACTGAATCGGAAACATGGATTGATAAGAAATTCCTCCTGTGCCTCTGAAGCTTCTTCATCCTAATCTTGTGGACCGAAGAGGTTGTCCAATTGCTTGAGCTGCATTTCTTGCCTTCGGGCACGTCAGTCTCGTAGAGTTTTTTTAAGATCTATAAGACATGCAGGCTTCAAAGCTCCGCTCTAGACGACGATCGGGCAAGAGGCATAGGTTATAAATAGAGTGTTGGTCGGTATGAGGATATTTGAAGTGACAATCCGGATAGAAGGGAGTGCGTTCCATTATCAAGTCATTCTCTTAAGGACATAGGAGTGTCGATCGTATGCCCAGCCAGGTGTGGGCCGAAGGATCTGCTATGCAGAAGGATGATTGCTCTGACGCAATAAACTAACCGATCGAGACAATATAGTTGAGTGGAGATACTTAGAACCAAAGAGAGGCCGAAGTAGTCTCGAAACTGAGCGCAAGATATTACATCCAAGCCAGTCGGTGAAAAAATAAAAACAACCTGAAGATGGCATTGATGACCATGGGCAGTATTACCAAGAGGAGGGGGGTCACACAGCCTTGCAACTCGAAGAAAACTTCTTGGAACAAAAACAACTTTTAATCATCCAAGCCCAACACTAGATAGTGGACTTAAGCATATGTATCTATAGCACACATTCCTCGAAGCAGTCTTTCGCCTGGAGAGGTGGCAAATCAAGTGGAGGAAGTGGTGCTTCAGGTGGATCCGGGCGTGAATTTGGCAGAGGTAAGACTGGTGTCAGAACTATAGAGGCCACCTCTACTGGCGTTGGCGGAGTATGCGTCAATGTGCCCAGAGCCAGGAAAAGGTTGTGGCAGCAGTAGCGGGCCTGGATAGGAGCCAGAGGCAAGAAAGGCTCAGAGGGTCCAGCAGGTGCGGATTGCGAACCCACCCCCAGTATTCTAGGCAGAAAGCCTCTCGGCTACTTGGGGCACGGGTGCGGACTAACAGAAGCCTGCAGAGATCCAAAGAACCAGAGCATGACTGCGTGGATTTCTTCGAACGGATATGGTGCGGTTTAACTCCCCAGAAACACAGTTCTGCCAGAACCAGCTGAAGGATTGGCTCTAAAGTTGGCAGACTTCAGAAGCAGGATTGAGAATTTTGATGCTGCTCCCATTTCTGATCAGGTGAAAGAGTGGCTCAAGGCACCGGAGTCCTGCTTAGATATCTTGTTTCTAACTTTTACCTGATGGTTAGAGCACAACAAAAACTGGCTTCATCGACTCTGGGAACTAAACTGTGATCAAATTTTGGAAGTGGGGCATGACTTGGAAGGGCCACGGTAGGAATTCTTTTAATGTTTGGTGATGGAAAGTTTCACCTCGCAATCTGTATGACCTTCCTGTTAATGGACATAGAGCCACTGCAGGCCTTCGGAGTCATGGCTCGACCTCAGGCTCACCTGATTGGGATCAGTCAGACATTGGTTTGTGACCGCTGATACATGGCTTAAAACCAGTCACTTATGGGGGTGGCATCCCTTGTACACTGAAGAACATTTAATGTAAAATCACAAAGACCTCATAATCCGCGTCTGGAGACATAAAGAAAGGAAGGAAGGTACTGAAGTCACCATGCAGCAGTGGCACCTATATAGGTTCTCCAATCACTTCCAGAAAGTAATGGTGTGGGTGTGGAGTTGAACAGTGGCACCTGTAGCTTACATTAGTACTGGTGAAAGTTTCCAGATCCAGGTGGACACCTAGGGAATATTCAAAAGGTTAGGAATCTGCAGCTAGGATTCTCCAAAAGAATTATTTCTTTACTCGTGCTTACATTGCTGTGAAGTCGATGGGTGAATTTTCTGCACAAGGCCTATAGTCCCTAAAAGTTATAATGCAGATTCCATCTTCCTTTTTTTTACATCACTTATTTGTTTTTCATCTGTATGATTGGTTAGGGCCTGGATGTTCTGTAAAACACTCCTCTAGCCATGAATTCTTAGCTCTGGTCCCAAGATGCTTGTTTCCGGGCTTGGGAATACCTGGCTTGGCAGTTAGGTCTGGACTGTTCCCATGAAACACAAGGTCAAGACTGATTAGCTCACTTCGCCACCCCAGTTCACACCCAGCCATAAGCAAAACAACGATGATGGATTCAACCCAGATCTGTGACTGGAGTTAAGGGTCTGAAAAGTTTCAGCTCCGTCCATCTCCTTGTATTTGCTTTGTTCGCCCTAAGTTGGCAGGATATGCCCAGACATGGGTCCCTGCTCACTTTGCCACTGCATTCAAGCTAACATGGCTGATGAGGGGTCTTACCCCGAAAGTCACAGGATGCTGGTTTCCAGTCCAGGAAAGGCCTAGCTTGGCAGTTAGATCTGGATTGTTCCCATGAGGCACAGGATCAAGACTGATTAGCATATGGCTGGGTCTGAACTGGGGGGGAGGTGAGCTAAAGAACAATGATGGATTCAACATAGATCTGTGACTGGGGGAAGTGTGTCTGTAGTTTCAGCGTTCCGTCCATCATCTCCTTGTGTTTGCCTTTCCAATTTCCCCATCTCCTCTGATATCCTCCTACTGGTATTAGCCCAGGGCTTTCTGTGGCTGGTTAGCCTTTCGTGGAGGGTAACTGTCTGCAAACATTTATGAGAGCACGTTTTTGGCTACCTTTTCTGAATGAGCTTAGAAATACCTTAGATGCTTCTCTTAATTGGGAATTTTCGCTTATTAAAAGGATAGGTTTCAATCAAATTGTTGTCTGTTTTACTTTGGACTTCAAAGTGGAAATTTGCTTTCGTTCTAATATGTGTCACTTCATGTTTTTCCACTTCACCTCGTGGGTATATAAGAGTCTAGTATTTATCGGTTTTGCTTTTTTAAATTCAGCTGGTTGAGCTTCTGAACAATCTTTTGCACTGAGTTCTCTTTACTGATCAGCAAGAATAAGACACTCAAGGTTGTGATTTGGGATGTTCAAGCCATTATACCCAGTGAAAAAGAGAGACTTTAGACAATCAAAATAAGCAGCTGACTGATGGTATTACTGTACAAAACATTCCTTGGAGAAAGAAAATGAGAAAAAATGAGAAAGGATGAGAAAGGGAAGAATGTAAAATACTATAGGGGGAACAGTAAAACAAAGTTAAATAAAATAGTGTAATGTAGTTCACTCCTCAATGTCAACAGACATTCTTCTTGAAGATTTTAATTTGGTATCAGATTCTGTGTTGGTCAAAAATGCAGCTCTGCATAAAGGATAACCTTAATCAAGCAGCTTGTAGAAAAAATTGAAGCTTGTGGATGTCTGGTTTAGATCACAACCACTTAGTTCATGTAGGCCGTGGAGGGATTTCTGTGATATCGCCAGCATTTCCACAGACCTCCCAGGAACCTCTGCTCACCTCAACCCGATACCTCACATATACCGCTGCAGCTTCAGAGGATGCACCTTCTCCCATCTCGCTGCCAAGGACTGGAACGCCCTTCACCTCTGCACCATACCTACTTCAGGAAGGGGTGCAAGGCCTGACTCTTGAACTGACACTTGCAGCTACAGACTGGATACCCTCTTGGGTGACAAGCCACGCATTACAAGTATGACTCAATTGATTGATCCTGTATTCAATGGGGCATATTTCATCTGTGTGTCGAACTGTAGTAAATAAAAGTGTTAAAGTCTGGTTACTAGGGTTGCCCAATTGTCTAATCCTACTTCTGTAATTTAACACAAATCAGGTTTGTGTTGAAGTATTTTGCTAGAAGGTTGCAAAAGGATGGTCTAGTTGCTGAATACTAAGAGCTGAATAAGTCTAAAGTTCAGGATAAAGGTGTTGGCAACTCGAGGGCTACTATACAGAACCTGCTGATGGAATGTGTTGCTTTGTGAAAAATGGCTTTAGCCAAATCCTCACAATGAAGCTAAACTTTAAAGCAAACTGAAATAGACCAGATTAACAAAGCCACCAATAAGAACTCAAACTTGAATCTGTACACTGCAAGCAAAAAGGTTTTTTAATTTTTTTTTATACGGCCGAAATACTGATTCTAAGGGAGAGATGTGGATGACTGAAGACTGAGTACAGAAGCAAAGCAGAAACTGATTAAATGTTTGGATGAGCGCACCTTATGTTAGGATTCATTGTTTGACAAGGTTTTACTATTAACTACAGAACCGGAGTTTAAGAAAGCAAATCATTCCCATCCACCAAAAATGGATGATTATGACCACAGCAATAGAATCATTGAGCACCAATCGTCTTAATAAAGACAAAACTCAAAATCCCCATAGGGTTCCTGTTGAGTTTTAGGTAACCGTTCAATCTAAACTGCTGCAATACTAGACAAAACTTTATATTGGCAGTATGCAAACATGTTTCTTCAGGGATGAGCTGAAACAGTTACAATGGTGGGCAAAGCAATATAAAGACAACACATTACTCCAACTATCTAACAGTTAATGTATATGTGAATTTACAATAAAATTAAGGATTTAAAAAAGGGCACTGATCATACATCATGAAGTGTAAACGCAGGGCAGGATAACATGATTGTAAACAGCTTCTCATTACAAGACTGATAGCTTTTATATACACTAAGAATTAAAAACATTGCAGGGTGGGAGTTTGTTTTCAGTGATCAGTAATGAATATGAGAGGACTGTCAAGTTTAATGTTCTTTGGTTTAGTGTTTTTAAAGACTGAATAAAAGGCTTAAGTGAACAGAATTTTTAGCTGTCCATGGTTTGAATTAGTTTGGGAACTAATGAGAAGAATACCCCTTTTCCCTTTCCTAGGGATACAGGTACTTTGTAAATCAGGTGAAAGTGAATATTTAAAGCAAAAACAACGAATTGAGGGATTTGGGATTAAACTGATGCGTTTACAATGAATTGGGTTACCAAATCTTCTATAGGTGGTTAAGAATATTTGTTAACATTCCAGATAGGTACTTTGTTAACATTAATAAAATCTTTTTTTTATACATACCTATGATAAAGGGAGGCAATAGGCTCCTAAAGACCACAACTATTGGAAAGCCACATTTTGGAACATCAATAAAAAAGGCCTGTTGGCAGGAAAGAGACCAGTGCCCAGGTATTAGTAGATCAGTACAATGCTAAGATATAAGAATGAACCAGATTTATAAATAATTTGTCAATCATGGAAAAGGTAACCTACAACGTGAAATAGGACGAGAAACCTCCTTCATATGTACACAGTTATCTTTAATTGGGTGGTAGGGAGATTGTTAGTAATGAAAATAGTGCGCAATGAATGTACGGTTTCTATCATAGCTGTTTCAAACAGGACTAAATCTGTTTCGTTTGTATGGAGGGGTGTTATACATATATGATATATATAATGTACAAATGCCCAATCAGAACCATAAAAACCTTAAACAAAATATTTCAGAATGGGCAACACAGTCCAGTAAGCAGCTAAGTAGACTATGAAGATAATACAAAAAAGTTACTGCACCTCAGTGGTCCCAACACACAACATGGAAACACTTGTCACACAGGATCAAAACAAAGACAATACACTTCCAACCCAACACCCTATGAGCTGTAGCGAGGTAGCAATGTAGGCAAGTGCTTAGTCGTCCCATATAGAAGTAGTAGACATTACATAAATGTTACAGTATGATGCATGTGAAATAATTTCTTTATGCACTACAAGTTGTACGTGGTAATCCATAATGAGAGATTTTGTGTGTTCGGAGAGGAACACTCCCCAATAGCTTTTACGACAGATCTCTATACCCAACCAATGGGCATCCTTCTAGTTTAAATCCTGCTAACTATATCCTTCTATAGTTTAAGAAGCTATTGGGACATGTGCACAAAGTAGTTTTCTATCCCCACCCCCCGACCTCTCATACTCTCACCCACATCCATTACTCTCCTAAGACCAACGTTGGAATGGGGCGGAGGCTCTGGTCAAAAATCTGATTAGGTAAAGGAAAATACTGGTAATCTAACTGTTAGATGAAGATAAGCTGCTATGAAGAGTTACTGCAATATCTGCTTCAAAGCACTTTTTGCTAAATACTGTACAGTGGTTTGATCATCAATGCAAATACAAGCACTATACAAAAATAAAAAGATAGTTTACACTGTGCAATGCTTATTTTAATTATCTGTGTCTCAATAACATAAAATTTACCGAAATCTTTTGTTTTAATAGGCATCATTTATAGTGTTTTACAGTAATGGTAACTCACCATATGTGCCATATCCCAATATTTAATTTCACCGCATTACAAAAAAATCCATCATACACATTGTCACCACGATGCTGCTGCAACCATTTATCGCCTGAATCCTACAAGGATCAGACCAGACATTGGCAACCTGCCCGTTTAATATTTTAAAACATTTTATTTAATAAAAATTAAACATAGAAAAACAAAGTCACACTGCATCATAAAAATTACTCTGCCATTTAGTTAAAGAAGCCCCTTGTCTACATGAATGTCCACTTGACTTTTGGGAGAATGGAGTATGAGCTGGAATACTAGATGGGTTAGGGCACTCCCACCAGTCAGTGCATCAACCAAATTAAAATAAATCCAGCTACAGGCACATAAAATACAGTCAGTTAATGACCAGTGCTAAACAGTTCAATACTGAAAGTTCTAAATCACTTAATCATAAACAGACTTAATTTTTACAAAGAATATTATCTACACTGAATACAGGGCTGTACGTCAGCTAGGTGTTTTTTCCAGCACAGTTTTGGAAATAGTATTTTTGAGAAACAAGAAACAAAAAAGCAAACCAACACAAGGAAATAAAACAAAATAATGTTTTGTCACACATGGTTTCCTAAATTAATACACAGACACTTTCTTCCCCAGTGGCCTAAATGGATACAACCACCTAATGCCAAATGATGGCAACAATTATTCTGTAGACAATGTAAGAAAAAGCATCAGGTGTTCTCATTTAGAGTTTACTAGATAGTTTCCAGGCATATTTAGGTCAGAGGACTAGCAAGGCTGCAACGATTTTGTGCAGATAGCTCTTAAGATTAGAATCCGACCACTCAGCATGATGTTAGCGATGACTGCAAAGCTTCAAGGTCCCGCGTCTTGCCCTGGCATCTGTCATTAAGGGATCTGCAAATCTGGAGAGGAGAACAGAAAGATATAAAACGTTCAGTAGGGGAAAAAAATATTTAATTTATTGGACGGTTTGTAGTTTCCCATGAATCGGAATTACCCCAAAAAATAACTGCAAATAATAAAAAAAAAATATTTGCTGCAAATTTTTGAAAGTCTTTCATTTATTTATGGATTCATTCATATTGACTTGAAGTGCCACCACAATAGAAAAGCCTCCGTAAATGTATTCATTTAGGTTTTCTCCCAAGATCTACCAAAAAAATACTGTTACTTCAAGATGAACTTAAGTACTGGTACAATATTTGTATTACTGATCGAAATCGAGTTAAAAGGATGCTTAACCAAGCGGTTCCAAATACTAAATTTTCAGTTTTAGTAGTATGTTTACTCAAACTTTGAGCCTATTGGGTAAAAGCATATCCAATAGAGTGTACCAAACCTGCTCTTTATCTAGCTCGCTGTTTCAATAGTCTTTGTGATCCACACTAACCAACCCAGTAAATTGATGCTACACCTGAACAGTTCCAGTTTAAAAATGAAAATCTCTTTTAACCTAAACAATCCACCACCCACACAACCTACACAAATATGGTCAATGGCAGGATGAAATTGTCACGAGTCTTGGTATCGAGTTTGTTGAGCACTAGGAGTGGGTAGACTGTGCTGCAGTGGAACAGATCTAGTTTTGAGGTGCCAATTACAGTCCCCCAATTAAGCAGAATCTCCCATCTCCCTGTTTGGCACTATTGAACTTAACATGCTCCATAGACTTACTAGTCTGGATTTGTTTTTCATTGTAACATTAATTGCCCACTGACTTCTTTACACAAACCGAAAGGTTGTGCGAAGCTGATGGCTAGGAATAGGAAAATGAAAAATTATTTTCTAGCCCAGCTCCAGGCCCCACTATGTGACAGTGCAGCAGTCGGGACTATAGACTACAAAATACAATGCGGTGCTTGAGTATGAAAGGGCAAAGACAGGGAGGGCCATATACTCAAGGTGTGACACATTAAGATATTAGCTGATCTTCGTGACAAAATTGGACTGGCAACAAATAAACTCAGTTTCCAGGGAGAGGAGTTGGCCTAACGGCTAGGGCGTTCGACCTGGGGAACTGGGTTCGAGTGTCGGTAACTACGCTGAACATCCTGTGATTCTGGGCAAATCACTTAATCTCCCCGTGCCTAACAAAAATGAATGTGTCTCCTCATGTAATGTAACTGGTGCTATGTAAAGCGATACCCGATTCGGTTGCGGGTCAAATTCATGCTATAGAAAACTCTGCAAAAAAAACAAAAAATAAAAAATAATCTCTGGTTCTTATTTGGCCACCTACAATGTATATATCCTCACCTGGGGCCAACAAATAGGAGCCATTTGCTCAGGAGAGTATTTATGCCAACTGAAGGTAGACCAGAAGTATGGACCAAAAAAAGTGTCCATTTTCTTAAGTCACCTGAAAACGATACGCCATTTTCCTCCTTCCCAAACCACAAGCACAAAAAATATATATTCAAAGATGCTAAAGACATACACAGGAACTGGGACCTTATGGACATCATCATGAGTCATATGAACTCCACATCTGCTCAAGGTCAAACTTACTTTTAGTAAGAATTCCCAGAAACAATGTCTACATTGAATCATGCACAGCATGTGAATCTAGAAAGTGTTCAGACTGCAAAACTTCCCCTAAAAAAACAGCGTAACCTTAACATTAAGCTCTAAACAGATTTACTTAATAGCACCCCAATTACTACGTGATAAGTCCTTACATTATATTTAGAGGTGTCTTGATACTGTGTCATGGGTTTGTCTGCAATGCCACATGTGCCAACTCCAACCTTGCCAGTTACACTCTCAGGGGAGGCAAATATACTTCTTTTAACCTGTAGAGAGAATACAAAAAAATGAAAGCAAATTTATTTTGAGACAGGATTCAATACTGAGCTGCTTTGTGAAGAAAGTACATGAATGGGTCATACAGAAGGGACTCCTTTTATGGATTCAGTGCTCCAGTACCTAGTTATTCCTGAAAGATAGACAGGGCCATCACATTACCCACCTCATCAAGATCAAAGATCACGTAGCTAAACGCAGACCATACAAGCTTGGATTTAAAATTCATCATGAGTTGACAAAGACGCACTTATCAACGTATATGTGAGTAGGGCAGATATACTTTTTACAGCAAAGAATGATTATTAAATCGGATATAGGACATGCTGGTACTGTGCATACTGCTTGTAAATGATACAGTTTAATAGAGCTCTGAAACTTTAGTGGTCCTTAAACATTAGCAATGCAGCACTAATTTCTTACATGTTTCCTATTAATCCTACATTTTCTCTTCCAAACACTGAAGAGAATAAATTCACTTAATGGTGCACCGCATATAAGGAACCGCAGTGGGGAAGAGAAAAAAATAAGTTAGCAAGAGGCTTTTATTTTGCAATGATCAAACATGCATCATTGCCCAGCGTCAAATAAAAGCAATAATAATGAAAGTAATAAAAAGGATTTGTACCGTAGGAAAGATTAGGGAAGCATTAATGAATCTTAAGATCACCACACATCGAAAAACACAAACAGGGGACTGTAAAAGATTTTTCCGTAACTCTTGATATTCCTCAAGCTACAAAAGCAACCCATAAAATCTTAATGTGTTTCCAATAGCATATGCGAGTGGCCCTATACAACTTTGTGCAGTAATTAGTGTAAGGGTTCACCTAAAGAGTTTAAGCGGTATTCCAGGTTGTACAGTTGTTTTTTCTTTAAGAGGCTAAATATACTGAAGAAATTAAAACACACTGAATCTATGACTATCTTCTACTCTCCCTCTTCAGATGTCCTGAAAGCGGGATATCCAACAGAAGAAATTAATTAAAATAATGCAGACATGCTCCTGGGAGTTTTTATATAGAATTGTGAATTGCTGCCTGAAAACACGAAGAAATCTAGGTACCAGACTGGCAGTTATTACCAGAAAGGTGTGCTGTCCTAACTGCAAGACTGAATTAATATTTCTTTAATGGCTAGCTACACACACTGAACTACTTACTTTTATACCACAGAGTATGATTTCCTGGCCACCCTCATAATATCAAGTTTGTCATACAATAGATTCTTTAGTGTTGGTTCAGCCTGAAGGCTACAGCTTTATTAAAAAAATTAGTAAGATACTCTTTTCACAGTATCTTTCTATAAGGATCTTAATACAGCATTTGCTAAGTCACGTTTCAATCAATGGCTTCTTTTTGTCCACTTAAGATACCTACACGCTCTGAAAATTGTTAGAATGCAGCACAATGCCCCTAGTTACAAAATACCAATCCCAAGAAGGAATCATGAATACCTTATTCCACCTTCTCCATGAGGAAAGAAATGCCCAGCCCAACGATTATCAATGTAGTCATATGTTGCACAAAATCCCTGTGATGTCTTCAACTACTGACTAGATATTAACCCTTTCCATGCGGCCGCGATTCCCCTGGTGTGCTGTAAACAGCACGAACAGGGGCGGGCCGTGACGAACCCCAGCCGTCATCAGCACACGAGCACCGTAGTGCATGACGGCTGGGGTTCGTCATCAGCATGGAAGGGGTTAAAAAAGTTTGACAATATATTTTGGGGAAAAATGCTAATGTTTTTTTCTTATACACTATCAAGTTCCAAACAGAAAGTGTGTCCCCAAAATGGGAGATATAGGGGGACCAACCTGTCAAAATATTGCTAAACAAAAATTCATTTTTTTTTTTTTAAGAGGTACAAATTGCTTAGGTCTTAAATTTTAACAATCTATACACGTCAGACTAGTAGATGCAACAAAAAACAGACCAGAAGCTGCTTTCCTTAAAACTGTCAAGTAATCGATTCCTGGGCGCCAGGAGAAAAACAATATTCCATTAAACAGCTCTAAAGGGTCATTTGACAGTGCATCTGCCAGATATCGGAGCAGAGGTTTGGTGACTGAAAAGGAGACGCTAGAAGAAATGTGATGAACAGTCAATTCCAGGAGTTCTAGGCTTTAAGACTCATTTCTGTGCAAGTAACAATATTACTTTGTGTTCATCAGAAGCTTTGGGTGTCACATTGTGAACCACACAATTGCTCAGTTAATCTGACAACTAGATGTTATGGGTGAAGACCATTCCTAGAGTTACAATGAAGACTTGCACAGTTGAGGGTGCGCACGGGCCTTCTTAATGGTTTATCCACTTGACCACCTGCCCTCCCCTTACTCAAGAGTTTAGAAACAAGTAGCAAGTTTCATTGTCCATCGCCGCCATGTAAAACCGGATGGAGCAGTGAAAACAGCAAAATTCCCCCATGCCTTGAGAGGAAACCCTCATAGCATGGGCGGTATCAGCATTTGTATTTTCAAAAACAAAAGCCTGCCTTGTGATTGAAAAGGGGGGGGCACTGAAAGTTTGCCATACAGCTCCATTATGTTAACAGAGCCACCTGTCAAACTTTCAATTCATGGACAGGAACCAGTGCGATGGTGGTTTCCATCAAAGAAAGATGTCCGCTGGGTGAGTGAACACCTCTAAATTTGGCAGGCGGGTACTCTGTCAGGGCGACAAAGTACTGTACTCTACCCGCCAAAGTCTAAATCAGGCCCAAAAGCCTCTACGATTATATAAAATAAAAAAGACAATATAAACGGCCTATGAAGGGTGACTAAATTGAGAATGTGGGCAGTCTGACTCAGTGAGTCAGAACAAATCTTCGATACTGTGGATGGGCTAATGTGAAAAGCCACTTCAGGCACTTCTTGGGGGATAGTAACAGAGCTGCCATCCTGCTAAATCAAATAAGAGAGAAGACCTGCGTAAATAACAAAACAAAAAAAGAAAGAAAAGATACCAGGCCACCAGGTATTTCAAACAATACATTTATGTTACAGCGAAATTGATGTTATGTTATAAAAGATTTTATAACGCGCTCTATTACTAAACGAGTATCCTGGCGCGGAGGGGGAAGTGACAAGCAGAGTAGGGCCTCAGGAGAGAAAGGAAAGGGGGCAGTTAGATGGGTTTATTAAACAAATGGGTTTTCAGTTCCTTTTTAAAAACAGAAATGGACTGAGCAGCCCTGAGAGACAGAGGAAGCGCATTCCAGGCCCTGGCGGCCCTGACAGAAATGGACTGGCCTCCCAGTCTAGAGTACCTGAATCTAGGCACCACCAGAGATTGATTGGTCGATCGGAGGCAACGATTCGGAACATAGAAGGTAAACCGTTTCCTCAGATACATTGGACCGAGTTGATGGGTAGCTCGGAAGGAGAGGACTAGTGATTTAAACAGAATCCGGTGAGCCACCGGGAGCCAGTGGAGACTGCGAAGGTGGGAGCGGACGCTAACCCTCCCAGGCAGTGTGAACAGAAGGCAAATAGCAAACGATCATGCAGCATCTGCTTTCCTAATAGCCCTGACCATGAAGTTTCGAAAGGCTCAGTCTCGATCGGCACCTCAGCGCGGCTTATCTGAGTGAAGAGAGCGCGCCGAGGAGCCAGCGAGACGTGAGAGCGCCCTCTAGCGGTCGTTAATGCACCGCAAGGAAAATGTGGCCAAAAGTCGCGTAAGGAACGAAAACGCTCCCGCGAACGTGGGACTCTGTACAGAGAAACATTAACAGAGCCCTTGTTCCTCCCCCGTCCCCTTTAAAACAGACGGCGAGAATACCACACAAGCATTCATAAAATCAATAAAACGAAATAGAGCACTTAACTAGCTGCGTGAGCAGCAAAGAAAGAGGAGGAAGATTGAAGAGGGACTGATTATCTACCCTTTGTGGACATGGTGGAAGGACTACATTATAGACTATTACAGTGGACTCATGGGAATTGTGTTTTTTGTCTGTTGTCATTCAATGAGTTATTCTAGAAGCTTCTTTGTTTTTGCATATAAGCATTGGTTGAAGCTTTTCTGAGGCTGCTGTGTTGTGTACTGTTAATAAATAGCGAAGGAAGAAAAGCATAATCCTCGCCTCCGTGTCCTTAATAGAATTGAAACTTACCGTTACGTTAGCTAGGCAAATTTCGATTCAGATGGAGGACAGAATTCCTGGTCATCAAAAGGTTTACTGAAGTATCACAAAATTTGGAAATGCAACGGATCTATTTTGGCTCTATGACGCCCAATCCCCGCTAAGGGGGGAAGAAAGGGATGTGGGTCTTACAAGATGGGTTGGTTGTCAAAAGTCATGGGGACAGGAGTTCAGTTAAAGTTATGGTAAGTTGTGTAGATGGAGGGATAGATGTTCCTCTGTATAGGTGAAAATGATGGAATGTAGGAGTACAAACACCACTAATGAGACTCTAACCTATACAACAGTCTTCTGCTCATACTGGCTTGTCTACAGTGTATCACCATCAGGATTTTCAACTCTAGTACTTAAAGCCACTGTCACGATTTGGGATATATGGGAATGTGTTAGGGCATTTTTCTGATAGTAAAATTAGCCTAAATGAGGAAGTGAATGCATTAATGAACAAGTTAGTTACCTTGGGTAACGCCTTATCTGGAAGAGACTATCTTGTCACAGATTCCATATCTTAGAATATTCTCCAGGTGTCACACAGGGTCTTGATATCCTTTGTGACCAGTTAAACTTTGAACCGGTAGGTGAAGTTGTTTAGCTCTGCATGGCGCTGTTGTCCACGCCGGAAGTGACGTGCACAGTGCCTATTTAGGAGCTACCCTAGTCGACTGATATCACATTCTTTTTGCAACGTTCAACGCCAGAAGCGCAGAGATACGAAAAATACTTACCACTGGTGCCTCAAACTAGGGCCATTGAAAGTGGAAATCCTTTTACTCAGAATCTCTTCAGAGTGGGGAGAATGGGTGGGTCGGTAAAGAATCTGCAGCTATTTAGAATCACCATCCAATAAAGAGTTTCCGAAGGTAAATAACTTATCGGATAAAAACCTCTAGCCGTAGATTCTTTACTTTAAAATAGATACCCAAGAAATAGCTACCCGGAGGTGGGGCAGCAACACGGATAATACTAGAAAATCCTGTAGGACAGAGTGGGGAAAATGGCCATCTTGACGGACCAGATTATCAAGACAGTAGTGCCTAAACAAATGTGTGCAGAGAAGACCAAGCTGCAGCCTGACTGACATTTAGGATGGGTCCTCCGCTAGATAATGCATTAGTCGCAGCCTTGGCTGTGGTAGTATGAGCTAGCAAACCTTCAGGAGGTTCGTTTTAGGCCAATGCACTGCAGAGCACTATCCATCGTGAGGTGGCCAGTTTGTGCGCCTTTCCTTTTTTGGCATAGATGTACCACACAAAAGTTGATTGCCCACTAGGAACTCTTAGGTGCGGTCAAAGTAGAAGGCTACTCTTTTTGGGTCCAGCCAATTGAGTACCTCCTCTTCTTTAGAGGGGCGAGGCAGAGTGTAAAAGGTAGGCAAGGTGATGGACTGGCTTACATAGAGGGGGTGGAGGGGGCGGCTATCTTTGGTACGAAGAACCAGCTTGTCTGGGTAGATGGTATGGTAAGGAGGCAGAGATGATAAAGCCTGTCGATCACTGACCCTCATGGCAGATATTATTGCCACCAGAACTTTTTTTTTTTTTACTAGTTAGGAGCCTAATAGGGCAGTTGTGTAACAACCCGAAAGGAGCACACATCAGGAACGTTAGGACTAAATTGAGGTCCCATTGAGGCATGAAGTAAGAATGCGTTGGATACCTTTCAAAAATTTAAGTATGTATAATAGGGGACTTAAACATGGATGGCTGATATGGAAACTGCAGAAATAGCAGAAAGATAGCTTTTAATGTGCCAAAAGCAGAGCCCTGCTGGGCTAGAGTAAGAATAAACAGAAGAACGGGGAAAGGGGTGCAAATATGGGGTCAACTTGTTCATCTGTACACATGCAATGAATCTGCCCCAGAACCAGGCATATACAGTCTTGGTAGAAGGCTGCCAGGCCGCAAAGATAAAATTGCAGACTTCGGGCGGAACTGCCCCGCTCAATCTCCACACATTAAAGTGAATGGCTGCCAGGTTTGGTGCAAAACTCTGCCATGTTGCGCTAACTTAAGATCCTCCGAAAGAGGCAGTCTGATTAGAGGACCCGTGTTCATGCTCAACAGCTCGGGATACCAGACTCTCCGTGCCTAATCTGTAGCTACAAGAATGACATTTTTCCATGCCCATTGGTAACAATTTGAAAAGAAGGTGACCTAAGACCATGGAGAAGCTCAAGATCCCTGTATGAAGGTGCAGAAAGAAAAAAACTGACGTCAGGGTTGTATCCTGCTTCTCCCCGCTCTTCTCTTTCTTGTCCTTTCTTAGTCTCTTGTACTCTGCTGCTCAGCCTGTCTCTATGATGTCATCCTTAGTTCTATCTGTGTATGTTTAAGTGTACAATCAGTTACCAGGGAGGCTGAGCAGCAGGGCAACTGCTCCCGGTGGGGCCTTTACTGAAGCTTTTATTGGAACTTACCATCTATATCATTAGCTGCACCTGTCCACCTTGTAACTTCATTTAATCAATAAATCTACCCCTTGGACACAGCAATTAAGGATCCATCTTTATTTTATTGGATTGTACAGTCAGTGCACACAGGTGGTGCTTACTGCCATCTTTTGGCATGCCAGAGAAATGCTATAAAAGCGCAGATTCAGTCGGACAACCGAGTAATATGTAGTTAGAAGTATCAATCGGAATCATTGTTTTAGTAACTGCAGTAAGGATGCTGTGGGGTATGTCTTAGTTATGCATCTTCCCTTTGACAATCGGTCTTCACTGGCAAGACATTCCTTGGTCATCTACCCAATGACCATATGTTTAATCTCATGCTGTCAAATGAGACAAAGCACAATTGCAATACATCAAGGGATCACCTCTTTAGAGCGATGAACACGTTTACCCAATTAAATGAATATCTTTCCAAACTATTGCTTTCCCTGTCAGCAGAACCACAGGTGTGAAGGATATCTTAGGATATGAGGGTGCTCAAACACCTACGGCAGCCTTTAATTTAGTGGTTAATTTGTACGTGAGGTTTCAGGTGGTGGGTACCGGCGCAAATTTTTGGGAACAAGTATTTATTTTCATAAGGCCTTGCCGCATCGCAGAAAAGAAAGGCAGAAACCAGTCAGTGTGTAAATAGAGCTGAAAAGGAACCGGACAGATATTTAAGGACACCAAAGTAGGAGAAGGGCCGGACTGGGTACCCAAAGCCCAAAGGGGATGATGGACGGAGTGTTGAACACTGCAAGCACTCGCTCCCAGTCAACTGATCTGGGTTTAATCAATCATCTTAGCTCACTCCGCCACCCCAGTTCAGACATGGCCATATGCAAATCAGTCTGACCCTATGCCTCATTGGAACAGTCCAGCCCGAACTGCCACGCCATGTCTTCCCTGGACCCGAACAGGCATCCTGGGACCGGTTTCTGGCTAATCAGCCGTCATCAGCCAGGCTAGCTTGAATCCAGTGGCGAAGTGAGCAAGGGACCCACGTCTGGGCATACCCAACACTCTGTCCATCATCCTCTTTGGTTTTGCTTTAAGCCAAAGCACCCCCAGCAAATGTTGTTAGACCAGCCTATGTACTGTGCATAGCAAGTGCAGCCAGCAAACGGACCACTAAATTGTAGGGTTGGTGGGGCGTGTTTTTCCCAAAGTTCTTTGGATATCTGTCCTTATACATTCATTTATATTAGCTTTTAAAGCAAAGTAAATGATGACCTTACTGTTCACCAGGGTATGACATTCTTTGTTGGGGCTCAATGATTCCATATCACTCTCCTACAGTGCCTCATTTCTCCATTGCCCCTCTCTCGCATGTATTTTAATTGTCTTAAGACCACCTCTCATACCAGCGTAGGGGGGTCTGAGCAGTTTACACCACACACACATACAGAGACAATAAATCATACATGTGTAACTTATTGTGTAGAAATGTCACATGAGGCAAAGGGGACTACAAAGTGTAGGATTCAAATGCCATCAATACTGGTAGGCACTGTTTAGGAGTGCTGAAGCACAATATCAGGATTCAGAACATAACTGTGGTTAGGGTTGACGTAAATAATAAGAATGTATTTCTACCCAAACCATTTTATTTTTTCTGCAACATCATGATAATTAAATAATGGGGGAAAACATTATTATTATTATTATTCTGAGTTTTATATAGCGCCTGGTTACCAATAGGCATCCCAGCGCTCACCAGAGAATGAAGCTATCAGAGTAATGCGAGGGTTAGGCAGAGAACAGAAAAGTTTTTAAAAGTTTGCGGAACCGAAGACGACTAGCTTCCGAACGTAGATGTAGGGGAAGAGAGTTCCACAAAGTGGCTACATTTATCAAGAACCTTCTGCCACCAGTTCTTGCCTTCTTCACCCTCCCTACCTGCAAAAGATGTTGGTGGTCAGACCGGAGAGAACGGAGGGCCTTATAGGGCTGAACCATCTCCCCCAGAATAGGTGGGCCTACCCCCTGCAGGACTTTATGAGCGATACAAAGTGACTTGAACTTCACCCTGTCCCTCACAGGGAGCCAATGCAGTGCCTTCAGCGCAGGGCAAGCAGATTGATGTCTGGGGAGACCCGTCACGAACCGGTGATCCCCACCCCAGCCAGCCGTTGGAGAAGCACCTGGTGGTCCACGGTGTCGAAAGCAGCACTGAGGTCCAGGAGGATCACTGCCACTGATCCCCCCCCCCGAATCCAAAATGCTCCTAGCATTCTCCACAACCGCCAGCAGGGCGGTGTCGGTCCCCTGACCGGGACGGAAACCCGTTTGGGAATCACCTAAGAGGGAGTTGGCCTCCAAGAAGTCCGACAGGCGGCTGTTCACCAACTTCTCAGCGACCTTACTAAGGCCCGGCAGCAGGGAGATAGGCCTAAAGTTGGCGAGGTCGGCGGGGTCCAGGTTAGGCTTCTTTAAAAGAGCCTTCACGACCGCCCCTTTCCAACTGGGGGGTACTACCCCTTGAGTGAGGGACAAGTTTAGAAGGTCCGTCACTGGGCCGCCGATGGTAGAGGCCACCTGTTTTAGGTATTTAATAGGTGCCGGGTCTTTCGGGGAGCCACTCTTCATGGTCCTCAAAATCGAGAGAACTTCCTCCATAGTGACAGTACCAAAAGAGGCCAGCTCCACTGATCGCATCCTAAACTGAGAACTGGGGTTGTCACCCGAGGGAGATACCTCACCTTGCCGGGGAAGGGAAGCCAGTATGTTGTCGATTTTTGTTTTAAAAAAAGGACGCCAGTTCTGTGCATTTTTTGCGTGGGTCCTCGTGGATGTTCTGGGGTTCGGGGGTGTTCAGTAGTTCCTTAATAACCCTGAATGACTCTTTAGAAGAGTTGGCCGCAGAGCCTATTCTCTCTTCAAAGAATCCAGATTTTGCCTCCCGAATGGCGGATCTGTATGTACTCGGAGCCTCCCGATATTCCTTCCGCTTCGTTTCACTCCAGTCTTTCCTCCAGGACCGCTCTAGCCTCTTGCATCCCTTCCTTAGGGTTCTCAATTCGGACGTATACCAGGGCGCCAAACCCACTCTCTTCCCCTTCATAAGTTGTTTCCTTTTGGGTAGGAGGATGTCTAAAGAATCCGTTAGCCAGATGTGTAAATTTGCTTCCGCGACTAACGGGTTAGATCCAAGAGGGGGCCGCGTTGCCTCCAGATGTGCCGCCCAGGTGTCAACCGGGAGCCTCGACCAAGCTCTTTCCAAGGTGTGAACCCTTGGGACCATTGCAGCTAGATTATCAAATTGCCACACTGCGGACACCAAAAAGTGGTCTGTCCAGGGCAGGGGCAACGCCGGAGATGAATTAAAATGGTCCAGGTTAGAGAATATGGGGTCCAGCAAGTGGCCCCTCTCATGGGTCGCCCCCGGGTTGGCCAGAGTGATCCCAAACGCTTTGAGATCATCCAACAGATCTACTCCCGGGGCGTTAGAGGGGTCATCAAGATGGATGTTAAAATCCCCAAGAGCAACAAAGTTGGTAGTCGAGGAAGCAAGAAGTGTGGTTGTTTCAAGGAAAGAATTGGGGAAATTTCCCAAAGAACCAGGAGGGCGATAAATCAGCAGGCCCGTCAGAGACACAGTAGATGACAGACGGAGGGTGAACTGACAACTCTCACAATCAGCCACCCCTCCGTTCTGAACCTTACAAGCAAGCGTGTCTCTAAAAAGGATAGCAACTCCTCCTCCCCTCCCCACAGGTCTGTCAAGGTGGGATATGAGATAACCTGGAGGGAGTGCTCTGACCATATCAGGGCCCGAGCTGGGGGAGAGCCAGGTCTCAGTGAGAAACAACACATCAAGCTTGTGGTCCAGAATGAGCGAGTTAATCTCAATGGCGTGACTCGGCAGTGACCGGCAATTCAATAGCGCCATGGAAAGAGCAGACTTCACAGCAACAGAGTTATGACCGGTAATGCAGGCTCTGCACGGTAGAAATTGAGTAGTTACCTCCTGTGCAAAACAGCAGGTGGTAGGGTGGGACGGGCGATAGGAAATAAGAGCCTCCCTCCCATATCGGTACCTAAAACATACATTTCTAACATGTATCATGCAGCTCTTGAAGGATAGTTCAGATTAAGATTGCAACTTTTGAATGGCACAGTAACAAAAGAATCTGTGGCAAAAGCAGCAACCTCTGAGTTATGCACATAAAAGATTGTTCTGGATATACATGATACATGTTCTTTGCAGCAGGCATATTAACCGTTTGCGCTATCTTCAAAGAGTCAAAACTACCACTAGACAAAACTCCCATCTTTCTCCAGCAGGTACATTAATCACCAGAGTTAACTTGCAACTTTTATTGTTGCTCACAAACTGCTGAACATACAAGGAACTTTGCAGTGTTTTTAAAAACTGCTGCAAAACCGTCTCCCACTAACAAAACCAGCCCCAACCTTCTAACCTCCTCGGGAAAAGCCAGAAGCCCAACCAGTCCAACCATAGTAATGTGGGTGAAGTGGAGGGGGGATGGGGGGAGGGTGAGGGGGTAGGGAAGGAAGAGGCATGAGGTCAAATGACACCGATCAGCCTTGGGATTCTGCAACAATCTGCCTTTGCAGTTCCCCCCCCAAATTAGGAACTCTAAAGGTTTTCTTAGCATGATAATTTACAGTGGCAGGCTTATAAAATGGTGCCAAATTAGAGTACAATAAGTGTAGAAAAATATTTGTCAATACTCACTGTGTGGGGAACAAAGTATGAAGTATTCAAGTGGACATTAGCAGTCAATGCATTTGCGTTTCAGTAAGTAATGTATTCTAGTTCCACTTCAAAGCTTTACAGATTCGAAGATTGTACAAACCTGGCCCTTTTTGTTCTTTGAATAGGCTTTATTGTTGAATTGTTGCCATTTTGATTTCTGAACTTCACGCTCCTGCTCGAGTTCTTTCATTCTCTGGGCTTTTTTTAACGCTTTCTTCTTTTTATATTCTCGTTGCTGTGCGATCATTTCTTTTCTGAAGGTTCAAAGCAAAAACATCTGTTTAAATTTCTAATTTAAAAAGACAAAAAATTAGGCATAGACTTTGATCAATTTTTTCTTTTCATCATGGTTGCTCTATATTCGCAATATGATAAAGTCAAGGCAGTGGGATTAAGTATTCATAAAATGGACCATGACTTGGGGTGGTTAGTGGTGACCTTGTGATCACCAGTACAATGTACACAGAGATGACGCAAAATTATACTGTACAAGGAAATCTTACTTACTTGTAATACTAGTTCTGTATCTTAAGTATTCTCACTGAAGGCACAAATGTAGAAGAGTTCTGCATAAGTGAGAGGACCTGCAACGCTTCTTTTTGACATATTTTTCTGAAATTGCAGGTATCCACCTTACTGTTTAACAGCCTGTGAACGCTTTAACTGAATTCTTCGGCAGAAAACATTAATGTTTAACCCCTTCACTGCGGCGGCTATTCCGCCGCAGTGCTGGCGGGGCGGCCGCGCGGCGGGGCCGTGCTGGTGACGGAACCGCTCCGTCACCAGCGTCGGTTGCGCTGTGCTTATGACGGAGCGGTTCCGTCATGGCCCCGCCCGCTCAATAGAACGCTCAGCGCAGGCGCGGAATTCGCGCCACGCATGAGCGGCGGCAGGGCCATGACGGAACCGCTCAGTCATCAGCACAGCGCCACCGCAGCTGATGACGGAGCAGTTCAGTCATCAGCACTTAAGGGGTTAATTATATTCACTAAAAAAAACAAAAGGTTAAAGTGAAAATACTTGGGTGAAAATGTCAGTCACAAAATCAGGTTTTAAAAACCAGAAAACCATCAAAATTCACCAGTTAAAGTTCACTAATCTAACTATAACTTGCACCCAATATGCAATGCGTATTACCTCACATATATTACACTCATGTATAGGGACATCATTGATGACACCTTAAATGATATCATTCAACAAGGTTAACAGTATGCTATACTCAGAAATGTGTTCAGTAATGTACATCTAAAAAAATAATTCTATACTTTTTCTACTGCTGAGGGGAAGCTTTTGCAACATGCTTGGCCACCTAATGAGGCTTCTGTGTAGATGGAGTGGACTCTCTGTGAAAAGTTATGTACAGAGTGCAGGATGTGCATACTAAGGGCAGGGCTATTTAAAAGGGTATGGATGTCTGGAGTGAACAGCTTCTCTGTGTAGGGCAGTGCACAAGGAACGGCTGTGTGTAGTATGGGAATGTCCACCTATTGGGGCTAGGGTGTGTTGAGGGATTGACCTCATGAAAAGCTGTACTGGTTTGTAGAGTAGATTGATTAACACTCGTGTGGTTGACGTCAGTGATTTAATCAACGTAGTCATTGAGACTGGTAGAGTGATGTACTGTGAGGTCATAAGCTGATCATGGAAGGCGAGCAAGTTATAGTCCGCACATTAAACTATAAATGGTGAATTTCAGAAGTTAGAGTTTAAAATATGATGTTTTGATTGACAATTTCAACCAACTATAACTGCACTTTAACCTATGTTTAAGTGAAAACCTCTTGAGGGGGTGGGGGGTAAGAAAGATCTTGTTAACATTGCCAACATCGAAGGCTGCCTGGTGTTGGCCGCAGATCCCACCAGAGTAAGGGAGTGAGTGGAGGGAAGAAAGGGTAGGAAGGTCTGCCATTGCCCCCACAGGACCTCACAGGGACATTGAGGAGACCTGCTGGAGAGGTCAAAAGCTGGTGGACTTTAGGATACAAAATGTACTTTGAGTCAGGGGACAAAGACCAGGAGGTCAGGGTACCTCTACTCTGCCCAGTAATATCTGGTTTTATTTAGATTTTCAGGATACAGCATGTTGCAGCCAGCCACAAATCAGATGTCTCGATACAGCGGGACTGCTAAAAACGGGGGGTGGGGGTGAATGTCCCTGCAACCATCAGATCGCTTTATTTTTTAATTTGCGGTCCTGCTGGACTTCTGCGGGTGAACCAAAATATCTGTTTTCTAACCCTAATTACTTGAAACCAGCTGATAGTATTTAACTCGAAATCTCAACATGCATTGGCGTAGCCAATAGGTCTCGTCTTTGGAACCTTATAAGTATTTAGTTATGCAGTACAATATCCTTGGTGCAACAACATCAACTGCAGCATGGCTAAACACTTATAAGGTCGCAAAGGCGAGACCTATTGGCTATGCCAATGCTTGTTCTTCATCCGACTTTCGCCCAGAGCGAGGCAAAGGAAGGCAGAAAAGGGAGAAAGGAGGAGAACGCTACAGATAGGAAAAGAGCAACAAAGGCAAAGGAAGCAATGAAAAAGAACCTGTAAGAGTGAGATAAAGAGACAGGAACTGTTAAGAAGTGGAAGAAAGAGAATGCGCTGGAATTAAGACTGCACAGCATTTATATTTGGCAGCCTCAGCATACTGGTTCCTGTACTTTGTTTTTTGGACAAGAGCAAGCAATGGAATGCACATTTGGACATTAAAGCAGATTCCAGAGGCACCACGCAAGCATTCTGTAGCTCTAAGGATGTATAAGCCAGAACTAACCAATAAACAAATGTGCAGTTTTTTTGTAGTTTTGAAGGTAAGTGGACGGAGGCATTACAGATCTCAAAGCAAACGAGAACACTTTAGTACGATACCAAAATCAACATTTATTTACAGCTTTCACAGCGCTGGTGTGGAGAACAGATAAGGAAATAGATCGACTGGGCAAACAACGAAACTGAAGAATTTTAATTACCATGACGCCTCAGAAAAACACGACCATGTCTATACATTCTAAAAGCGCTTCTGAGAAGAGGAAACCACGTTAGGAACAAGCGCGTGGGCCTAGCGCTGTAGGTAAAAAAAACAACAACAAAAAAACAAAGGCGTGCAGGCTGCAGCGAGAGAGAAGGGGAGGGATGCACCTGCTGGTGGTGCGGGCGCTGGGGAAGCCATCTGCTCTTTTTCGAAGCACATCCTTGTGGCGCACCCCTGCGTGCTCCTGCAAGGTGTATGCTACCACAAGCATGTGCTTCGAAAAACAGCTGAACGACGGCTAAAGGTCTCCTATGTGAGACCTAAAAAAAACAATTTAATTCTGTTCGGCTGTTTTTTCCTGTATCATGGTCTAAAATACTCTATGAAAAATATTACGGGGAAAAAGCATTTTGGGACCTTTCAGTTTTTCTCTGCAATCATTTGACGGGTCACCCCTAAAGCTTCCCTTTCCAGTACAGAGCTGAGATGGATGAACAATTGTTTTTAGAAAGATCTCGAGATTGGTCAAACTGAGCTGAAGTTATTAGCAAAATAAAAACATACTTAATATGGAAAGTCAGGCCTAATTATAACTACGTAGTGATGAACACCTACATATTTCCAATTCACATTGCAGCGTTTAGAGTAGAAATGTGCCATATCGTTTAAAAAAAATTAAAATAAAAAATACATTTAAAAAAACGTGCTCTAGAAGCAGAGAAAAATTAAGGGAAAGGTGTCAATTCAAAGGTATTAGCAGGATACAGCTATACAGGATATTTTAGAGAACAAATCATTTCCATTACCCAGCATGCACTGTAGTGGTCATTTGCCTCACACCTCAACTCTTTTTGAACAGGAGAATAGGATACCCCGAAGGTAGTAAAAAGTTGAGTCATACTGACAACCAGGGAGGAGGGAGCATTGTTTAGTAATTCAGTGATAATGCCTGCGATGCAGAACTAGGGTTAAATGTAACATTTTAAACTGCGCCGTAGGATTTTCACTGATAGTGGAATATGCTTAGTACTCTTTACTGCGTTTATGACTATGTAGCTGTCAATGTAAGGAATAAAAACGCGTAGGCATGCCAAAGAATAAAGGATTAGGTCACTTATCCAGTGAGCATCTGTTCTTGGCGTGAAGAGCTGTAGATTCACATGCTTTGCATACTCCTGTCATCTAGTGTTGGGTCTGGATGTTTGAAAGTTGTTTTTGTTCGAAGTCTTTCTAATCACAAGGTAGGGGACTCCTCCTTTCGGTGACAGTGCGCATGGTCATCAACCCCACTGTTAGATTGTTTTCCCGCAGAGGATGAGAATGGGTTAGTATGTGTAGAATAGAGATGTCCATGCTTATGCATGTGAATTAAGAACTACATCAATACAGGAGACCGGGGAGGTGGGTGGACGCATGTCAATCTACAGCTCTACATGCAGAGAACAGATGCTTACTGGATAAGTAACATTATCCGTTCGGAGCATGTGAGCTCTGGATCTATGCACAATGCATAGACTATGTAGCAGTAAAATCCTAAAGCAGTGGCTAACCGGTTGTAGTTTGAAATAGAGTTTTAAGTACTGCTTTGCCTACATTTGCCTTTTGTCTTGCTAACACATCTACACAAGTGTTTGATGAATGTGTGCGGTGTAGACCATGTTGCTGCCTTACAAATATCAGCAAAGGGAATATTTCCCAAGAAGGCCATAGTAGCCCCTATTTTGGGAGTAGAATGCGCTCTAGGGGTACTCACAAAGTTCTCTTTGCTTTAACACAACCCGTTTGGATGCATTTTACAATCCATCTTGCAATACAGACTTGGATATCGGTGTAGCCCTGTAAGGTGGAGAAAAAGCAACAAATAGTTGCTTCGTTTTACTAAATTATTTGTTTTTCTACGTAGTAAAGTATAGCACGCCTAACAAGTATGTGTAGAGCTCGTTCTGCTACAGAATCAGGTTGAGGAAAGAACACATGTATCTCAACTGATTTGATATATATGACAAGCAGAAACTATATTAGGGAGAAATTTAGGATTAGTACAAAGAATCACTATCTTTGTGAAGTTGAAAGAAAGGTTCTTGTATAGTTAATGCCTGAAGTTCACTGTTGGACAGGCCACGTGAGGGGCTTGCCTCCTCCCCGCATGACAGGGCCCGAGCCCGGGTCCTCCCGATGTTACCCACAGAAGCAATCCGCAACCCGTCCCAGGCGGGACTCCTGCCCCCGGACATCTGTGTCATGTGGTCGAATCCCTTCCAGCTCCCTCGGCCGGCCCGGCCGCCATCTTGGACACTGCACCACGAGGCCGCGTGGCCTCAGATCGACCCTAACCCTGGGCCTGGCCAGGCCCCGACATCCCGGCACCACCATCCACCCAGGAGATGAGCGGCCCACTTGGCAGGTCAATGGGAGAAAGAAGTGTCGATGGCTCTCCCCCGCCAGGTGCCGATCGCACCCAGCTCCCCCGGGCGCTGGCTCCACCCCCCTGCTGGGTGTCTGGACTCCCTCATCCCGGACCTCCCGACCTCCAAGTGCGAGGGTCCGGACATCAAAGGGCGCCAGACCTATAACTGGGGCAGCTCCAGAGCAGGAAGGCAGTTGTATCCTGGAGTCGAGAGACACCGCGACAAACTCATCCCTGACGGACTACTGGCGCTGCCGTAGCCTTGCCTTGCGAACGATTGTCCTGCCTGCTGGCGCTGCCGCAACCTTCTGAATCCTTCAACCTCGTCGGGACCTGCTGGCACTGCCCCGGACCGTTGTAACGACCATCTTCACCGGGACCTGCTGGCACCGCCGCGGACCGTCGTCACCTTCGATCATCTCGGGACCTGCTGGCTCCGCCGCGGCCCGACCATCTAGAACGCCGAGCTCGAGGATTGTGAGCTATCCATCATATCATCGCATCTACCAGATTGGTAACAAGACTGTCCCGCTACCCCCTTCCCATCTAAGAGACTAAGATTCGAGGGGACCCCTGAGTCCAGACCTCCTTGTACCATTCTACCGTACTCAAAGATTGCTTATAAAGAACGTTAAACCTTATCATTGTGTGGTGTACGTCTGTGGGGGGGAAGTTACTTGTCTGTACGATCGCTGGAGACGGCTCTCCCCGGAGACCTCTCCTCTTGTCCTCGGCCGACCCTCCCGGTCCGTCTAACATTGGTGGCCAGCGGCGCGATCCGAATCAACGCATAATCGTACAGAGAGTAGCTCACCCCACGACAAAACCACAATGACATCCAAAGAAAGCGGATCCACCGAGAAATTCCAGATGGAGAAATTGAAAGAATACAGCCATCGTGAGCTGAAACAATTCTGCATTGAATTAGGCATTGCTACCACCGGTCTGAGTACTAAAGACGATTTCAAACACGCCATTGAGTCATGGGCAGAAACCGGGGCCGTCAGACCCCCGGACCAAGATGTTGCAGCATCAGAGAAGAACACCACGGCTCCCGAGGAGCAAAGAACGGGTCTCTCACCGGAAGAGATCCAAGAGAGAGAAAAAAACAGACTTCATGAGTTAGAAATGGCCCGGCTCAAAATGGAAGGTGAACTCAAATTAGCCGAACAAAAACTGAACCTAGAACATCTGCGGCTCCGAGAAGAACGGGAAGAAAAAGAGACAGCGAGAACTCGAAGAAAAGAGACTAGCGAATGACCACGAGTGCAAACTAGCAGAAATAGACTTACGAAAGCAGAACAAAGAACTGGGGGTGCCCGAGCAACCGCGCACCCCAGGAGCGACAGAAAAGAAAGTACACATCCCCAAGGATGTCGTTCGAGAGTATTTCCGAGATGACGACATACAACAGTGGTTCAAGGCCTACGAGATCGCCATGACCTCCCACCGGATCGATCGAAGTGACTGGGGAGCCGGTCTATGGGGGAGGTTCGTCAATGAAGGCCGCGATGCCCTGTTACAGCTTCCAGACCATCTGATGACCTCCTATGACCACATGAAGGCTGCCCTCCTCACCCGATATGGCCTCACACCCGAAATGTACCGCCAGCGGTTCCGAGACTGCACCCGGATCCCGGGTACAACTTGGGTGGAATATGTAAACTATTTCAGACGAGCCTTCGAGGGGTGGATCAAGGGAAGCCATGTAACGACATACGAGCAACTTTTTAATCTCATGGTGTGGGAACACCTCTCTAACAACTGCTTCGTCGAGCTCAGGCAGCACCTCCTCGACAGTAAATTGACGGACCCACGGCAGCTCGCCGCCGAGGCTGACCGGTGGGAGATCACCCGAGTAGGCCGGAGCGGGCCGCACGAACAGCACCGGAACAACCAAGGTCAGCACCGTCCCCGAGGAGGAGGAGGCCAGGGACGGGGAAGAGACACCGCCCCGGCCGCCCCCGCTGCCAACACACCGCCCCCGGCCAAACGGGGCAACCCCCCAGTGCGCCCGGGGTACCGAGCCAATGTCATGTGTCACCGATGCCAACGAGTCGGCCACTACGCAAGTGCCCCGAACTGTCCACAGTACCAGACTCCGAGACCCCGCCAGGTAGCTGCCGCCGCCGTGGGGGGAGAACAGATCTCCGAAGAACAAGAGGAATGCGAGCAAGAGCAACAAGAATGGGAACCGGCCGCCATGGTGCTAGCGTGCCTAGGGGGAAGAGACATGGTCCCGCGGGCTCCCCTACCCGCCAACACCAGAAAATATAGTCAGTGGGTGAACATTAATGGGCGCAGGGCCGAAGCCCTACCTGACACAGGAGCCAGTGTGACGGCCGTCCGCTGTCACCTGGTGACACCAGAACAGATCCTGCCGAACGTTCTCTGCCCCGTCCGTTCAGCCGACAATTCGGAGAGTCTATGTCGGATGGCCTGCGTCCCCTTCGAATGAAGAGGAGTCTCCGGCATGTTGAAGGTGACGGTCCGAGATGACGCCCCCGTGGACTGTCTCCTGGGAAATGATCTTGAGAGTTCCCCGTGGGCCGCCGTAGAAAGAAGAGAGCACCTGGGGATGTTGGGCTTCCCGGACTGGGCGTGCGTAACCACCCGTTCCATGGCCGCCCGTACCATCCCCCTACCCGAAGAACCCGAATGGCCAGCACCTCCTCCCCCGGTCGCTCCAGTAGAAGACACCGCCCGACCGATCCCCCAGGGCCAACTCCCGAAGAGCTCGCTCAGCCCCAGGACCTGCCCAGCCTGGCTCAGTGGCGAAAGGAAGGGGGGCCCACCCAGGAACAGTTCCGTCAAGAGCAGAAGACCTGTCCTTCCCTCAAGGGACTCCGCCAGCAAGCCCTCGCCCAGAGCGCAGGGGACACCTCCGGGGCCCATTGGATCTATTGGGACAACGACCTGTTGTACAGCGAACAGAGAATCGCGGAGTTAGGGGCCAGTCGAGTACTAGTGGTGCCCCTCCGCTTTAGAGACTTCTTGCTAAACCTGGCCCACGATGTCCCCCTGGCTGGACACCTGGGTCAAGACAAAACCTACAGTCGCCTGGTGACCCACTTTTTCTGGCCCAAGATGAGAAACGACGTCCTTAACCACTGCCGTTCCTGCCCCACGTGCCAGGCCAGCGGGAAGAGCGGCCGCAAACTCAAAGCACCTCTGCAACCCTTCCCAGTTGTCACCACCCCGTTCGAGAGGGTGGGAATAGACATTGTGGGGCCCCTGGACCCCCGTACAGCACAAGGACATCGGTTCATCCTGGTACTGGTGGACCACGCCACCCGCTACCCCGAGGCGGTTCCCCTGCGAACTGTGACAGCCCCGGTGGTCGGCCGGGCCTTGATGGGGATCTTCTCCCGGGTGGGCTTCCCCCGAGGAGTCGTCAGCGACCGAGGCACAAACTTTATTTCAAAATATATGAAATCCCTCTGGCAACAGTGCGGGGTCACCTACCGATTCACGACCCCCTATCACCCTCAAGGAAACGGACTAGTTGAGCGGTTCAACCGCACGCTCAAAGGGATGATCGGGGGGTTGGAAGAGCCCCTCCGTCGCCAGTGGGACGTGCTACTACCGTGCCTCCTCTTCGCGTATCGAGAAGTCCCCCAGAAGTCCCTCGGCTTCAGCCCGTTCGAGCTCTTATACGGACACCCTGTGCGAGGGCCCCTCAGCCTAGTCAAGGAAGGTTGGGAGATGCCCCCACTAAAAACCCCTCCAGATGTCTTCAAGTACCTCCTGACCCTACGCAATCAGACCAGGCGATTCAGAGAGATGGCAAAAGCGAACCTTGAGGCCAGTCAGGAGGACATGAAGAAGTGGTACGATCAAAATGCCTCCTCCATCGAATTCGAACCTGGCCAACAAGTGTGGGTGATGTCCCCCACTGAACCCTGTGCCTTACAGGACAAGTGGACGGGGCCCTTCAAAGTGGTCGAGCGCAAGAGCCCCGTCACCTATCTCATCGATATGGAATCTGCACGGAACCCCCTCCGGGTCCTCCACGCCAATAGACTCAAACCCCACTTTGTGCGCTCGGAGCTCAGCCTCCTGATGGCTACAGACAGCGGAGCAGAAGAAGACTGAGCCCCTCCCTGATCTCCTAAAGACCCGGGAGAAAGATGGTTCCGTGGCCGGGGTCCGACTCTCAGAAGCCCTAACCCCGGAACAGCGCCAGGGCTGCCGGGACCTCCTGCGGCAGTTTGCGACCCTGTTTTCCCTCACCCCAGGGGTCACCTCCTGGTGCCTGCACGACGTGGACACTGGGGACAGTCCCCCTATCCGACATCGGGCATACCGCGTACCAGATCGCGGTACGGGCCTGCATCCAGGAGGAGGTATCCAAGATGCTCACGCTCGGAGTCATCGAGCCCTCAGACAGCCCCTGGGCCAGCCCAGTGGTACTGGTCCCCAAAGCTGCCGCCTCCGGCACCACGCCTGAGCTCCGATTCTGCATCGACTACCGGGGCTTGAACGCCGTCACCAGAACCGACGCACATCCCATCCCCCGAGCAGATGAACTAATCGACCGCATGGGGGCTGCCCGCTACCTCAGCATCTTCGACCTGACAGCGGGCTACTGGCAGATCGGCCTCACACCCCGGGCTCAAGAACGATCCGCCTTTTCCACCCCTGACGGCCACTACCACTTCAAGGTCATGCCATTCGGCATGAAGAATGCCCCAGCTACTTTTCAGCGTCTGGTGAACCAGGTCTTGGCGGGACTCGAGGAATTCAGCGCCGCCTACCTGGACGATATCGCTGTGTACAGCCGCCACTGGCCCGACCACCTCCACCACCTCCGAGAGGTCCTGCAGGCCCTCCAACGGGCTGGCCTCACGATCAAGGCCAGCAAATGCCAAATTGGTCAGGGGTCCGTGACCTATCTCGGGCACCAGGTGGGAAGCGGTTTGGTAGCCCCTCTTCAGCTCAAGATCGCTGCCATCCAGTCCTGGCAGCCCCCCATTACCCAGACCGAGGTCCGCGCCTTCTTGGGGCTCACAGGCTACTACCAGCGGTTCGTGAGGGACTATGGCAGCATTGTGGGGCCCCTCACGGAACTCGCATCCAAAAACCACCCAAAGAAGGTCAACTGGACCCCAGACTGTCAAGCGGCCTTCGAGAAGCTGAAGGCCGCCATGTGCACTGCCCCTGTGCTCCAAGCCCCCCGACTACAGTCGGGAATTCATCGTCCAAACGGATGCCTCCGACCATGGCATTGGGGCAGTCCTCTCCCAGTTGAACCCCGAAGGACTTGACCAACCAGTGGCCTTCATCAGCAGACGCCTCCTGGCCCGCGAACAACGCTGGAGCACCATCGAGAGGGAGGCCTTCGCAGTGGTGTGGGCCCTCAAAAAGCTCCGGCCTTACCTCTTCGGTACCCACTTCCGGGTGCAGAGAGATCATCGGCCCCTGCAGTGGCTAATGCAGATGCGGGGGGAAAATCCAAAACTACTACGCTGGGCCATCTCCCTGCAGGGGATGGACTTCACTGTGGAACATCGACCTGGCCAAGACCACGCCAACGCAGATGGCCTGTCCCGCTTTTTCCGCCTCAACGAGGAGAGTCCCCAAGAGGATGGGTGACTCTCCCCGCCTTCAGCTGGGGGGGACGCATGTTGGACAGGCCACATGAGGAGCTTGCCTCCTCCCCGCATGACAGGGCCCGAGCCCGGGTCCTCCCGATGTTACCCACAGAAGCAATCCGCAACCCGTCCCAGGCGGGACTCCTGCCCCCGGACATCTCTGTGTCATGTGGTTGAATCCCTTCCAGCTCCCTCGGCCGGCCCGGCCGCCATCTTGGACACTGCACCACGAGGCCGCGTGGCCTCAGATCGACCCTAACCCTGGGCCTGGCCAGGCCCCGACATCCCGGCACCACCATCCACCCAGGAGGTGAACGGCCCACTTGGCAGGTCAATGGGAGAAAGAAGTGTCGATGGCTCTCCCCCGCCAGGTGCCGATCGCACCCAGCTCCCCCGGGCGCTGGCTCCACCCCCCTGCTGGGTGTCTGGACTCCCTCATCCCGGACCTCCCGACCTCCAAGTGCGAGGGTCCGGACATCAAAGGGCGCCAGACCTATAACTGGGGCAGCTCCAGAGCAGGAAGGCAGTTGTATCCTGGAGTCGAGAGACACTGCGACAAACTCATCCCTGACGGACTACTGGCGCTGCCGTAGTCCTGCCTTGCGAACGATTGTCCTGCCTGCTGGCGCTGCCGCAACCTTCTGAATCCTTCAACCTCGTCGGGACCTGCTGGCACTGCCCCGGACCGTTGTAACGACCATCTTCACCGGGACCTGCTGGCACCGCCGCGGACCGTCGTCACCTTCGATCATCTCGGGACCTGCTGGCTCCGCCGCGGCCCGACCATCTAGAACGCCGAGCTCGAGGATTGTGAGCTATCCATCATATCATCGCATCTACCAGATTGGTAACAAGACTGTCCCGCTACCCCCTTCCCATCTAAGAGACTAAGATTCGAGGGGACCCCTGAGTCCAGACCTCCTTGTACCATTCTACCGTACTCAAAGATTGCTTATAAAGAACGTTAAACCTTATCATTGTGTGGTGTACGTCTGTGGGGGGGGAAGTTACTTGTCTGTACGATCGCTGGAGACGGCTCTCCCCGGAGACCTCTCCTCTTGTCCTCGGCCGACCCTCCCGGTCCGTCTAACATTCACCAACTCTCCTCAGTGAGGTTATCGCTATGAGGAAAGTCACTTTCCATGGTAGGACTGTTTAAGTTCAACTCCGGTGCAGTGGGAATTCTTGGTGGTATCCCCATGTTTAGGTCTCGCCTAGCGTTGTAGCTCAAGGGCTGCTTGCTCTGCAAGATCTCTTGTAATCGAGGAGATTTTGTAAGTGGAGTGAAAGCTCCACCCATCCTTTCTATTTGCTGGCGTCATCCTTTATGGTAAACTCTGGCCTCTGATTGAAAGTGAGGCTTTTGGTGACAGGACTGTCTCCCTTAGGCCCCGTCCATCCTGACTGTGTATTGGTGGCGTTAAACGGTCTCCTTTAATTACTGGGTAAGCACTTTGTTCCCCTTCCCTCTCTCTCCCCGAGCAGAGACACAGCTACTTGCCCCGCCTTTATGGACTACAGGCTTCTGATTACTTTCAACATGCTGCGCTTACTTAACGCAGATTTTGAACCCCAATCAGACCATGTCCATGCCCCTTTTACTCTCACCTACCCCTCTGTCTCTTTCACCCTCACACCATCTGTCTTCTTCGATCTCTGCTGCTCCTTCTCTCTGCCCTTTGCTCACTACCCGCTCCTTCCTGTTCTTGTTTATTCTGTTCTCAGACTCTCACATCTTCTCTCTGCTCACTGTCCCTGTTCTTTCTGCCCTCCCTCTGTCCTCAGTGCCTGTTCTACCCTTGGTGTCTCTTGCACCTCTCCTCTCTGCCTCCACCCTTTATACCCTTGGGGTTCACTGAGCACTGTCCCTTCATGTGCCTTCGAACCTGTCCTGTCTTCTCTTCCTGTCCTCTATGCCTGTTCTTCCCTTGGGGTCTGTTCCATCTCTCCTCTCTGCCCCGTGGCTCTCAGCCTCCACCCTTTATACCCTCTGGGGTTCGCACTGTCCCTTCACATGCTCTCTGCCCACTGTCTGCCCTCCCCCTGTACTCCGTGCCTGTTCTACACTTGTGGTATCTTTCACCTCTCCGCCTAAACGCCCTTTATACCCTCTGGGTTCACTGTGCACTGTCCCTTCACGTGCTCTCTGCCTCTGCTCACTGGCCTGTCTGCCCTCCCCCTGTCCTCCGTGCCAGTTCTATCCTTGGGGTTTCTTCCACCTCTTCTCTCTGCCCCGCGGCTCTGTCTCTACCCTTTATACCCTCTGGGTTTCACTGTGCACTGTCCCTTCACGTGCTCTTTGCCTCCTGCACTTGCTGTCACATTCACCTTCACGCTGCCCTAGCTTTCCGCTTCCTTTCCTCCCTGCTCTCCAAAACCCTTCTCTGCCACCAGTGGCACTTTAGGGCCCAGTGCATATTTTCCTCATCCTCAGAGTTTGACCCTGAGCAAAAGAGAGAAAAACCGAAAAGGGGAAAAGAGGATCAGAAAGATGGAAAAAACCACTGCCAAAGTGGCAGGAAGTCAGAGTGCCCGGGGTGGAGGAAAGAGGCAAGAGAATTCAGTGAGGCAAAAACATTGGGCCTGGTCTTATAAATGAAGCCAGTGTTTAAATGGGCAAAAATAAGTGCAGGTACTCATTCAAATGAGCTGGAGGTGTGGTGGCTGGACAGGACGAGAGGCGGGGCTAAGGGTGAGACATGATGACATATCAGTTGTAGCACATACCAAAACACATAAGAAATTAGTTTATAAAAAACAAAAAAACAAGTTACTTACCTTCGGTAACGCTTTTTCTGGTAGATACAGTATCTGCCTGTGGATTCCTCACCTTGTGAATATCCCCCTTGCGCCAGCAACGTTCGGAAAATTCTTCGTAGCACGCCGGCGTGACCGACGTCATAGGAGCACGGCATTGCGCGCGACTCCGTCTGACGTCACCGACTCCACATAAGGCCCACGTCGGCGTGATGACGTCTGTTCCGCCCTTTTTTCTGTGCCTTCAAGGCACCCGGACGGACCAACAAATATATACATATATACAATGTACACCGTACATGCAATCTAAAAACATCTAAAGTGCCAAACCATAAAATTCCAGAAATACAAATTCATAAATACATTTGCACAAAAACCAGGTATAGCAGAGTGGACAAAGGGGCGGCGGGTGGGTCAGTGAGGAATCCACAGGCAGATACTGTATCTACCAGAAAAAGCGTTACCGAAGGTAAGTAACTTGTTCTTCTGATAGATACATCTGCCGTGTGGATTCCTCACCTTGTGAATAGGGTCCCACAGCAGTCCCCACTCCCGGAGGAGGGTGACCACTCTGCTATACCAGGAAATCTTGGAGAACAGAGCGCGCGAAGTGGCCGTCCCTCCTCACCTCAGCATCCAAGCAGTAGTGCTTCGCAAAAGTGTGGAGGGAGGCCCATGTCGCGGCCCTGCAAATATCCTCAACAGGAACACCTCTAGACAAAGCAGATGTTGCAGACTTCGCTCTAGTTGAATGAGCTCTAATACCCTCAGGAGGGTCCTTAACCGCCAGAGAGTAGCAAATCTTGATGCAGAGGATAATCCACCTGGAAAGTGTGCGCTTGTGCACCGCTCTGTTCTTCTTGCAGCCAGCAAAACCCACGAAGAGCTGATCGTCAATACAATAGTCTTTAGTCCTATCAAGATAGAAACTAACCGCTCTCTTTGGGTCCAAGCGATGAAGCCTCTCCTCCTCCTTGGAAGGGTGTGGGGGAGGATAAAAAGGTAGGAAGGGTAATGGATTGTCCTAGGTGGAAGGGAGTCACCATCTTAGGCAGAAAAGCAGCCCTGGTCCGGAGAACCATTCTCATTCAGCATTCAGCATGAATGGAAAAGAACGGGGGCTTGGAACTAAGAGCCTGAAGCGCACTTACCCTCCTTGCCGAGGTAATTGCAACCAAGAAGACCGTTTTAAAAGAAAGAAGCCTCATGGGACACTTGTGCAAAGGTTCAAACTGAGAACCCATCAGATAAGTTAACACAAGATTCAAGTCCCAATGAGGAACAATAAAGGGAGAAGGAGGGAACTTATTAGTGAGTCCCTTCAAAAATCTTAATACTACAGGAGATTTAAAAAGAGAGGGCTGATCCGGCAAACAGAGAAAAGCAGATAAAGCCGAAAGATATCCTTTGACAGTGGCGCCAGCAAACCCTTGCTGTGCCAGAGAAAGATCAAACAACAAAATGTCAGACAAATGAGCCTTCAATGGGTCAACATCCCTCTCCCTACACCAAGAGACAAACTTAGACCACCTATACGAATAGATGGACTTAGTGGAGTCGCGCCTGGCAGAAAGAATGACATCCACCACATCGTGAGGGAGAGAGAAGGAATTCAGATTGCCCCGTTCAATCTCCAGGCATGAAGGTGTAATGTCTGGAGGGGGTGTAGAACCTGCCCATTCCATCTGAGAGAGAGGTCTGCCCTGAGAGGGAGACGGAGCGGCGGGTGAGAGGAGAGGTGGAGAAGGTCCGAGTATCACACCCTTCTTGGCCAATCCGGGGCGACCAATATGACTTGGGCCCGGTCTTGGCGAATCTTCCTCAGAACCCGAGGAATCAAGGGTATGGGAGGAAACGCGTAAAGGAGCCGACCTCCCCAGCTCAACTGAAACGCATCCCCCAACGCTCCTTGCATCGGAAACTGGAGGCTGCAGAATGACGGGCAGTGAGCATTCTCACAAGTGGCAAACAGATCCACCCGAGGAGTCCCCCACATCTGAAAGATGTCGTGAACAACCTCCGGGTGAAGCCTCCACTCGTGGTCGGCAGAGAACTGCCGACTGAGAACGTCTGCACGAACGTTCAGAACTCCGGCCAGATGATTTGCCATCAGACAAATCTGATGATCCTGAACCCAGGATCAGAGCCTCTTCGCAGAGACACCACGACCCTACTCTTCCCTGCTTGTTGATGTACCACATCGCGGTCATGTTGTCAGTCAGGACCTGGATCGACTGACCGCGAAGGGAAGGGAGGAAGGCCTTGAGCGCCAGACGTATGGCCCGCAACTCCAGAAGGTTGATGTGAAGCAACCTTTCCTCTGGAGACCAAAGACCCTTGACCTCCAGATCCCCCAGATGAGCACCCCACCCTAGAGTGGATGCATCCGTTATCACCGTGCCAATGATGGAGGTAGTTGAAAAGGCTTTCCTTGTGACAGATTGCCTTCCACGCCCCACCAAGACAGATCCGCTGCAGTTTCTCTGGAGATCTTCACTGACTCCCCGAGATCTCCGTTGTGCTGAAACCACTGCCTGCGGAGGCACCACTGGAGTGCCCTCATGTGCCAGCGGGCATGGTTGACCAACAGAATGCAAGAAGCCATCAGACCGAGCAGGTGAAGGACCTTCAGGACTGGAACGACCGCTCCATTGAAGAATAAAGGAATCATTTCCTGAATGTCGCGAATCCTTTGTGGAGGAGGGAATGCACGACATACAGTAGTGTCCAGTACCGCACCTATGAACAGGTTGCGCTGGGAGGGCACAAGGTGAGATTTGGGCACGTTTAACGAAAAATCCCAACCTGTACAACAGCTGCGATGTTTCTTGCAGGCGATGAAGCACCTTCTCGGGCGACTCCTCTTTGATCAGCCAGTCGTCCAGATAGGGGAACACAGGAATCCCCGATCTCCTGAGATGTGCTGCCACCACCGCCATCACCTTGCTGAAAACTCGAGGCGCAGTAGTAAGTCCAAACGGAAGGACCGCAAACTGGTAGTGTTGCGATCCCACCGTAAAACGGAGATACTTCCTGTGCGACTTCAGGATCGGGATGTGAAAATACGCATCCGGCAAGTCGATTGACACCATCCAGTCTTCTTCCAACCTGCGCAAGTGTGAGCATTTTGAACTTCTCCTGCTTGAGATAGAGATTCAAAATCCTGAGGTCCAGGATTGGACGCAACCTGCCATCCTTCTTGGGGATCAGGAAATACCGGGAGTAGCACCCCTGACCCCTCTCCTGCTCCGGGACCATCTCTATCGCACCTTTTTCGAACAGAGCCAGGACTTCTTCCTGCAGACGAAGTAGGTGGTCCTCCGAACAAAAACCCTGGCAAGGAGGGTAATTGGGAGGGAACTCCTGGAAAGGAAGAGCATACCCATTTTCTACGAGATTGAGAACCCAAAGATCTGATGTAACCGATTCCCAATCCCGTAGAAAATGAGTAAGCCGGCTCCCCACCGGAGCCACATGATCCAGAATGGCGGATCTAGGGCTGCTTTGCTGCAGAGGGAGGGGGTTGATTATTAGAGGAAGAGGAGGAGGAGGAGGCCTGGCGTCCACGACCTCGGCCCTTTTGTTTTCCTCTGTAGGACTTATACAGAGGATTCTGTCGCTGCTGCTGCTGCTGCGGACCTTGGTTGCAGGAACGAAAAGTGGATCTGCCAAACCCCCTAAACTTCCTAGCTGCAGAACCCCTTGTCTGAAGGCCCAAAGACCTCGCCGTAGCCCGGCTGTCCTTGAATCTCTCCAGGGCTACGTCAGCTTTTTTACCAAAGAGGCCTGTCCCATCAAATGGCAAGTCCAACAAGGTAGACTGAACATCAGTAGAAAAATCAGAGGACTTAAGCCATGCGGCCCTTCTGGTCGCAACAGTAGAGCCCATAATCCTGGCAACAGAGTCCACCGTGTCCATGCCACTCTGTATTACCATACAGGCTGCAGCCTGAGTATCGGAGACCACTTCGTTAAAGTTCTTCCTATCATCCTCTGGAAGCTTAGATGAAAGTTGTTTCACAGAGTCCATCAACGCATGAACATATCTCCCCAACAGGCAAGTAGCATTAGTGGATTTTAAAGCCATGCTACCCGAGGAGAAAATCTTCTTAGCAGACTGGTCCAATTTTTTTTAGAGTCCTTGTCTGCCGGCACCTGAGGGAAAGAACCTGCAGCTCTGCTGGAACAAGCGGCCTGCACCACCAGACTCTCCGGAGCAGGATGTGAGGAAAGACATTCAGGGTCATCAGGAGCCACACTGTAACGCCTTGCCACCGACCTGGAAACCGCAGGAGCAGTCAAAGGCCTCTTCCAAACCTCCTTTATTGGCTCAGTCAATGCGTCAGTGAAAGGAAGTGTAGGCTCTATAATTGAAGAAGGCGAATGTAAAACCTCCGTGAGGATGTGGGGTTTGTACTCAACAGTGGGCAAAGTCAAGCCTAGCAAATCCGCAGCCTTCCTAATTACGACGTGATAGGGTGCTACGTCCTTGGATGGGGTATCCGAAACGGATGGCAAACCCCACTCAGGAGAAAGTTCCAGGCCACTTGCGCTTTGGAGGTCCTCAAAACAATCCCCCTGATCCTGTAGCTCTCCGTCCTCAACCTCGGAGTCCATTTACTCCTTCTCCAAGAGGCGTTGAGCTCTGCGCCTCGACCATTCCATGCGGACCGAAGTCGACGGATCCGGCAAAGACTCCGACGGCGCCGGAGCCGACGTCGAGCGAGGAGCTTCAGGACGGGAAGCACCACGATCCGAATCACCACGAGGCCGATCCGGCATAAAGGGGGCCGGGGCATAAGCCTGAGGCACACCTAAATTAAAAGACAATGGACCCATGGGACCAACTGGTGCGCCAGTGGGGTACATAGCCCTCGAATAAACACCAAACATGGCATTTAAAAACTGCGAGGGATCCTGACCTGGACCTGGAAAGGGAGGGTACGAACCCAACGGCCGCTCCGAAGGAGGCTGATCCGGCAAAGGTGCACCCTGGCCCTCTTGATTTTCAGGCTCCACAACCGGAGTCTGTGCTCGAGGAACTTCTTCTTCATGCACCGAAGAATGGTGCGACTCCAGATCCGGTTCCTGCTCCTGAACCAGAGAACCCACATGAGAAAGTGCCGGTGAAGGAGACACGAAGTCCTTATGATGCTTACGAGACTTCTTTTTCGAATCCGAAGACTCCTTGCCAGAGTGATGTTTGGAATGATGCTTACTCCTCATATGCTTCTTCCTTGAGGAGCTCGAAGCATGGCCCGAAGCCGACTTGGATCCAGACCTCGACCTCTCTCTGGACCTCGACCTCTCTCTCTGGACCTCGACCTCGCTCTGGACCTCGATCTCGCTCTGGACCGCGACGCCAACCTCGACTTCGACCGCGACAACTGCTTCGACTTCGAGCGCCTGGAAACCGACCTCGAAGACCTTCCAGCTTCTCTTTCCTTCACCTTCGCAAGAAGAAGCTTCGCCTCCCGCTCTCGCAAGGCCTTGGGGTTCATCTTGAAGCAGGAACGACAGTTCTTAACATCGTGATCCGACCCAAGACACCACAGACAGTCGGAATGCGGATCAGTGATCGACATCATTCGGGCACAGGAACCACATTGCTTGAAACCCGTCTTCCTCGACGACATCCTCGACTAAGAAGAAAATCTCAAAAGAGAAACTAACACCAAATAGCAACAAGATACAAAAAGTATCGCAGAAGATCCCAGAAACCGTTAGCGTCGACGACGCAGAAAAAAGGGAACTAACGTCATCACCCCGACGTGGGCCTTATGTGGAGTTGGTGACGTCAGACGGAGTCGCGCGCAATGCCGTGCTCCTATGACGTCAGTCACGCCGGCGTGCTACGAAGAATTTTCCGAACGTTGCTGGCGCAAGGGGGATATTCACAAGGTGAGGAATCCACACGGCAGATGTATCTATCAGAAGGGTTAACTCCTTGCACAAAATGAAAGCCACATGCAATGATTTCCTTCTTCTGAATTTGCAGCTTCTCAATGCCATACTGTTATTTTTTACTGTTTGGCACACTGCTGCTATATATTCTCAAGCATACAAACACACCCACAGAAACAAGCAGACATGCACACACAAAGCATTCCACTAATTTCCTTTAAAATACCTCCTGAGAGTGTCCTGATTCTCTTCCTCTTGCTTTTCTCTTCAACAAAAACAGGCACACACAAGCACGGAAAAACAGACATATGAAGACCCTCGCTCAGACGCAGGTGGGATTAAAGCCATTTTAAACTCCTTACCTCCCATGGCTTTCTTACTTGCCGCTGTCAGCGTGCTGCCTAGATTTCTGAAATTGCACAATTACCCACAATAGTGCATATGATTGACAGCACTAGGCCAGAATGGACCCTCAATAGTGGTGAACACCCAAACATTATGCGATGAGTTCACTCTGAATGGTTCAGCTGGGGCTGAGCTCAGGGCTACAGAAGCGCCTTGGGTGTCAGACAAGTTCCTCTCGGACAGCCCAGTGCTCACTAGCAGCTAATTAGCCTACCTTTCATGAGTACCGGTACTCTCCTCCCCGCAGTAGAGAAGTGCCGGTACTCAGTACCTGCGAGTACCGACCCATTTAAAGCACTGAATGAAGCACTGCCTGGCACATACCCAGTCTCTGCCCTGCCTGTTATGCTTTTGAAATTGTTTTTTTTTTACCCACTGATCTGTTCCCAGGCAATGCCTTTTATATAAGTTTTAAAAAATTTTAAAAAAATGCATCGTCATTAGCAATCTCAATAGCTCAAACTCCCGTAAATGAGAGACCTATTGCATTGCAAATGCTTGTTAATACTTCCATGAAGGCTTTAATCACTGGTGCTTTGAACAGAGATAACTTGTCTATTTTGCAAGTATGTAGCCACAGCTGCTAGATGTAAACGAAAGGATGAGTAAGCTAGTCCACACTGTTGTAAATGCAACAGATAAATTGTCTGTACAGAAACATCAAGTGGATTGATGTTACAGCACACAACAAACTGTTTCCATTTTTCTGCATAACATGCTCTAGTAATAGGGTTTCTAGCCTCTTTGAGAATATTGATACAGTCTGGTGGCAGTTGTAAATAATCAAACTATGACTTCAGGAACCAAATCGCTAGGTTGAGTTTCCTGGGATTTGGATTTCTGATTTCTCCATGGCTATGAGTGAGGAGACAGGGTGTGAGATGTAGCTCTTGATGTGGAACCACTGAGTTCTAAAAGGGTGGTGTAGCAAGGCTGATCAGCCCATGTGGGGGGATACTAAGATTAGTGTGAGGGACGTTTGTTGGAGATTCCTAACTAGTAATGGAATTAGTGGGAGAGGCGGAAAAGCGTAATCAGATATCCCTGACCAATTCATCCATAGAGCATTGCCCTTGGATGCTGGGTGTGGGAACCTTGAGGCGAAGCTTGGGCATTTTGCACTGTGGCAAACCGATCTATCTGTGGAACCCCCATTTTTGAAATTAGGAAAGAAGAACTTGGGGGTGAAGTTCCCACTCGTGTACTTGCTGCCTGCGTCTTCTGAGCAGGTCTGCAATCAGATTCTACTCCTGGAAGGTGTTTTGCTAGGAGATAGATTTTGTGGTGAATCGCTCATTTCCAAATGCTTTGTGCAAGGCGCGACAGTTGGAGAGAGCGAGTCCCTCCCTGTATCTGTAGGTAGTACAATGCGGTCATGTTGTCTGTGCGAACTAAGACAGTCTTGCCTACAATTTGGGTGAGAAAAGCTTTGAGTGCTAGGAACACTACTAGAAGTTCCAGGTAGTTGATGTGCAGACGTTTGCGATTGTCGACCACAATCCCTGTATTGTGTAATGTTGAAGATTGGCACCCCAGCCTGTTAACGATGCGTCTGTTGTCAGTATAGTCTGTGGAATCGGGTCTCAGAAAGGCTGCCCTGTTGCTGAGTTTTGAGGGTTCCACCACAGATGAGAGCAAGAAGTGCGGCTGTTTACCAACACTAGATCAGTTAATAGACCCAGTGACTGATTCCACTGACTCGCTAGACATTCTTTCAGAGGACGCATTTGAAGCCTTGTATGAGGTACAATTGCAATACAGGATGCCATCATTCCCAGCAGCTGCATAAAGACTCTGGCTGGTAATGATTGGTTGGGTAGGTATTGTAATAGTGTGGCCTGAGTATTGTGATTTCTGGCTACATTGGGAGTGGCTAGAGCTTTGAAGAGTGTTAAGGGAAGCTCCCAGATAAATTTGCACTTGTGCCCAACACAGGTGAGACGTTTGCACATTTATTGTAAAACCTAACTGGTGAAGTATGTGCACTGGTATCCAGGTAAGGGAAGACATGTATTAACACCTTGGCTGCTGATTTTGCTCCTGTGCTGAAATTTTCAGAATCTCCTTTTGCATGACGAGCTCAGCTCGTCATGAGCACACGAGAGGTGTACCTCATGACGAGCTGAGCTCGTCATGAGCATCGAAGGGGTTAATGGTCTTCCAAGATGAGCAGCTACTACTGCAAGACATTTGGTGAACACTGGGGGCTGTGGTGACGCCAAATGAAAGTACCTTGAACTGGTAATGTTTGCCTGCTATCACAAACCTGAGGCATTTGTGATGAGTGGGATGAATTGGAATATGAAATTAGGCGTCCTTAGATCTAGAGTAGGCATAAAGTTGCCCTGCTGCAAGAGAGGAAGTACTTGTTGAAGATTTACTGCTCCAACAATATGTGTTTAACTCTGAGATCTAGAATAGGTCTCAAGGAGCCTTCATTTTGGGAATGAGAAAGTAAAGGGAATAAACCCCTGACCCTTGGTATTGAAGTGGAACTGGTTCTAAGCCCATTTGAATAATAAAGATTGGACTTCTTGTTGAAGCAAATGCTGGTGGCCTGGTGATATTTTACGAGCTCGAGGCGGAATGTTTGGAGGATTGTTAAGCTCCAGGCAATAACCATGTTAGATAATTCCAAGCACCCATTTGTCGGTTATTGATTTCCAAATGGGGAGAAAGTCTTGAAGTCTTCCTCAGACAGGTGTATAATAGTCAGAAGGAAGTGTTTGGAAGTCACTGTTTGCTTGAGGAAGGGGAAGTGCGAGGTGTTTTGTTTTAACACTTACCCCTGGGACTGTTTCCCCTATAACCTCCACTGCAAAATCCTCTTGTAAAAGAGTATTGGAAATTGCCTTTGTAGGAGGACATGTTCTAGTCAGTGCCTGTGGACTTGGACCCTCCCCTATAAAAAGAGCGCCAAAAGGAACCTCTATTAGAGGGAGATTGAAGAATACCATCCATTTTGCTGCTTCTGTGTCCTTTTTCATTTTTTTGAGCGCTAGATCGACTTCAGGGCCAAAAAGAGGTTTAACAAAGGGTATATCCAGGATGGATTGTTGGAAGAAAAAAAAAAACCTTCAGGTTTGAACCCAGATATCCGCAACCATGCGTGTCGCCAAAGTAAGATGCTAGTAGTTACTTCTCTAGCTGTGGTGTCAGCTGCATCTAGAGCACATCTGATAGAAGCATTAAAAATGAGTTTGCCTTCCAGAACTAAATCTTGAGCCTTTGCCTTCTGCTCCTCTGGGAGAAAATGAAGTAATCGTTCCATTTAGTCCGAGTGGCTTCTACTGTATCTTGTTAATAAGCCCTGTGTATTAGCGATACGCCATTGGTTAGCTGCTTGCGTAGCCACCAGTTTACCCGAAGCATCGATAAGCTTAAATTCTTTATCTGGAAGAGGGGCATCCCCAGATGATTGAGAGTTGGCCCTATTTCTAGCATTTGATACCACTAAAGAGTCAAGTGGTAACTGACCATTAATACAAATTGGATCTGTGGGGGAACATTTATATTTTTGATTTAACTTAGGTGTAAGGATACTGGCACAAACAGGATCTTTAAAAATATCGTCTGTGTGCCTTAACATACCCTTGAGCATAGCCAGTGTCTGACTGGACTTATGGGATCAGAGTGTCAGAGAACATTTTCTTCTAAAGAGTTTATGTAGCTCCACCCCATGGCATTCTGCTGCTCTAGCAATAAGCTGTTGGTAAGACAGGAATTTTAATAACTGTTAAAACTGTGTTCTTTATTTTGTGAAAAGCCGCTCCTTACTTCCCCTACGCCGCCTCTGCCAGCGCCCCGTTCCACCACGGGATCTCCTGCTTGTTGTGGAGGGTGCCGGAAAAAATCTGCTTCCCCTGCCCGGACTGGCTGCATAGGGTCACGCGGGCTTTGTCTCATAGGTCCACCGCTATTTAACCCGGATGTCTTTCTCCGCGAACAGCGGGCGCGTGCCGAAGTCGCGCCTAAGTCCAGCCCGTCTGCGCCCGTCCGCGCTGAGGACGCGCTGGGGAGAAGACTGCATTGTCTGCTGGCCCTCGAGTAAGTCTGACTTATTCTTCCCAGGACTTAGCTGCACTGAAGCCTTCCAAACTCTTGCCACCATAAGCTCCCTCCTGAGGCATTCCTCGGATCCCCCGGTTACTGTTACACCAGTAATACGGAGTCTAAAATCCCTGACATTTCCGAACTGCGGCCTCTCGCTAGCCAGCCAGCCAGCCCCCCCCCCCCCCCATCTCTCTTGTGTGGTCTGATTACCTGGCTGTCCCCCTGGTACTAAAATCTCATTCCTCCCATATTAAGTCCCATGACACCAGGATAAGGGAGCTCAAGCGGAATTTCAGGAGTATTTCCAATGACACCCTGCCCCCCTTATGACTAACGCAAGGATATCCCCCACAGGGGACGTCCATGCCGTTGCGCTGGAGCTTTCCAACGCCATTGCAAGAGCAGTGGATCTTCTGGCCCTGGCCTCGTATCGCTACTCCGCTAGAAAGAGACCTTCGGCCCCCTGGTTTTCAGAAACACTGAGGCTCCTTAGGCAGGGCTGTAGGAAACAGGAGAGGCTCTGGCGAACGAGTTGGGACTTCAGGGAAAGGGAAAAGCATAAGCTTCTCCTTAGAGAATATAAAGAGAAGATAATCAAGGAAAAGCAGGCCCATTTTTGTAATCTAACGGCCTCCCTTACTTCCCCCAGAGAATTGTCAGGATTGTTGATTCCCTTTGTACTTTGCAAACACCGGACCATATTGTAGGTTCCCAAGAGCTGTGCGATAAGATCGCTATTTTTTTCAGTCTAAAATAGCGATTATTCATGTCACTCTTGAATCACAAAGGGATCTGCTGGGCTCTCCTCACTCTGGCCCGTCTCTTACAGAATGGCTCCCAAAGGAACCCTATAGTAGTCTGTCCAATGTCCCTCTTCTTACTCTCCAGCAGGCAGATCTGCTTCTGAATAAGATGCCCCCTCAAGACCCTGAAGGACTGTAGGGAAGTCCTGATGCCCCATCTCCTCGAAGTGATGAACCGTGCTATAACTGAAGGTATTTTTCCATCATCCTGGAAAAGAGCAGAAGTCAAACCTCTGCTGAAGAAGCAGACTCTAGATCAAGAGATATTAAAAAACTTTCGCCCAATATCTCTGCTGCCGGGTCCAGCAAAGATGCTTGAGACACATCTCAACCAACATCTGACTGCCTTTCTTGACACCTCCGGCCTTCTGGACTCGTCACAACATGGTTTCGGGAAGTTCCATAGCACTGGGTCGGCCCTTACGGTGGTCGTAAACAACATTCGCTCGAAGGTCGACCAGGGCAAGACTACTCTTCTGGTCCTGCTCGACCTGACGGCAGCTTTTGACATCCTGTCCCCCTGGATCTTAACAGCTCGTCTTAGGGAGATAGGGGTGGAGGGCCCTGCGCTGAGCCTGTTGGCCTCCTTCTTCAGTCAGAGGGAGCAGAAGGTCAAGCTGGGAAAGTACCTGTCCCCCCCCCAAACCAGTGCAGTGTGGGGTCCCACAAGGGTCGGCGTTGAGCCCCACTCTTTTCAACATCCATGTGGCCCGACTTGCCAGGCTAGTAAAAATCTTTTGGGATGGAGGTGGTGTCATATGCCGATGACACTCAAATCATGGTGTCTCTCTCCCACTCGGTGAGTACCTCCGCGCTCAGCTTCAGAAACTGCATGGAGGCAGTCTCACAGTGGATCATTCTGAATTCACTGAAGCTGAACTGAGAGAAAACAGAGGTCCTGATCTTCGGCCAAGATCAGGACATCTGATCTAGTGATTGGTGGCCCCCATCCCTCGGAGTTTGTCCACTGCCTACGAAATCCGCTCGGAACCTGGCCGTGATGATCAACACCTCGCTTGCTATGGCTCAGCAGGTAAACAGAACAATCTCCATTTGTTGGGGGGTTATCAGGATCCTGAGGAAGATCACCCACTATCTCTCCTTGAAAAGCCTGTAAACAGATTGTGGTTGCCCTAGTCGTATCACAGCTAGACTACTGCAACACACTCTATTCGGGCATACACAAAGGCCTGATAAAACGCCTGCAGACTGTACAAAATGCGGCAGCTAGATTTGTTCTGGATGTCCCCAGTCTCTCCTCTGCTACATCAGCTAGGAAGAACCTGCACTGGCTGCCGATTCAGGCCAGGATCTCTTAAGATCCTGTGCCTTTGCCATGGGGCCATGTTTGGAGAAAGCTCTGATGGTATAAGATCTCTGCTGGTTCCATACATCCCCAGCAGAAACCTTCGCTCCTCTAGCAAGAATCTCCTGGCTGTTCCTCAGGTTCATAGAGTCAGGTGGGGAGGAAGGGCCTTTTCCTCCTTGGCCCCAAAGCTGTGGAACACCCTCCCCACGAAACTAAAAGCACAACCTTCTATCGTGCTCTTCAGGAAAGCGCTAAAAACGTGGCTCTTCTCAGAGGCTTATCTGTAATCTGGCACTCGACTCCTATATTATGTTATATTTCTGTTAGGCACCTTGGTGCCTCTTGGGCTAAGGTGCGCAATATAAGATTGCCTTCATTCATTCATTCACAGATCAGGTAGAGTTGGCCTGGCAGGATAAAGATCTGGGTCTCTGTCCTGTGGAGGATCAGTTGTGTAGTCCATCCAAGGGTCTGGTAGTTGTGCATCGCCAGTGTCACCTTTGTGAAAAGGAGGTAGAGGAGACTGACTCAGTGTAATCTGTAATGGATCAAGCTATGGTGGAGAGGTAGGAGGAGATGGAAGTGTACGGTAAGGACTAGTGCCTACACTTTTTTCTTCAGAGGAATTTTGCATGGGCTATTATCCTCAGAAAGCTTGTGTTTAGATGTTGTTTTAGCATGGATATGCCCTGTGTCAGGATGAATATACAGCTAATGCGGATTTGGATCCAGTTTAGGAGGTACAGTGTATGTTTGGATCCGGTTGTGTTGTAGGCAAGTTTTTGCAACTTAACACCGAAGCTTTCGGAGTCGACTCGGAATGTCCTTTTGGTGCGGAGGGTTTCGACTCAGAGGGAGGTTTCTTGATTTTCGGTGTCCAAGGTTTGGATTCGGAACCCATCTTGGATTTTGAGCTGGAAGATTTCGGCTCAGAAGTGGGCTCTGGCAGGCTCGGTCCCGAGCCGAAAGACTTTTCAGAGTTTTGGTGCCGAGCCATGAGGTGGAGCATTGGAAACCTACTCCGTGCCGACCTTGGCCTTGAGGTGGATGTGGTGCCAAAGCCTTAGATTTCCTAGGGATGCTGTTGGGGGTAGGGGTGGGGTGTGGGGGTAGAGGAAGGTTGTGGGGCTGGGGAAGGGCCAAAGGTGTCTTCGGTACTCATACACTTGTACCTGTGGCACATTATCTTCCTCAAGGTCGATCTGCAAGTCTGATCAGGAGTCAGACACAGCTGAAGACATCTCCTCCTCTGCCGCTGATACCTCTTCTTAAATCGGAGTCTTCGCCGAAGAGGCACGGTCTGACATCCAACAGCTGCATCTCTCGGCATCGAGCCAGACAATCACAGAGTTTTGTTTTTTTTTTAACCTGAAGGACCGGTACGAGTCGCAGTCTTGCTCTTTGTGCTCAGGGTACAAGCACAAATTACACACCGGATTAGAGTCCGTACAGTGATATTTCGCGTGGCAAAAGGGACAGAATCTAAATGGAGCCCGTTCCATCGACTAGGGCAGAACGGATGCGGATGGGCCGGAAGGCCGCCTGCAGATCTTTCGGTCGAAATGTCAAAGTTTGTTTACATGCTAATCGAACTGCGGAAACAGAAAACCTGTTCGAAAGCAATACTGTCAAGGTATAGAGATTACGAGAACACTAGATGGCAGGAGTATGCAAAGCATGCGATCTACAGCTCACATGCCTTGAACACATGGGCAGGCTAATTACATAAGTTACACACAGTTGCCAAAGTATCAGCCTGGGAATCTTCATCCAGACAATGTCTAGGGAACGCATTAATTGATTACCAAGTTGCTGCCTTGCAGATTTCAGAAAGACGGACATTCTTCACTCAAGTAGCAGACTGCTCTTCCTTCTAGTAGAATGTATTTTGGTTTTACTAGGAAGAGATTTGTTTGCTAAGGTAAGATGTAATACAGGATACAATCCACCGAGCAATAGCAATTAAAAAGATGCTAATTATGAGGAAAAGGGCCATAGTTGTGTGGTCTGGACAAGCAATGGGTTCACATTCGCCCTCCACTGGGAACCAAACACCCCATTGTTGCGCTTGACTTTTTCCAGGTAGCGAAGAGCAGTCCATATTCTACTCAGGGGAGATAGTGTGGGCTAATATTCACTATTAGCTGGCACGCAGTAATAACACTCAAATAATTGTCCAGCCATTGCTTTTTCATTAGAAAAGTAAAGTACATTTATTATGCACACACTGCTCACTAATACGCAGTAATTTACATAAGGCTGATAGAAATACCTGACATCTAAGTTCACATTACACCTCCCTTCACGTACAATAAAACATAACGATCCAGAGTTTCAGGTTACATTAGGTCACTGTTGTACTATTTCAAAATTGGAATCAAGTTATGGTAATACCTCATTCCATCACTGACTTTAGTAACCATAATCCCTCTACACTTAAGAATAGTCAAGCACAACTGATGCTTGCATGTGCCCACATTATCAGCATGACATCCACTTCCTCACTTATGGATAATCTGATAATGCATTACGGTGCTCACATAATTAATAAAACAATGCAAACCCGTAGGAATATAAATTAGTCAGCATTACAATTACATTGCATCTCTGAATGCGGCATTGCTTAAGATCAAGGTCAAGAATACTTGTCAATAAGACCTCGTCAAACCGTCATGGAGAACACTTTTAAATAAATATTTACTAACATGAACCAGGTGTTTGAGTCTTATTTCAAAACCTTTAGGCCACAGAACTACAGCCATAACCTTAGCCCCTAGAAGACGCAGCACTCAGAGCTGTAGAGCACATGCTCCAGCTGGGGAGTGATTGCAAAGGGATGAGAATCCCAGGTTGGTCACACTTCTTTGAACCTTCAGACTTTGGGTCAATAATTTGTGGGTTTTCCTTTGAGGGGGAGCTGGCGCCCTCCCCAAAGCGCTCCCTGCCAATGCGGCTGTTGATGTATGCTGGCCCTTGATTGTTCAAGGCTTTGTAGTGTGGGTCATTATCTTGAATGACATTCTTGGGGATGGGGAGCCATTGGCGTTTCTTTGGGTGTGAGGTCCGTTTAGGGAGGTAGAGGATGAGTCTTGCCGCTGAGTTCTGTATGGTCTGCAGTCTTAATGTAAAATTTATATTCTTGCATTTTCCCCATATTTCATCTCCAGCAGAGAGTTCTATATTCACTAAATGTAATAAATAGTTCCGAGGTTGTATTTTCACACCACTAAACCCATTAGATGGGCGTTTCATCTCCTTGTAAATTATGGGGCCTTCCGAACAGGATTGGTGTGAGGCGATGGTTTTTGATCTTTTACTGTGGATGACTATACACTGGTGATTCACCAACAATAAACACTGCAAATGGACTGTGGGTGTTTACCACCAGTGTCCAACTTCTAAGATAATGCCACTGCAACACAGCAAGGGTAAGGGGCACTTGGCTGATTGCATATGTGCACGTTTAAGGGCTGTGCGTGAGACAGCTGCCTTGTGCAGCCAGATAACTGTGCTTAGGTAGCCTGGCACAGCAAAGACTATGCAGGTTAGTTATTGACCCTGAGGGTGACAAGAGGCCTGTGATCTGATCCAGAGCTGAGCTAGAGAAATAGGACAACCAAACCCAAATCTGAGAGTTTCAAGACACTATCTCTACAAATTATAGGTCATCCAAGTTGGAATGCTTCATCATGCAGAGCGAGCAAAAGTTGCATAAGTAGACACCGACAGGTTAAAAAGCCCGCCGGTCCCCAGAGGAGGCCCGCAGAAGGGAAAACAAGGTATAGGTATTAACCAGTAACGATCATAGAAGAATGATAAGTCAATGACCTACCTATTTAGGCTGCCTATCTAGCAACTTTATTTAACCAAAAGGTCCTAAAGAAAGCCCCCCGACCTGGCTGGGCACATATGGGGCTGAAATATGTCAACCACTCACATGGACAAACCAGTGCATTAGATTAGTAACTTGTCTTTATACGCACCACCTTGATTTTACGTTTCCACATCTCCAATTAAAGAATTTTCAAATCTGGAGAAGTAGGCAATTTTAACTCGCCTCACTTTAGCACTTTTCATCACTGATCACTACGGTATTACCAGTGGGTCTACCTCCAGGTGGAGAATAGCATATCCAAAAAGAACCCATTATTGATGTTGTCACATTAAATATTGGCGGATAATCAAGATCTATACCGCACGACCATCTTTGTACGCGAATGAGGGTTTTTAGAAGGGCCACCATACCTGACCCTGGTTACACAGGTACAAGTGATCCATTCTATCTTCATTAAGAATCTCCAGGAGTCTATTATTGCAAACTTGCAGGAGGATTTCCACAGAGTCTATCACATCTACTAAAGTGCAGAGTCACTTGCTGTTTTTAAGAGTGTAGCTGCAGAACCACATACTTACCAACCCACTGCATCCATCATTTTGCTCTCCCTTTCAGGAGGTTGGATTATGTTACTTACCCTGTAAGCATCTGTTCTTGGCATGTAGTGCTGTAGATTCACATGCTTCGTATACTCCTGCCATCTAGTGTTGGGTGCGGATGTGAGCAAGTTGTTTTTCGTTTAAGAAAGTCTTTTGAGTCACGAGGTAAGGTGACTCCTCCTCAAGGTAATAGTGTACATGAGCATTGACTCCAATTGTCAGATTGTTCCCGCAAGGGGGTGAGAAAGGAGTATACGTAATTATCAGTAAAGAGATGTCCTTGCATATGAAAGTATAGTTAAGAACTGAAACTACCATAGGTGTCCGGGGAGGAGGGTGGGCACATGTGAACCTACAGCACTACATGCCAAGAACAGACGCTTACAGGGTAAGTCACAATAAGTTCAAGGCATGTGTGGATGTAAATAGACTGCAGTGTCACCAGAGAGTGGTGGCTAACCAGTGGACGCTGCAGTTGTTTGAAAAAGTGTACGTAGTACCAGCTGTCCTACATTAGCTTGTTGGCATGCTAGAAAATCCGCGCAATAGTACTTAGTGAAAGTGAGAAGTGTAGACCATGCAGCTGCTTTACAAATGTCAGCTATGGGGATGCTGCCCAACAAAGCCACATATGCCCCCATTCTGCGAGTAGTGTGACCTAGGGGGTATAGCTACAGTTAATTTAGCTTTGATATAGCATGTATGAATTCATTTAATGATCTATCTAAAAATGCTTGATTTATAAATGAGCTTTCCTTTATGAGGGGGTGCAAAAGCAACAAAGTTGTTTTGCGAAAGTCTTTCCTTCCATCAATACAATGAATTAATGCTTTTTTGACATCTAGTGTATGCAGAGCTCTTTCTGCTACAGAATCTAGTTGAGGGAAGCAAACAGGCAGTTCAACCAATTGGTTAATATGGAAAGGAGGACACTACCTTTGGAAGGAACTTTGGGTTGGGACGAAGAACCACCCTATCCCTATGTAGTTGGAAAAAAGGTTCTTCTGAGTTAGTACCGGCAGCACACAGACATCCATCAGTGAAGTGATGGCAATTAAGAACGCAACCTTCCAAGATAGAAATTTGAGGGGGGAGTTATGTAAGGGTTCAATAGGGTGGACCCATAAGTCTTGTGAGAACAATATTGAGATTCCAAGCGAGTGCAGGTGGGACTCTGGGTGGTGTTACTCTTAAGAGCTTCCATAAAAGCCTTGATAACTGGCACTTTGAACAATAAGTGTTGCCTGTTTTGTAGAAAGGCAGCCACTGGCCCTGTACAGGGTGTAAACGTATGGAAGTGTAAGCAAGGCCAGAGTGCTGTAAACGCAAAAAGGTAACAAATAATGTTTTGTACAGATGCATTGAGATGGATTAATATTTATGTTATGAAAGAAAAAAAACATTTTCAATTTGGCTGCAGAACAAGCTCTAGTGGTTTGATTGAAACTGAGGCTTGTTTGTTTCCGCCCTTTCTCCTTTTCATCCAGCCCATCCGGACTGCATGGTCTGCTTTTCGGGTGTTGTGAGGGTATTTCTCATCTTAATGATGTGTAATATAGCAGGGCAATAAAAGCGGTCTTTGCCAGAGATGAGTCAGAGCAAAGCCCTTGTACGACGCATTCAAAGAACATTCAGGGACTACTTCCCCAGCCCAGCGTCTGTTACTTTTCCCCTCACTTTTTTTTTTTAATTTGCAGCGCATTCGCGGCCACGCTGGTCTCCTGATCTTGGAAGGGTCTGGACGAGTTTGGGGATTATTTTGATGTGAGCCGCTGCATCCACGGCTCAAAACGGATTGATAAAGGGCGCTCTTGCATATGAGGTAAGCAGACTGTCACCACAAAATGAATCTCGAGTAAAAGGACCCTAACTTTATGATCGCTTCAATGCAAACCTTACCCTAGACTTTTTCGGTTTCTAATCGAAACACGGATAAATAAAATTAAAAAGTGGCCTACTCGGTCACGGCTTAAGAATGGATTCACCAACAGATCGTGCTGGATCAGTGCATCCTTCTATTAGTGCTGAGGAAGTTGCTTTCTGCTGCTCGCGCTGCTACCTCTTGTTGCGAGCTAAGCTGCGGAACTTGTGCATGCCTCGCGAGTTTTCAGTGCACTCTTTAGCCAGCTATTTATCGCTTTCAACTCTGCAAAACAACTAACGTCTGACTCTGCTGGAGGCACTCCGCTCACTCAGCTATTGTACCACGACAAAAGCTAATGTTGAAAGAAAAAAGAAAAAAGTATTCAGTGCGGGGAGGTACAGGGTTTACGCAAGATACAATTATAAAGGCTACAGAAAATTCAGCCAGTTATTCATCCTGCTTCGCGCCACCGTGCTGCCCCCGCTTTAATCCGCCTTACCAGTTCTGGCACCGGTTTACCGCCTACACTTGCTTGTCCATCCTCTCGGGGGCACCGCCACCCGCGCACCGACCCACTGTACGTGTATTGTAGCATGTGGAAATAATCAATGGTCGACGGCAGAATGAGGGTAAAGTAATTAGGTATGGGTGAAGGAGGGGGATGGAATTGGGGTGTTTTGGGGAGCATGTGACAAAGAACAGCAGAGACTGGTGTGTAAGCGAGCAGTGTTTGGTCCGTTTCATAGAGAGAAAGGGGGCGAGTTTGGACTGTGTTCATACAGGGCGCGCAAGTAATATTCGGGGCTCGAGTGGTGTGTTCATTCATGTGAAATAGGCACGGGTGAGTGGAGGTGCTCTGTATTTATTACTTGGAAGGATGAGTGGGTGAGTGAAGGGACTATGGATGAGGGGTGGGATGGGCCAAGGAAGGACCCCAGTGGAGTGGAGGAGGGGGTGCTTGTGGCGTCTCCTCCTCTCTCTGGGCTGTGCCATTTGATCGCGCCAGAGGTCTCAAAGCGGATTGCAGCTGGGTCCCTCAGGACAGAGCAAGTGTCTGTGCGGGGCTCGTACCCCTCCCCCTGGACTGCTGTTTTTTTTTTTTTATTTAATGGAGCGCTATGCCGTCTTCACGGACACTGCTATGCAATGCAATAGGTGTTTCTTTTGGTATTGTAAAGAACAATGGCTTTTAATTTTTTTAAAGGCATTGCAATTTACAATGCCAATAGGTCCAAAATTCGCAGTTGCGAGACCTATTGCATTGTAAATGCTTGTTGTATATATTACATGGCTTTCATATTGTCCGTCCAGACCAAGACAACCTTGCCTATGGGGTGAGGTAGAAATGCTTTCGGCGCTAGGTGAACATGTTGAAGCTCTAGGTAGTGGATATGGAGATTCTGGTGTTTGGTGTTCGAGACGCTGAACTGTTAAGATTGTGTAGATGTGCACCCCACCCTATGAGGAATAGGTCTGCTGTTAGCACGAGCTGTGGAACAGGGTCAATGAACGGCCGGGCTTTTAACAGGTTTTGTGTGTTGCACCATTGCAGAGAGCGAGGAGTGCGGCTGTCTACCAACACTAGAGTCCACTGTGTGCTAAACATTGCTGTAGAGGACGCCTGTTTAGTCTCGCCCAAGCCACTCTGGTGATGCACGATGCCAAAGACGCATGAACGTTTTGACTGTGAAGTACCAATTAGCCTGAAATTGTGGTAGCAGTGTTTGACATTTTTGAATTCTGAATACATTTGGACTGGCTAAACCTATTTGAGCGTTGAGCATAGCCCCTAGATATTGTTGCAGCTGAGAAGGTTGAAGATGGTACTTTTGGACATTGATAGTGAACCCCAATTGATGTAGGAGGTTTATGGTAATCTGAGTGTTTTTTCACAACACAGAAGATGTGTACAGGCTTTGATAAGCCAGTAGTATAGATGCGGGAAGACAGGAATGGTGGTCTGTGTAAATGCATGGCTACGCATTTGGTGAACACTCTGGGAGCAGTAGAGACTGAATAGAAGGACCTTGATTTTTGGAATGTTTTCCTGCTATCACAAACCTGAGGTATTTGCGATGTGCTGGGTAAATGGGGATGTTCTTTAAGTCTACTGCTGACCTGAAGTTGCCTTGCTCTAGAAGTGGAAGCACCTTCTGAAGTGCGACCATAGGGAAGTGCTCCGATTGTACGTAGTGATTCAGAGGCTGTAGATCTAAAACAGGCCTTAGGAAGCCGTCCCTTTTGGGAATAAAAGTACAGGGAATAGGGAATAGACCCCCGACCCTTGATGTTGTAGAGGACTTGGCTCTATACCTCCTTTGAGTAAGAGTGCATGGCACTTTCTGCTTGAGTAGTTTTTTTTTTTTACATTTTTGAAACCTTTATTGTGCACAATCAGCAAACAAATACGGGCCCACAACCACCTGGCCGGCCGCGAAACTTAAAGCACTGGTGCAAGCTATACGGTACTTCGGCAGTATAGCAATATTACTAAGCAATCATTTAGGGTTACACTAGACCATACTGTACTGCCGATATGCAGGAGAAATTAGGTTAATTTTAAGTTTTAAAAAGCATTTACAAAAGTTAGGTCCAGGAGAGCCATAGTCCAGTCAGTCCCACTACAGAACAGGTATACAGCGATCAGCAGGCGAGTTCCATGAGACAAAGGGAACGTTGCAATCAAATCAGCGGCATCGCAGAACTTACGACAGGATAGTTAAGCAAGCAGTACGTCGAACGCCGACACGAACCCACCCAGCTTCAAACCAAACTATAGCCCAAGGACAGAAATGAGACGAGAAAAAGTGGAAGAAAGAAAAAATAAGGCCCATAGAAACAAAAAAAACGGACATATAAATCCCCCCACCCTACACGCATGCAGAGGCTACGGCCTGCCCCCCCCCCCCCTTGCAGTGTGTCTGTCGCCCATTAGAGTGCCCGAAATATAGAAGCAAGAGATAGGAAAGAAAGAAGAAAGAAGAACATCCTAGAAAGCCTGAGGAGGGCCAAGTTCAATTATTCCCGGTCTATCCCGCCATGCAATCTACCTCCACCCCATAAACAGAATAAACAATAGCAACCTCAATTACAGTGTTAAAAGGGGCGAGACATTCCGGTTCGCACTATCCAACATATATTAAAAGTGTTCCAAACCAAGTTTCCGCCAGCCCGCCAGTCCCAGGTCACACAATGGAGTATCTCAGCCCTGGCCAGAGCGCGACAGTCCCCCTAGAAATGGCGTCCGAGGAGGGCCCGATCCAAACAAAGCCGGAAGGCAAAATGGCCACCATCGAAGAAGGGAAAGATAGGGACAAGATGGACGTCTCCAGGCATCAGCCGAGCCGCAGGCAAGCAGGAGGAGCACCCCCAGACACAAGACGATATCCATTCCATCGCTGAGAGGAAGGTACTTGCGAGGCAGCATATTCAAGGGGATACAGTGTCAGCAATAGCGGAGGTTGGGGATACAACAACATCCCCACAGACAAAGTCTCAATCCCCGTCAAAACCTGAAACATTGTAGCGCCATTAGAGCTGCCGGGCGACCATTCACGGGATTCTCGGCGGCGAGAGATAATCCTCACCTCCCTGTCCTCACTCGGCAATCCGATATCCCCTTCAGCGGTGGACAAAGGCAAATCAGTGCAGCGCTGGGAATTGGCCGGTCGGACCCGTCCCAACAGATGTGCTGTGTCATCCAGCCGTTCGCCCATCTTACAGGAGAGATCACGCCATTCTGACCTGAGCTCGGCAAGTGCAGCAAAAATGTCCCCGCAGGTCGGCTCCGGCTGTGGGCACAATAGCTCTGCAGTCCAAGATGTTGCATTAAGCGTAGCCCCCAGCTCGCTATCAGGCAGGGAGATACTGGTGCGAGGAGAGACGACACTCGTCGCATTAAAGATGGCAGCCGCCATTTCTTCCTCGTCGGGAGGTGCACAATAAGAAGGGGGCGAGCGCAGTACCGAAGGGTTGAAATCCAGGCAGGCGTAGCACACGGTACTGGAGCGCTGCACAAGAGAGGCCACCGCCGTCATGTTGCAAGTCGGGGGTAATCCAGGGGCGACCCACACAATGGGCGGCGTAGGGCAGCCTCAGCACCGCTCAGGGGAATGACCGCAGCGGACAACCACTTCACCACTGTGAGCCGAACTCGTAGAGCGAGGCTTACAGGCGACACAGAAAGGATCCGTCCGATTCTCCCAGCAACGGCTGTGTGGAACAGGGCATCCGCGCACCCCGGGTTCAGCGGGCTGTAGCCGTTCTGGTAGTCTGCGGCGGCAGGGAGCGACGCTGGTCTCAGCCTGGGATACGGAGACCGTCCGACTGGAGCGACGATATCTCCCGGAGTCTGGCAGGTAGGGACCTCGGAGGAACACTGAAAATGTCAGTGCGTTCGTAGCTTCGTTCCGCTGTGGCTCAATCACGGATTGAAAGGCAGGATGTAGGTGCGGAATGCACAAGCTTGCGGAGCCGGGAATCGAGCGTCCGTTCAGGTCGCCATCTTGGCTCCTCCCCCCGCTTGAGTAGTTTTTTGACGTTCCAGAGAGTCTGTGGGTGCGAGGTGGAATATCAGGAGCAGTGTTGATGAGCTTCAGGCAATAACCATTTTGGATAATGTCCAGCGCCCACCAGTCCGAGGTTATGGACTGCCAGGTAGGGAGAAATTGCTGCAATTGACCCCCGACAGGTGTAGAATGATCGGGAGGGGGAGGGGGGGTCTAGAGGAGGATATAGAAGTCCCCGTATTACTGGATAGGGCAATACTGGTTGTTGTACCTTTCCCCAGACCTTTGAGGTTACTTCTATTATTGCCTCGGAAATACCCTCTAGATGGAGAGGTGTGGGTTTGCGATCTGGAGAAGATGCAGAGGTATCGCTAGATGTCACTTTGGAACCTTGTCTGTAAGAGGAGCACCAAAAGGAGCCCTGAGGAATAGGTGATTTAAGTGCCCCCATGGATTTGGCAAAGTCCGTGTCCTTTTTCATCTTTTCTAAGACCTCATATACTTGTGGGTCGAAGAGATGCTGATTATCAAATGGAACATTGAGTAAAGTTTGCTAGACTTCTAGTTTAAAACCAGAGATACACAGGCAGAAATGCCTATGTAGAAGGACACTTTTATTGATGCCTCAGAAGGCAGCATCCGAGGTGTGTATCTAATCGAGGAGTTTGAAATTAACTTCGCTTTCTGAATCAGTTCTTGCCCTTTTTTTATGTTCTTCTGGGAGATATGGGAGGAGTTAATCCATTTAAACCCAGTGAGCTTTGTCATATGTTGCTATTAATCCCTGCGTGTTTGCAATTCGCCAAGGATTGGCAGATTGCACAGCAACCAGTCTGCCTGACATCAGTACGTTTTGAGTCCTTATCTGTGGAGGAGTCTGGCTTGTATATATTATATCGAAGTAATAGATAGGAGGGACCGAATCCAGTGGATCCCTAGAGGTTAAAGTGGGTAATACTGATGATCTCTTTTCTGGTAGTGTGGGCAAGCAGTTAGGCTTATCAGAGGGCCGTGTAAAGCATTTGTTGTACACACTCAGCCAAGAAATGACTGCACACACAATGTCTAAATCAAAGACAAATGGTTTGTAAAACTAATACTGTTACTTTTATTACTAGAACCAAAGAAGCTTAGTTGCAGTTAAGTGCGGTTTTCAAACTGGCAATTATTTTCAATGCAGTAAATGAATACTTAGTGCAAGACTTCAGTACAACAAGATAGATACAGTTTTTGGAAATAGCAATACTTTGCAGATTAAGAAAAGCATACACTTAGAGCAATATTTCAAATGAGCAATGCTATCCTAGGAGAGGAAAACAAGAATGGAGTTTCACAGGTAAGTACTTTACTCACAAACCCAGTCTTCGGGGTTTTAGGCCAACAAGGTTCAAGTGAACACCAAGACTGAACCACCAGTTGCACTGGTGCGGCCGAGTGCAGAGGTCTAATTCGAAGTCAGGTGCCCAATGAAGACTGGTCACTGAAAATCTTGCCAATTACAGGCAAGTAAAGCAGAGTTGGAGGTCAACCTCCAGGGGTCAAGACAAGCATTTGGTGTGGGGGTAGGGTGGCGTGGGGCACGAGGCTACACCAAACATACCCTCAGCGGCACTGGTGCAGCAGGTTGCAGTGTGCCAACACAGCATCTGGCGCCCAAATCAATGGGACACCATCTCAAACAAAGGCTGCAGGCTTGGACCAAGAAGAGGGACGAAGGAAACCAATGGCTGGGCAGGTAAGTTCGGATATTGTGGGTCTCCGGGAGAGTTGGTAGGCTCCTCAAGGCCTGGGGGCTGCAGGTGCAGGGGTGTCCTTTGCGGTCAGAAAAGCCTTACTGAGCTAGCCGCGGTTAGGTGGTCCTTCGTTTTAAGGCTGCAGGTGTAGTCGCAGAGTCCAGGAGGGTCAGCCCACAAGCGACTCAGGATCGCTGGGGAATCTCGCTGGGCTTGGTGGGCCACTTGGACTTGGGCCAGAGAAGTAAGGTGCAGTGGTGGATCTGGAAGTAAGTTTCGCTGTTCCACAGGTAAAGAAGGCCTTTCTTTTTGAGTTTCTTGTGGAACAAGAAAAGTTGTTCTCAGGAGATCTGGTCTTTGTTGAAGGCAATAGTCCTTTCAAATGTTTTTAGAGGCTGCAGGACAAGCTGTTGGTTTTTGCAGGATCTTTGAGTCTGGTATGGCTGCGGCCAAGTCAGTAGGTGTCTTCAGTAGTCATGTACTGCACGGCTCTTATTCGTCAAAGGTGTGCCAATTGTGGAAACAAAGGTACAGTTCTGGCAAAGAACACAGGCACTGGGAACCTGGTTAGCAGGAACCCAGTGCACATTCAGTCAAAGAGCATCATAATCAGGCAAAAAATGGGGTAGGAATAACCATGTAATAAGGGGCACTCTCCTACAATCAGGAGGTGGTGCGTCAGCTGTAGTTTGTGAGTTAGCCTGTTTAGGGGTATTTGAAACTATTGAATCTGGTGAAAGCTGGCTTCGAATTAAAATGGTGTCAGATGGCGCAGCTCCATATATTTCTTATCTACTATACGGGATATAATCCGAGCCCATGCAGAATCCTTAAAAATGGAATCTGCGTGGCGCATCATGCCATTAAGCATTGGAAGAAATTGTGCACCACAAACAGGAAGGTAATGTCTCAAACAAATAACTTGCATGGATTCTTCATGCAGTGTAACCCCATGATATGCTGCTGCACTAGCAATAAGCTCTTGATATGATGACATATCATCAGGAGGTGATTGTTTGGTGAAGTATAGGTCTGAATCTCTATTCCCCAGGAGGGGAGGGGGGTCAATGTCATAATCCTGCCAGGAATCTGGTGGTGGTGAGCAATGTGTCATCATCCCACCCCATCTGCATTTGAGTCTGTATGTTCCCGGAGGTGAAATATTTAAGAGATTCTGTGATGAATGCAGTACTGAAGGTAAAGCGGTGGTGGTGGTGGTATGCAAGTAGGAGAAAAATGTGCAGAGGACTGGTAGCCTTGTCCTTTTTCTTCTTTATGAGCAGTGGCAAATCAATGGCTTCTTGAAGAGAGGTTTGCCGCTTGGTAGAAGGGACAGATATATTCTTTGAAACAATGTGGCCATTGTCTGGATGGATATAGATCCGTTTTTGTTTGGGACAGAGTCTCTCCTGCATGGTTTCCAAAATAGGGTAGGGGAGTGTAGCGTGAGCTGATTTTGGTTCCTAGGGTTATGGAACCGAATCAGTTTTACTTTTCGGAACCACAGCGTTGGAGATAAAGGAGGTGGAATCTTTGCTCGGTGCAGATCTTTAAGGCTTTATCTGTGCTTTTGGTGCAAAGCCCGGCGGCGGTGCAGCTGAAGTGGATTCTCTGTGCTGACCATGCCCAGATGGCAGTGGTGGCCCGGAAGCCTTTTGCTTTGCGTAAATAGTTTTAATGTGGGTAGGCGAGGGGATTTAGTACTCAGGGCACCTTGACCGAGCGGCAGATTGTGCGGCACCAAATCATTGTGGATAGGCGAGAGGTTTTAGTATTCGGGGCACCAAGACCGAGCGGCAGATTGTGCGACACCAAATCAATCTCCTAGTCAGAGTACAGAACTCCAACAAAAACGGTTCCCTCTTCTGCTGCAGAAGCCTTAAAATCTCTCTTCTTGTTCAACATCTTCCTGTCCAACGAGATCAGGTGTGTGTTTCAATGTCACATCTTTGCATTTCTCTGCGCCGTGCTAGACGGTCCCTCAGGGCTTTGGGGAAAATGAATAAATAATTAAAAATCAAAAGAATAGACAGGCCTCACAATCTTCTCTGTTTCAGGTGATAAGCACATATTGGAGACCTTGTGAATGTCGGTCCGACAGTACTTATAATTGCACTGAGGGCAGAATCAAAATGGAGTCCATTCTATCAGCAGAGTACCATTGATGGAGTCTAAAGAGAGTGAACGGTAGCCTGAACACGTGATCGAAAAGTGCCAACCCGAAGGATCAGTCTTCTAAACTTTGATAAGAGAGGAAGGGAAAATGTTGATGGTAGGATGGATTATACACCGAAAGGATCCCGAAAATGTTTTCGAACTGGAGTGCCGTAATACATTTCCAAATCCAATGGCAGAAAGAAAAACAATGGAGTAGATGTCCATGTGCACTTTTACCAAGAGGAGGAGTCATCTTACCTCGGTGACACGAAAGACTTTCCTTCGAAGAAAAACAACTTGCACACATTCAGACCCCCAACACAAGGTGGCAGGAGTATGCTAAGCATGTTATCTACAGCCACACATGCTTCGGACCTAATGTTTCTAGAGCTGAAGGATGCTTATTACATACTGCATAAACTAGAACAAAATCAGTTTTCTGGTCTTACCCACCTAACACTGGATCCTGGCTATTATTTTTTAAGATCTCACAATGCTGCAGACTTTAGTTACCTAGAGCAAGGAACTTTTCCGTTGCTAGTTCGTGAACTCAGGAAGAATAGGTATTGGAGATGCTAGTTATTTGGAAAGTCTCCTTAATGATAGACTGGGATACAAGGTCATCAAATCTGAATGCAGTTTTGCTGTAACGATGAGGAGAACCTCCTGAAAGGTCAAGATGTCATCCGCTAGAAAAGAATGTAGTGGAGATGCAGGTGGTGTATGACATCTGTTGTGCAACATCTAGACAGGCTCAGAGATGCAGATGGTCTTCGCCTACAAATAGGACAGAAGTCTGAGGTTGAGAGAGAGTAGTTGGTTCTGGAATCCTCAGAGTTCCTTGTGGCAATGGTAGTGATGGTGGCAGAGGAGTGAAATTAAGAAAATAAGAATGTCCCTAGGGTCAAATGCTCTCGTAAGAATGGTCAAAAGGACTTAAGTACCCACTACAATGGTTTGTCGGCACAACCACCAAATACACCTAAAGTGTTATCTAAATAAAAAACAAAATAAAACCCTAAGATGTATGAGAACCCTGGATTGAGTGACAGCATGCAAT